>NC_136412.1:262079120-262654120 GCF_051521515.1 Lactuca serriola | reverse complement strand
TTAATTTATAGAAACTAAATTAATAATATATTGAAAATGAAATTAAAATAATGACAAGTGGAAAATAAATATATCTCAAATTTTTTCAAAATGATATGTGACTAATTTTATGAGAGAATGACATGTGGCAAAGTCATTTTCATTTATTAGGGTAGATTTATGCATATAAAACTCGGGTTTGAAAGCAACCACGATAGTTCCTTTAAGTTGAGTACAACGTATTTATTTGTTTTTTTTTTCTATATATTTTATCAGAAAAATAAAAACAAACATATAAGAATTAAATTTGATTTTATGTATGCATGTTCAATGTAATATCTATTTGATACTGTGAGTACGTATAATGTATACGCTTTTGATAAACTGCGCAGTTGAAGTTGAGTCCAACCTTTAAAAAATTCTTAATGATCAAATAATTTTTTTTTTGGATTTATATGGTGCAAAATTTAAGTTAGATGAATTTAATCTTCATGGTAAGGTTGAAGAAAAATCTAATTATTAATCATAGTTTTATTTAGATAGATTCTTTAAAAAAACTATTATTATTTATTTATTGTCTAATCATTGGTTATTTTCCTTTTTTTTTAACAGACAAATACAAATATATACTAATCTACTCCTAAACTAACACCTAATTCCACATATGTCCACGACGGGACTTGAACCCTCGACCTCAAAGAGGAAGAGTACCATCTGATACCGCTGGGCTAGAAGCTCTTTAGTGGTTATTTTCCTGATATAACCAATGAAATTTTCTTTTTTCTCGTTCAACCCTTACTAGTTTGCAAAAAACCCTTACTTGTTGGTATACAATAACTTGATTTTAAAACATTAAAAAGGACTTGTGCTTAGTAATTTTTTACATTTAAGTGATTTGTATTTCATCAAAATAACCGGAAAATTTTCGTATATCTTGTAATGGTAGGATTTTTAAAGAATACAATTTTTGTGGTTAAATTAATCTTTTTTAAAGTTTTTGTTGTTAAATCATAAAAATTAAGTTCTGAAGGTTAAACGAGAAAAAAAAAATTAGTGGTTAAACTAAAAATATACAAAAATACAACGATTTTCATACAAATCTAAGTTTTGTGGTTGCCTGAAAGCAATTCTATAACAGTATGTGGCGCCTTTATAAAAAAATAAAAGTCAATGGTTAAGTAAAAATAAATACATTTCTTTGTTAAACCGAAACCATTTTAAACTAAAATGATCGTAATTTTTTTAATTAATAGGCAACCTTTATTAATTTATATTTTTGAAAATTGAATAAACTAACCATTATAAATAACTTTTTTTAAATAATAATAATAATAATCATTTATTTTTCAGTTTTAAAAAACTATCACTTACTCATAAATGCTTCATTGTGAATTTGATCTTCAAATTTCGGAGTTCTTTTATGTTCAAAATGTCTATTTTGAAGTGTTTAATGTTACCGTTTTTTAATTAAATATATGATCTTATGTCCTAATACATGATTATATAACTTAATTGAAAGAATGAGAAGATTTATAATGAACATTTTAGTCTCATTTATAAACTAACCATTATAAATAGCTTTTTTTTAAATAATAATAATAATAATCATTTATTTTTCAGCTTTTAAAAAACTATCACTTACTCATAAATGCTTCATTGTGAATTTGATCTTCAAATTTCGGAATTCTTTTATGTTCAAAATGTCTATTTTGAAGTGTTTAATGTTACCATTTTTTAATTAAATTTATGATTTTATGTCCTAATACATGATTATATAACTTAATTGAAAGAATGAGAAGATTTATAATGAACATTTTACTCTCATTCAACGAATTATCCTAAGGTTGTGATGGGTTAAGCCAAACCCTAAATCCTAAAACGACTTCTTGATTGAAAGTTAAATCTTGAAAGATTCGTTGGCGTGTCTTGCAGGGGTTGTATGGCCATTCTTGTATGAACTAGACAAAATCACCACAAGAACAAAGTTGTGGGAAATCGATTCTAGTTTCTAGAATGTCTGATATTATCTCGTTTGGAGTTGTGGATTTTGTTTTATGATCAAACCATTGAACATGGTCAACATGGGAAATTCTAAAACTCTTATATAAATGAGTGTTAACCAAATGGGAATGTTGATACTATATTTTAACAAGTAGTAATTTTTAAAACCCTTAGATATATGATTGTTTGGGTTGGTTTAGGGTGTTCGGTAGCGGTGTTTAGATGTTGCTTATTCATTATACCACTCGCAGCAGATTCGAGATTAGTCGATCCTTGTGGAAATCTAATTACTTTGTTGGGAGATTCCATATCTTAGATTGGTTGGATTTAACCTAGAATTTTGTAGGATACATGTGCCCTATTTGAGGTTGAAAATAAATAAGGCTATAGTAACCGTTAAAAATAAATGGGTAATTAGGATAAATGATATAAATGAAAGTTGAAGTACTCGTCAATACCTATGCGTTGATATAGAGAATGCCAAAATCTGACTTCGTATGATAAAGCTATGATTTTTCGAAGCTTCGAGTGTGACATAGTATAGTAGTGTGCGACAAAGAAATCGAGATAAAAATCGGTTGATTGTTAGACAAAAAAAATATAATGAAAGTTGTAGTACTCAGAAATAGCTACACGTAGATATAAAGAACGTTGAAAACGGAGTTTGTATGAAGAAGTTTCAAATTTTGTAGTGTTATTTACAGTCCAAGCCTCCTCGAACCTAAACACAAAAAATAAAGTGAAATTTAGGCGATGAAGTCTAAACTAAAGTTGTATTACACTATTACTCTTTGATAGCTACGCGTGGATATAAAGACCATTGGAAACGGAGTTTGTATGTGAAAATTTTGAATTTTAAAAAAATCATAAATTCAGGCTGTCGGATGAGCGACACATTGCACCACTAGAGGGCGGTAGATGTAACAATGCTACTCCAACCTTCCTCCCCACGACAATGCCTCGAATCATGACACGTGGCAGGATGCGGCGTCCACTATGAAAAATCGTATATATATATAAGTAATTTTTTTCATGTTTAAGTGTTTAATTCCTTCCAAACTCTCCTACACCATTTAGGCCCATTTCTAGTACTTATTAGGCGTTAGTAGCGAAGCTCTAGAGCACTATAGATCCTGGTGAAATAGAGTTTTCGGTTTTGAAGTTATGCTCGCGAAGTGTCTGATTTTATGTTAAACAACATGTAAGTTGAGTTGTTCTTACCATGCTTTAAGTATAACTTATATTTATGTTTATAATCATTAGTATGAACTTACAAATAGAACTTTATCAGTAATACCAGTCGCTATATTCATCGATCTACTTACGGGAATGATGACAATGCTAGATCAGTGAGGTGTTTCAAGTGGATTTTCCAAATAGTATATATATCTTTATATGCTAAGTCACTGATTCATTTGGGATTATTTATAAAATCCGAGAAAGTATAGTTATAATCACGAGAAATATAAAATGATGAATAAGGTTTAGTAATATTTATTTATAGGTCCTTTTAAAAAAAGCAAAAAGTATTTGTCAAAGATATAACTTTTTCGCTAACTATCCACCTTTAACATGTGATTATATAGTTACTTTCATCATACACATAGATACAAAGTTTTTAATTGCTTAAATGCTATATGTCCTTATTTTTCAATATTTATGATACTTGTGTTATATATGATTTTACTTGGTTTAAATTGTATTTTATTAAAAGCGTTCATTTATTTATTTTATCATATTAAATTATTTTTGGGTAGCAAAGGGTTGTAAAGAGTAAAATAAAGATGTGAGGTCATCATATTTATAGTACTATTGTACTGATGATTAAGTTATCTAAGAGAGTATAGATGATCACCAAGGACAATTCTAGACACTCCAATGGAACATTGCAAAATTGTAATATGTATGTGTTAATGAACTATGCGTTCATTTGACGTACTCCCCCCCCCCCCCCCCCCCCAAGGATACCTTATTGACGAATATTTTCATGGAGCCTCTGAAACGATATTGTATATTAGTTGCTTATTGTGATCCTTTAGGATAGGTCCCTTCAGATTAGCATTTTAGTATTACATAGTGAGAATACGGGAACGGGAAATCGAGTTAGATATTTGGTGTGAAATATATATTTAAAAGATTTTAATTATATTATTGTAGGTTGAAAACCCTATGTGTTCACCAGACTCCCAATCCTGAACAACTTCATTTATTTGTATCACAAGTAGCAGTAAGAAGGTTATGAAAAACGTGATTCTATCTTCCAAGTGTTAAAGAAGATTAAGGCTATTGATAAATAAAGAGTTGTAAGGCCTGTAATGACTAGATTATGCTTATCCTTCCTATATTAGTTATTCGGGGTTTTTAAATATTAATGAAAAATGTTTGATGATGATTTTATGATACAATAAAAATATTTTGGGACAATTTCGCACTAGTATATTCTTCAAAAGGATACTTTATATTAAATAAGCATAAATACAAAGTTTTGCGGCCCCCATGAAAATCGGGGATGTCATAGATTGATCATGTTTGAGACAGATCACGATTCAGATTTTAATCTCGAGTGAGAGATTGATTATGATAGGGAGAGAGAGAGAGAGAGAGAGAGAGAGAGAGAAAGAAAGAAAGAAGAGAGAGAGAGAGAGAGAGAGAGAGTATGAGTATACCATTAATTGTTGTAATTTGTCTGTTACATATTAGTGATGATTAATTAATTATGATATATGTGATTTATATGATTATATTATTATAGATATTATTCAGTAAGACACAAGACTTGCATTTCTATGATGATTATTTTTGCAGGCATATTATTATGACGCCAAACTCGATCCTACACTTGAGGCCAATAAGATCCTTGTGATAACTTCTTGTATACTAGAGTGTCAATGTACACCAAAATTATTTATAAATTTTAAATGGGAAATGAAAATTTTGGGGTATACTTGGTATGAAAACGTGGGCGTTACATTTTTGGTGCCTAAGGTAGCGTTTGGTGGATGGTACTGAACTAGACATAATAGAACAAGCCTCTTTAGAGAGGCATTTGGCGCAGACATGACAAGAACAATACATAATATTAGTCGAGTCAAATAGGATTAATTTAAAATATTTTAGTCCCATCCAAAAGGGTGGAACACATTGGCACACAATGCTTAATGACGAAAAGACCCTCACATTTATCCTTCATGCACTCCCCCCACCCTTCCCTGATGAAGTTCTAATGACTCCAACTATTTTCCTGATAGAGATCCCTCCCCTTTCCTATTGAAATTAACCACTCCACCATTTATACACCCTCTTCACCGATAAACCTTACCACTATCACCCCTTCCTGTTCCTAAGAAAAACTCATGACCACCCTATTCACCTACAAAAAACCTTCACATACAACGAAATAAATCGATAATTCCATAGATGTGACATCCTCAATTTCACGGCCAGAAAAGACCGATTTGTTTATGCTTTGTTTTATAAAACCAGAGTAATTTTTTAAAGAAAACAGTTGCGGAATTTGTTCCCAAAACAAAATGTGATAAGAATTTATCAAAGCATTTCTTTAAAGAAATGTATTTTCATTAAATAACAAAATCTCGGGATGTCATGTTCCGATATAGACCAAAAGCATAAACAATATAAAATAGACCTTACAACAGTCATTTAGAACTACTAATCTATAATCCAAAATCTCTCGTCAAGTCCACCAACTTATACTCTTGTGCCATTACCTGTAATGCAAAGAAAACTGAGTGGGTCAGGCTTGGGAGCCTGGTGAGCATATAGAGTTTTTGACCCACAATAATATAATTATTATATTCAACCATCAAACCATCAACCCAATTACCCATCCTCATTATCTTCTTTATTTCTTAGGATTTTACCCTAAGAATTCAACTACCCATCATTCATTCATTCCTAAGGATTGACCTAAGGAATTGGCACAAAATCTATTGCTACATAAGGCGCATCTACCAACTTCATCCTTTAACTGCCTCTGCCAGGATTACATCATACACTATGAGGCGCGACTGTCAGGATTCTCTTTTAGGCGCATCTGCCGACATTATCCTATAAGCGCATCTGCCAGGATTACCCTATAAGCGCATCTGCCAAGATTACGTTATAAGCGCATCTGCTAGTATTATGGCATTCTCTATTTGGTGCATCTACCAATATTATTCTTAAGCGCATCTGCTAGAATTATGACATTCTCTAATTGGTGCATCTGCCAATATCATTCTTAATCATCTTACATATCTCATCATTTACTTCATCATTTTATTAGATACCAACTATCTCATCTACCCATGTTCTACCCAACATATTAGTAGATATAAAATGCACATACAGTTTAACTCATTAAAAAACCATATAAAACATCCGTTCCACACTTATCTCAAATAAACAACAACATATAAACACATAGCACGTATTTCATAGCAAATACTTCATATTTATGTGTTAAAAGAGAGTGACTACACTCTCACCCAAAACATATACTTAATACATTCAGACAATACTTGTATTAAAATCGTGTTTGTGAAAGGAACTATACACTTACTCCAAATAAACAACAATATATATACACACATAACATGTATTTCAAAGAAAATACTTCATATTTATGTGTTAGAAGAAAGTAACCACACACTCACTTGATCAGAAGATGATCGGACAGCACTACGGCTTGTAGAAGTAGAAATTCTCCCGATGAATCCGGGATATCTTCACACACCGGACTTCTTGCGGGCAGAGCTTCGACTCAGAAACTCTTTTCTTTGCGGGATCTTCGGGCTTCGGGACTTGCTTCGGGTCTCGGGATGATACCGGGGCTTCGGGGGTATTTCTTTGCATGTAAATCGATGCAATACTGGTGAAAGAGAAGAGATTTGGCAACCACAAACGGCTGCCCCTTCAAATCTATTTATAAGGCTGTTTTCTCATTTTCCATGTCGTGGACAGTGTTTCCACGTCGTGGGCTTGATCGTCACTGCATGTGTCATTGAAAATTGGGTCTAGCAGACTCCAGGAGGCGTCAGAAAACATGCCACGTCGTGGGCACTGTTTCCACGTCGTGGTCTCTGACAGTCTTGGGGTTTCGCGGCACGGACTTCAGAAATTCATAACTTTCGCATACGAACTTCGTTTTCAACGCTCTTTATATCGCCGCGTAGGTGAGAACATGATCTACAACTTTCATTTAGACTCCGTCAGATAATTTTGAATTTATTTTTAATATATTATTAATATATTATTTTTAGTAGGGCGGGACAGGAAAACTCAGTTCGAAAATCAGAACTCCTTCGTCTGACGTCCGTTTTCGTCTGTCTTTTCACCGTTGGACTACTATCGATGAGATCTTCAATTCTCTTTTAGATTGTTTCGGATAAATATCGCTCGATCTCATATTCGAAGTTCGGGCTGTACACTGCTAAGCCGAAACTTCGAAAAATCATAAGTTCCTCATACGAAGTTAGATTTGGGAGTTCTTTTTATGCACGCTCTCGATTTAACGAACACTACGACTTTCGTTTTGATCGGTAAGGCCAAGCATCACTCTAACGTAAATTCACTATTTACGTCGCGCTGTGTCGTGCCGGTTCTGTCGCGAAACTTCGACAGGTCATAACTTCTTCGTTATAACTCGGATTTCGGCGTTCTTTATATGTACAAAATCCTTGTAACATATACTACAACTTAGTTATGATTAATACTTCTAAATAATATTCCATTAAAAAGTCATTTTCTATGCTTATCGTCTCTAAATTGACTAGCCCTGATCTACGGGCGTTAAAATTATCTCCCCCCTTAGGATGATTACGTCCCGCAATCATCAACGAAATAGGGCTCGTATAATGATTCCATACATTGTCTTTCCATCCTAAGTAATAACCGTAATGCTCAATATTGCATCTCCTCTTCGTACTATGTTGGACTTTCAATGGTAACCTTCGAGTTACCAAATAAATATTTATTGAGGACTCCTTCTTCTCCTTTGGATAAGTACTTTCCTTTATCTATTGTAATAGACCGATGGGTCATGTTCTAATGACCTCTCATCGTATGATGTATAGCTTAGGCTCAGGTCCTTTAGAGTCAAATTCTAGAATGGAATATACATTCCTTCATAATCTAATGTGATATAATCACATTTTAGCACGTAGCATCTCTAGCTACAAACTTCTTTAACAACGAGCGCGATGCTATTGGTCGCACTGATTTCAATCTTCTCACTTAAGTCAGATGTTACATCGAACTTGGTTCCATGAACCACGTAACAAACTCATCGTAGTCGGACTCAATTTGATATGACCACTAGGGTCGGAATAACAATCATCTCATTAGTCATTACCGAAATGATGGTAACGACATACTTGAATAAAAAGTGACCAATTACTAGCTTCTTGGTAACCTTGTGACTTTCCCCGATCCAAGCGTGAGTCTTGTGCTTCCAGTAGTATAGATCTCTACTACTATTCACACCTACTCATACTCGTCCCAAGTATTGTCTCGCAGTCCCCAAGTCCTGAAATCACAAAACAACTTAACACATACGGATGTGTCCAAATAATCATGAAATTTCCTAGACTCTACTACGACTTCTTCAATGCGTATCTCCATTCATCAATCCAGCTTCAACTTGGTTGGTGGTGGAAAGTTCATCCGATGGGACAACTTCCTTAATAACACCAATTGTTCCATCATCCTGCCAATCGAAGGTGAATTTCGGACATAACGTACTCCTCTAAACCTTGCGTTATTTTATCAAACATATTCTAAAGGCAAGATACCACTCTTACGATATCTTCCGATACGTGTCATTCACTATCATAAGCCTTTCATTTCGTCCATTTACACAATTCTCTATGATTCTTCTCCATAACGTTTTGTACATCCAAGCAGACATTCAGTGTATCGGGCGAGAATTTAAAATAAAAAGCTTTATTTACAATAGACGTATAAATCTCCTTCTCACTCCGAAACGTTTACATGCTACTTCTAATATCGTAGTCGTACGCTTAGAATCCTAAACACATAAGGTTTCCAGATCCGGTCGGCATCAGACCATAGATCCGAACAAACAATATCATATATGGCAAACATATAGCATTTAGCACATAAAATCATTTTAGGCATCTTTCCTAAAATATACTAGTATTTGTGTCTAAAATATGGTAGACACTCATCTCACAATCATCGCTTAGCAATCTAAGTTTAAGTCTAGAAATCCTACAAATTCCTAGTTCGTTTAAACTAATGCTCTGATACCAATTGTGACATCCCCAAATTCACGGCCATAAAAGACCGATTTGTTTATGCTTTGTTTTATAAAATCAGAGTAATCTTTTAAAGAAAACAGTTGCGGAATTTGTTCCTAAAATAAAATGTGATAAAAATTTATCAAAGCATTTCTTTAAAGAAATGTATTTTCATTAAATAACAAAATCTCGGGATGTCATGTTCCGATACAGACCAAAAGCATAAACAATATAAAATAGACCTTACAACAGTCATTTATAACTACTAATCTATAATCCAAAATCTCTCGTCAAGTCCACCAACTTATACTCTTGTGCCATTACCTGTAATGCAAAGAAAACGGAGTGGGTCAAGCTTGGGAGCCTGGTGAGTATATAGGGTTTTCGACCGACAATAATATAATTATTATATTCAACCATCAAACAATCAACCCAATTACCCATCCCCATTATCTTCTTTATTTCTTAGGATTTTACCCTAAGAATTCAACTACCCATCATTCATTCATTCCTAAGGATTGACTTAAGGAATTGGCACAAAATCTATTGCTACATAAGGCGCATCTATCAACATCATCCGTTAACCGCCTCTGCCAAGATTACGTCATACACTATGAGGCGCGGCTGCCAGGTTTATGACATTCTCTTTTAGGCGCATCTACCGACATATCCTATAAGCGCATCTGCGAGGATTACCCTATAAGCGCATATTCTAGTATTATGACATTCTCTATTTGGTGCAGCTACCAATATTATTCTTAAGCGCATCTACTAGAATTATGACATTCTCTAATTGGTGCATCTGCCAATATCATTCTTAATCATCTTACATATCTCATCATTTACCTCATCATTTTATCACATACCAACTATCTCATCCACCCATGTTCTACACAACATATTAGTAGATATAAAATGCACGTACAGTTTAAGTCATTTAAAAACCATATAAAACATCCATTCCACACTTATCTCAAATAAACAACAGCATATAAACACATAGCATGTATTTCATAGCAAATACTTCATATTTATGTGTTAAAAGAGAGTGACTACACTCTCACCAAAACATATACTTAATACATTCAGACAATACTTGTATTAAAATCGTGTTTGTGAAAGGGACTATACACTCGCTCCAAATAAACAACACTATAAATATATACACATAACACGTATTTCAAAGTGAATACTTCATATTTATGTGTTAGAAGAAAATAACCACACACTCACTTGATCAGAAGATGATCGGACAACACTACGGCTTGTAGAAGTAGAAATTCTCTGATGAATCCGGGATATCTTCACACACCGGACTTCTTGCGGGCAGAGCTTCGGCTCAGAAACTCTTTTCTTCGCGGGATCTTCGGGCTTGGGTACTTGCTTCGAGTCTTGGGATGATACTGGGGCTTTGAGGGTATTTCTTTGCACGTAAATCGATGCAATGCGGGTGAGAGAGAAGAGATTTGGCAACCACAAATGGCTGCCCCTTCAAATCTATTTATAGGGTTGTTTTCTCATTTTCCACGTCGTGGACAGTGTTTCCACGTCGTGGGCTTGATCGTCATTGCTATCGACTTGATCTTCAATTTCTTGTTTAGATTGTTTCAGATAAATATCGCTCGATCTCATATTCAAAGTTCGGGCTGTACACTGCTAAGCCGAAACTTCGAAAAATCATAACTTCCACATACGAAGTCAAATTTGGGCGTTCTTTTTATGCACGCTCTCGGTTTAACGAGCACTAAGACTTTTGTTTTGATCACTAAGGACAAACATCACTTTTACGTAAATTCACTATTTACGTCGCGCTGTGTCGTGCAGGTTCTGTCGCAAAACTTCGACAGGTCATAACTTCTTCGTTATAACTTGGATTTCGGCGTTCTTTATATGTACATAATCCTTGTAACATATACTACAACTTAGTTAAGATTAATCCTTCTAAATAATCTTCCATCAAAAAGTCATTTTTGATGCTTATCGTCTCTAAATTGACTAGCCCTGATCTACAGGCGTTACAACAGATTTTTTCGATTTTGTTGTAATTTATAGGGTTTGTAATAGAGCTTATATGGATGAGTTGGTGTTGGTAGAAAAGGGTCATCGTCTCATCTGTTTTTTTTAAATGTTCTGGTGGTAAATGATGGTGACTTCATGCAGAAGATTATAGTGGTCGTAGAAAATAGAGAAACAAAAGGACTCAATGGTAACTGATGTTTGGTTTCGATGAATGTGCATTTGATTAAAATGAAATTATGTTTATCCAATTCATATTTTAATAACTAGGTATGAGACTCGTGTACTACATGAGTTACTAAAAAAACGTAAAATATCAATGCATTTGATTAAATGCAAATGAAGTGATGAATAAATAAGTAATTCCATATATACTAATATAAAACCTTTTACCATATTTTAAATAATCGAATAGAATTACAAATTTCCAAATACTTATTTGAGTACAAAATAAATCTATCTCTTCTTTTAACATTGGATAATACAACATTACAACATACAACAGCCCATATGTGAGCATTGGTTTTCTAAAAAACCACCATACATTTAATAGCGACTGTCATTTACTCTTATTTATTGTCATCGTAAAACATATAGACAGTGTGAATTTTCTTATTAAAAATGTGAAAAATACATTTTTGGAATAAACGTATGGTTTTCTATATTACTTTCAGATATTATCTTTGCTTTTATAACACGATTACCTAATTCTATAACTCGTAGCCTTGCTCCATTATATAAAACACATTTCAAATCAATATATGTACGCCCTAGGAGAATGTGAAAAATGGATCTTGATTTCTTGCTTTTGATAATCTTTTAATTGAGAAATATGAAAAATGGTTATATATACGTCCTTAGAGAATGTGCATTGCTATTACCACATTGTTATTACAGAATTCAAAAAGATTTTATGTTGTTTAAGAATTTTGAACTACCTTTTATAGTAAAAGCACTTCAAAAATCATAATTGTGTTCTAAATTTTCCTATACGTAAATTTCGAAATAAGTTTATGTTAGAAATTAAAGTATTGAAAATTATACTAAGTTCAAAAAATCGTTACGAGTTCGAGAATTTTGAAAAAGAAAAAGATTTATTTGAAGATGCTTTACGTCATAAATTAAGAGTTCGAAAAGCATAGCCTGTTTCAAAAAATCATAATTTTCGAACCATGTTTGAAAATTTCTAGTTAAGTTCGAAACCTATGATTTTCGAACTAACTTTATATATGGATTCATAGTTCAAAATTCAAGATTTTTGAAAATTATTATCACCGTTGTATTTTTAATAAAAAATAGTTATTATATGAGATTAGCAAAAAGTAGCTATGACCATTAACAAATGTCAAGGCAACCATTATCAGATGTTGGATTATATATGTGTAGACCCGTTTTCACTCATGGTCAGTCCATTTTGTCTACAAAAGTCAATAAGGTTTAGTCCATTTTTTTTTCCTATTTGGTTCCCTCGAGCTTATCGATTCCTATGTACCAAACGCTACCAAAACTTTTTGCCTTAATTTTTTCCTTTAGCAACGATTGTTAAAATTCTTTTTCATTGTTAAAAAACAGGGATTCCAAATGTAGTATTGTTTGGAATGTTTGTATTCTAAGTCCTTTGTGATGGTTTCACCGATTCCAGTTACTTGCAAGAATGTGTGGTTATATGAAAACTTTAGTTGTTAAAAAAGGTAACAATCATATTTTTTTTAATAAAAGATGTGGTATCTTACTTATTAATAGTAACTACTTAATTAATTAATATCTTTTTTGAACATTTGAGATAGATTTGTTACCCTTTTTGACAACATCAACCATACTTTTCTAGTCTATTGGGTGTGGATCAAAGGAGAGACATGGTATATGACGTGTTTTATTCGTTAATTACAAATTATTTTCTTTATTAACCACATGCAAATAATTGTCATTATTCGAGCACATCCATAATATCTATCACATAACTAAGCAACGTCTTAACAAATCTTAGTGGCATTTGTAGAGATTAAATATTAGAGTTTGTTATTCTTATTTAATAGTAGGCAAACTATGAGGGGCACCATTAGGGTAAAAAGGTAGATGAGCGTCTTCACGACTGCTATGATTCCCAGTGTCCACTTTACAATCATAATAACAATGGCATGCGAATTCATTTTTGCATGCTCTAGTGGAATAATATCCATGTATTCTTTGACATACGTGAATACATGTATATCGTTCACATGGCGGTAAAAATTGAGTGTCAGTGCAAATTTGAGCCATGAGGGACTCCACACCTACAAGTTTGGAATAATATGTATGATTTTGCATATGATAATAATTTATTTTAAAATGACACACATATTCCAATCAACTCTTAAATTAAATCAGAGTCTCAAACAATATTTAAGTATTTAACCCGTCAACAAATTGTATTGAAGTAATATTATGCAACTCTAACTAATGATCATTTAAATGGTCAATAAATCTACCAACCAGAACATGTTTTCTATCATGTTCTCACATTTTTATCGTAACAAATAGCAAAAGAACCCCATAAACATTAAAAAGTTATAGTAAGGGTTTTATATGATTTACTCACACATGCTAAGTGTTGAGAAACAAAATCCATTTCTAAGAATTTGTAATTAAAACTTTTTTAATAACAGGAAAGAGAGATAATAGACATTACCGATGGTGATGAGAAACACAAGAAATGTGTAACGAATCACGGACTTATTCATCTTGATATTCAATTGATAGATTATATGTAGTGAGGTCTAGTCATATAGAACATAAGATCAAAGTAATTTATAGTTGAAAATCAAACATTAATTTTTTCCAGTTTAATATTAATTGCATTTATTGTTGAATTTAGTTAAAAAAATAAAAAAATTATCACTCAAATAGTAAATTTTGCATGTCCATGGTTATATATATATATATATATATATATATATATATATATATATACACACACACACACACACTAGGTATAAGATTCATATATTACATGAGTTTATTTAAAAGAAAAAACTAAATATAAAATTATAAACATTTGAGAAGTTTGAATTTATAAGAAAAATGAGAAATATATTGAATTATAAAAATTAAAGTGTTTTTTTCTCTAAATTTAAACAAATAATTTAGATAAATAGTTAAAAGAAATTATTGAAGCTTTAATTTAGTAATTTGAAATTAAAAGGAAAATTCATCAAGGAAATTAACATGCATTTATTAATGCATTTAAATAATATGTGGAATTTAATAAAATAAAAAAAAACCATAAAATGAAATATGGAATAAAAATTAATTCAAAATAACCACAAAATGACATTTGGGAAATTGAATGAGAGTATGACAAATGACAAAAAAAACCTTCATTTATTAGAGTATATATATATATATATATATATATATATATATATATATATATATATATATATATATATATATATATATATATACTAGTTTATAACCCGTGGGAACAATGAGCTATAAAACTAATTAAACTTTCATAATTTATAATTATTAATCAATTATATTGAATAAATCATTTTAAATAAATTATTAATTAAGAGATATATCAAAATTTCAAAGTTACTATAACTTCAAATTTAACATATAATTAGAAAATATAAATTTGAATTTTGAAATGAGTTGCCTAATATATATACATGACACATGACATAATATTAACGAGGAGTTGAATTAGAGTGACACTTGGCAAAAGAAGATTAAAACTATTTATTTACTAGTTGTGAGACCCATGTATTACATGGGTTAATTAAAAAAAAGTTAAATATAAATGTCAAAATATTTGAAAAGTTTGAATTTATAAGAAAATAAGAAAAATATTGAATTATTATAATATAAATGTTTTTTTTTATCTTTTTAAATTTAAACAAATAATTTAAATAAAGAAAAAAACTAATGAGCTTTAATTTTGGGAATTTTAAAATAAAAAGGCAAGTTTATTAATAAAATTAATATCCATTTATTGCTATATTTATTGCAATTATTACATTAAAATATTATGTAGAATTTTATAAAATGAAAAAACTCATAAAATGACATGTGGAAAAAAATAAATTCAAAATAACCAAAAAATGACATTTGGCAAATTGAATGGGAATATGACAAATAGCAAAATAAACTTCATTTATTACAGAGGATTATTTTGAATGTTACTATACAAGATCACCATTCAACCATTTAAATAAATTTGGGGTTTCCTAGTAACTCCTAATCATGAGGTTTACCCCATTCGTTACTTATGTACCCAACTAGTAAAATTCTCTAAGTGGCTCATGACTTCCCCCCGAAACCTAAATTCCAAGATTTCCATTTTCGCTACTTCGACTTGCATGGCACAAGTACCTAAGATGTAAAGTGACATTTGATTTGAAGATATGAGGAAAAAGAGTTAAGTCACAATGTTAATTACATATATGATTATATAAATTAAATGAAAGAATGAGAAGATTAAAAACAAACATTTGAGTTTCAATCGCCGAATTATCATAAGGTCTTGATGGATTAAGCCAAACCCTAAAGCCTAAAACGACTTCCTGATTCAAAGTTAAATCTTGATAAATTCGTTGGCCTGTCTTGCAAGGGCTATATAGCCATTCTTATCTGAACTAGACAAAATCTCCACAAGAACAAAGTTGCGAGAAATCAATTATAATTTCCAGACAGTTTGATATTATCTCGTTTGGAGTTGTGGATTTTGTTTTACGATCAAAGCATTGAACATGGGTTAACTTGGGAAATTTTAAAACTCTTATACAAATGAGTGTTGACCAAATGGGAATGTTGATACTATATTTTAGCAAGTAGTAATTTTTAAAACCCTTAGATATATGATTGTTGAGGTTGGTTTAGGGTGTCCGGTAGCAGTGTTTCGATGTTGCTTATTCGTTATACCATTCGTAGCGGACTCGATTTGAGTCAATCCTTGTAGAAATCTAATTACTTTGCTTAGAGATTCCATATCTTAGATTGGTTGGATTAAACCTAGAATTTTGTAGGATACATGTGCCCTGTTTGAGGTTGAAAATAAATAGGGCTAAAGTAACCGTTAAAAATATATGGGTAATTAATATAAGTGATCAAAATAAAAGTCGAAGTACTAGTCGATACCTACGCGTTGATAAAAAGAATGCCAAAATCTTACTTCATATGAGAATGTTATGATTTTTTAAAGTTTCGAGTGTGGTATAGTACGGTAGTGTGCGACAAAGAAATCAATATAAAAATTGGTTGATTATTAGATGAAACAATCTAAATGAAAGTTGTAGTACTCGAAAATAGTTACACGTGGATATAAAAAACATCGAAAACGGAGTTAGTATGAAGAAGTTACGAATTTTGTTATGTTATTTACACTCTAAGCCTCCTCGAAACGAAACACAAAAATAGTGAAAATTAGCCTATGGAGTCTAATTAAAGTTGTCGTACTTTTTAATATCTAGGTGTGTATATAAAGACTATCGGAAACGGAGCCTGTATTCAAAAGTTTTGAATTTTAGAAAAATCATAAATTTAGGTCGTCAGATGAGCGACATGTGGCACCACCAGATGGAGATAGATGTAACAATCCTACTCCACCCTTCCACCCCATGACAAGGCCTTAGATCATGACATGTGGCAAGATGCAGCACACACCGAAAAATCCTACACATCGAAGCGATTTCTTGCGTGCTTAGTTGCTCAATTCCTTCCAAACACTTCCAAACTCTCCTGCACAATTGAGGCCCAGTTCTAGTACTTTTTAGGTATTCGTAGTAAAGCTCTAGACCACTAGAGAGCCTAGTGATATAGAGTTTTTGGTTTTGAAGTTATGCCTGCGTAGTGTCCAGTTTTCTATTAAAAAACATGTAAGTTGTGTTGTGCTTACCATGCTTTAAGTATAACTTATATTATGTTTATAATCATAATTATGAACTTGTAAATAGAATTTTATCAGTAATACCAGTATAACTATACTGATCGATATACTTACGGGAATGATGACAAGGCTAGATCAGTGAGGTGTTTCAAGTGGATTTTCCAAACAACATATCTTTATATGCTAAATGGATCTTACATCCGATACGATCTTACCATGTTATTTCTTATCAGCTATAAGTCAATGCTTCATTTGGGATTATTAATAAAATCTAAGAAACTATAACTATAATCACGAAAAATATAAAACGATGACTAAGGTTTGTTAATATTTATTTATAGGTCGTTTAAAAGGGAAAGCAAAAAGTATTTGTCAAAGATATAAATTTTCCGTAAATCATCCACCTTTAACAGGTAAGTGTGTAGTTACTTTGATCTTACACATAGATGAAAATTATTTAAATTGCTTAAATGCTATATGTACTTATTTTTCTGTATTTACGATGCTTATGTTATATATGATATTAATAGGTTTAAATAATGTTTTATTAAAAGTACTGATTTGTTTATTTTATCATAATTAAATTATTGTTGGGTAGAAAAGGATTGTGAAGAGTAAAATAAAGATGTGAGGTCGTGATAGACGATGACCACAGACTATTCTAGACAGTCCAGTAGAAAATTGGTAAACTTGTAATCTGTAGGTGTTAATGAACTATGCATTCATTTGATGTACTTTATTCCCCACGTAAGGGTACCTTATTGATATATATTTTTATGGAACCCCTGAAACGATATTGTATACTTTTTTGCTTATAGTGATCCTTTAGGATAGGTCTCCTTAGATGAGAATTTTAGGATCAGAGGGTGAGAATAATGGGAATGGATAACCGAGTTAAATATTTGGTGTGAAATATATATTTAAAAGATTTTAACTATATTATAGTGGGTTAAAAACCTTATGTGCTTACCAGGCTCCTAATTATGACCCACTCAATTCATTTCTATTACAAGTAGCGGTAAGAAGGCTATGGTAGAAGTGATTTTATCTGCCAAGTGTTAAAGGAGATTAAGGCTATTAAAAAATAAAGAGTTGTAAGGCTTGTAACAACTAGATTATGCTTATGCTTCGTGTACCAGTTATAACATTTGGAGTTTTTTAAATTATTAATGAAAAATATTTCTTTGAAAATGTTTGATGCTGATTTTATCTTATAATAAAAATGTTTTGGGACAATTTCGCAATATTATATTCTTCAAAATGAGACACTGTTTTAAATAAGCATAAAGAAAATGTTTTACGGCCCCCAAAAAAATTAGGGATGTCAAAAATTGATCATGATTGAGACATATCACGATTCATATTTTAATCTCGTGTGAAAGATTTATTATGATGGGGGAGAGAGAGAGAGAGAGAGAGATAGAGGGAGAGAGAGAGATAGATAGAGGGAGAGAGATTATTACAAAGAGCTAAATCACATTGAGAGAGAGAGAGAGAGATAGATCATCACTGAGTACCAAATTATTATTGAGAAATCGAATACTATTAGAGCTGATAAGAGAGTATGAGTATAAGATTAGTTGATGTCATTTATCTGTTACATATTTCACTTTTCTTCTTCTTTTTGTTGGATGGTATTGAACTACACATAACATAACAAGCCTCTTTTGACAGGCATTTGGCGCGGACGTGACAAGAAAAATACATAATATTGGCCGAGTCAAATAGGACTAATTTACCATATTTTAGTCCCATCCAAAAGGATAGAACACATTGGCACACATTCCTTAATGAAGAAAAGGCCCGCACGTTTATCCTTCATCCACCCCCCATATTCCCTGATGAAGTTCTAGTGACTCCTAACTGTTTTCCCGATAGAGATCCTTCCGGTTTCCTATTTAAATAAACCACTGCCACTATTTCTACACATTGTTCCCCTATAAAACATACCCCTATCATCCCTTCCTCTTCCCAAGAAAAACTCACGACCATGCTATTCACCTAAAAAAACCCCACATACAAAAAAATATATCCATAATCCCATATATATATATTTTTTTGATTTTTTTTTGTAATTTATAGGGCTTGTAATAGGACTAATATGGGTGAGTTGGTGTTGAGAGCAAAGGGTCATTGTATAATCAGGTTTTTTGAATGTTCTGGTGGAAAATGATGGTGACATCACGAAAAAGATTAAAGTGGTCAGAGAAAACAGAGAAACACAAGGACTCGATGGAAACTGATGTTTAAGCTTCAATTGTGTTTGCTCGTGGGATGTTTTTAGGTTTTGATGAATGTGCATTTGATTAAGATGAAAGTATGTTTATCCAATTCATATTTTAATAACTAGGTATGAGATTCTATATTGCCATATTTATACACATTTTTAGGCAATATTTTCATACATTTTAAGTAATATTTTGGTTAATTTCAAAGATATGTGATACTTATTGGATTAAATTGTATTTTGCAGCCATAACGGGACACTCTTGAAGAATAAGGACCAGAAGTGACAAGCATTGGGACTTTGGAGGAATGGAGATTAAAAGAAGAAGATTTCAGCAAATACCAAACTCTCGATGTGAGATATCAATGCTCACGATGTAAGGAGAGAGCTTCTAGAAGATTAGTACGTGAAAGCAAGAATCCTTGCACGATGCAGATTAACATCACGCTCACGACGTGAGGCTCCTATCTCACGACGTGAGCCACGTAAATTCAAAAACAATAAAAGTACCTTTACACTTACGATTAAAGGAGCTTTTTTTTGGGGGGGGGGGGATATTATAAGATATAGGAATTTGGAGGTCAAAAACCTGCGAAAAACATACCTTGGAAGGAGAGATCACTTGAAGATTATGAATTTGAAGATTATAACTTTATATTCGTTTTGCGTTTATTTGATCTTGACAATTATTTATGAACTTATGTGTTTGATTTCAACTATGAGTAGCTAAACTAGTTTACTTTTGTTTGGCTAGATGAAGCCTTAGGACTATGGTTTAGTTTATTGTTTTATGGAGTTTATAAAGTTGGATTTCAGATTGTGTTTGATTATAATTACCTAGCATGTCAAAGTTTGTGACTTTGTTGCTTAAATTCAAGTTTAGTGTAGCTTAGTGACCATTAAATTACATGAACTTGTTTATATAGTAGTTTAGTGACCATTAAACAGCTAGCGTTAGGAGTGACCACATCTAGATTTAGTAATAAAACTAACAACTTAGCTGTGCTAGAGAAGATAATTGTGATCATAATTGTGTTTTGTAAATCTTACATAGCCCAATTATAATTAATAACTAATTATGTGTTTTCTTGTGCATGACCATACTTAGTAGTACATGAATGGTAAAATATTAGTATATTGGACCAAAATTTTTGATTACATAACAATTGGTAACTGTCACACCCCGAAAACGATGGCGGAAACGTTCCAGGGCGCAGGACGTCAAGTAAAGTATCACAACCAATGTACATAGGAAGCATAGTAAACAAAACCATTACATTACATAGAGATATTTACATATGTTTGAAAACAAAGTAATACATGTTTTATAGATACATTAGTTTGAACAAAAGTAAAGACGTGACTTCTACATGCTCCGTCTTCTCCAAAAGATTGCGGGATACCTGTCTAATGAGAACCTGAGAATACAAGCAGTTTTAAAATATCAACATAAAGCTGGTGAGTTCATAAGCGGTTGGTTTCTGCAAAAGAACAAGTTTTCTTTGGTTTTCTGAAAAGGTTGTTTATCCAAGAAAATCCCATATTTTCTTATGTGAAAAGTTTAGTTATCCAATGTTACACAGTTTGGTTAAGAACAATTAATTTATCCCAGGAAAAACCCTTATTTTCCTAAAAGTTGATAGTTGGTTATCGATTCGGAATGCGGTGTACAAGTATCTAACATCCTTGTAGTGTTAATGAAGTATTCTGGAAACCTGGTTATCCTTGAAAAGTGCGTTAGTTTTAACACGTATATAAAACTAGTAGGTAGTAAATTAATTCCTAAGGTTATTAATTTACTAAGTTCATTATTACTTAAAAGTAAATCTCTATTATCTAAGTTTGAGAGTTCTATAACCATACGATAAACTAGATATGGAAAAAGGAAGGCCAGTATCATTTATGACTTTTGTCACCGATAGACCTGCCGGTCCCACTGTAGCTAGCAGCAAGGTGCGGGGTAGTCAGCCCTGTATAGATCTATTCACTCAAGTCACGCTCTCCTTTTAAGAGATTTTGGTTACATGGGCGGTCCTCCACTCGCGTATCTCTGTGGAGTGTTACAGAGGACGTGTCTCCAATCTTAAGAATAACAAATTTACAAGTAATAATGCGGAAAATCCTGTTTTAGATTCTAGTTACAAAGGTGGTCCTCCACTCGCGTATCTTTGTGGAGTGTTATAGAGGACGTGTCTAAAGTTCTAAGAATAATGATTTTAACAGTAAATAAATATGGAAAATCATTTGTGAGATATAAAATATAACATTTTATAATAAGTTTCGCAATTAGTTTGAAAACTAACTCTGCAAGTCAAACGGTTGGTTAATACGGTTTCCAGTGCTAAAAGAAGATGGAATATGAAACATTTCAAATGAAATAATAAGTTGAGTACAAGATTTCCTTGTACTTTTGCTTGTATTCCCCCATAAAAACATTGAAAACACAGAAAAAGGTGTAGGGGTATGAACTCACCAGACGAGAAATGTGTTCGCTAGGATGCTAAGTGTCAGTTGAGGGCTTGAACACATGCGAGGTTCCTATGTAATATGAAGAGATACATAACTGTATCTAATTAGACATTTAACTACTAATTAAGTAAGAATATACACTCTGAGGTTCGAAAACACTTCAATTCAAGTGTTAGGAGTGGTTCGGGTTGCATCTAAGGAGGTGTAAGGCCTAGATATGGAGTTTGCTCTTCAAGAGTAAACTCCTAGGGGAGATTACGACCTAATGACCATATCCCCATGAGTTTATGGTCGTAAACTCATGGGTGGTGTGTTCTTGGATGCTTAATGGTCTTATAACAATTATGGAATTAGGCTAGGATTAATTCTAAGGCATTGGAAGGGATTAAACCATCAAATGGACCATTATGGGGAGTTTATGGCAGTAAACATAGATTTTACGGCCGTAAACTATTACTTACCCTTTTCTTTTGTGTTTTGGTGGTCCTAGGTTAAGCACAAGTGGTTCTAGTCCAAAGTACAAGCCATGGAAGGAAGTTAGGGCACCATTTGACCACTTTATAGGAGTTTACGGCCTAGGAACCATTCCTTGGGGGGTTTACGGCCGTAATATCCTAAGGAGGTGGTTTCTATCATGTTTAAGGTCCCTAACACAATGGTTGTTGATTCTAGACATTATTCCAAGGCATAGAAGGTGTTTAAGGGGCATCTTAACACCTTAAATGGTGTTTACGGCCTTAGAAGGGGTGTTTACGGTCCAAACATGCTCTTGGGCCATAAAATCATGTTTACTCCCTAAATATTAAGGTTTTGGTGTTCTAAGTCCATTCATGTAAGCCCCTAAGTCATAACTAAGCTCTAGAAGTGGTTTGGAAGGGTTTTGGGGCTCCAAAACTCCATTTAAGTGTGTTTACGGTTTGGGGCTGTTCTAGGGACATAAACATAAGTCTTTGGTCCTTTTGGATGATTTAGACACGGATTTGTAAGCTAAACAATCTAAACTATAAGCTAGGATGGATTACTTACCGATTTGGAGCTTGAAATGGGTGATTTTGGATCAAGATTTGGATTGATGAGAGAGAGTAGAGAGAGAGAGAGAGAGAGAGTGAAAAATCTTCAAATGAAGTCCACTCACCCTTATATAGGGTTTGAGTTTGAGGTTCGGTGGAAATCTACCCGATACTGTCGTTAAACGAGGCTTATGGTCGTACCCGATTTAGTTGTCGTAACCCGACGTGGTCGAAACTAAAAATTTTCCAAATAAAAATTGGGGTGTTTTCACGTGTTTCAAATGGGGTTGGATACTCACGAGGTCATAATAAATGTCTTAATTCAATTAACCTAATCCAAAAGTTAACGGAAAAATTGAAATACAAACAGGTTTTATTAACGGAAACGGGTTACAGTAACGGAATAATTTCAGGTTGTCACATTATCCCCCCGTTAGAGGGAATTTCGTCCCGAAATTGAAAATTAAGATACAAATTATGGAGTCGGAAAGAGATGCGGATATTTCTGCTTCATCGAGTCTTCGCGCTCCCAAGTGAACTCGGGTCCCCGCTTGGCATTCCAGCGAACCTTCACTATCGGGATACGACTTTGTTTCGTATGTTTTATCTCTCGATTCATGATTTCGATTGGTTCTTCCACGAAGTTCAGGTTTTCGTTGATTTCGATCTCATCAAGAGGGATCACGAGGGTTTCATCGGATAAACACTTTTTTAAGATTAGAGACGTGGAAGACAGGATGGATGTTGCTAAGCTCTTGAGGTAGTCGGAGTTTGTAGGCTACGGGACCGATCCTAGCGAGGGTCTCGAAAGGTCCTATGTACCTCGGCTTAAGTTTTTCCGCGCTTTCCAAAGCGTATCATGCCTTTCCAGGGTGAGACCTTCAACATGACACGATCTCCAACCTAGAATTCCAAGGGTTTTCGTTGTTTAACGGCGTAACTCTTATGTCTGTCTCGTGAAGCTTTCAGTCGTTCTTGGATTTGGATGCTCTTCTTGGTGGTTTCGCGGATGATTTCAGGACTAGTGAGAGCACTATCGGTGACTCGACTCTTAACTAGCTGTGTGTCCCCTATCTCAGCCCAGCACAGAGGGATCTGCACTTACGACCGTAGAGGGCTTCGAACTAGGCAACCTTGATGTTGTTGTGGTAGCTGTTGTTATACGAGAACTCGATCAAAGGTAAATGGGTGTCCCACGACTTTCCGAAATCAATGACACATGCTCTCAGCATGTCTTCTAATGTCTAGATAGTTCTCTCACTCTGTCCATCTGTCTGAGGATGATAAGTTGTGCTCATATCCAGCTTAGTTCCAAGAGCTTTCTGAAGGGACTGCCAAAACCTTGAGGTAAACCTGCTATCTCGATCGGAGATAATGGACTCAGGTACACCGTGTAGTCGGACTATATCTTGAACGTAGATTCGCGTGAGTCTTTCCATCTTGAATGATTCTTTAAATCGGAAGGAAGTGAGCGGATTTTGTCAAACGATCGACAATTACCCAAATAGTATCGTACCCACTCGGAGATTTGGGTAACTTGGTGATGAAATCCATAGTAATCATCTCCCATTTCCACTCGGATATCTCGGGCTGCTGGAGCAGACCCGAGGGCTTCTGACTGAGTTTCTTGGATCTGTGCGGATAAGTGGGAATGGATGGTCATTGTCAACGTCTTCGCCTTGTTACTTGAGCTTTCCTTTCGGCTAAGGGCATCTGCTACCACATTGTGCTTGCCGGTATGGTAGCGGATTTCGCACTCATAAACACTGAGAAACTCTACCCATCGCCGTTGCCTCATGTTTAAGTCTTTCTGATCGAAGATATGTTGCAGGCTTTTATGGTCGGTGAAGATCGTGCACTTGGTTCCATAAAGATAATGTCTCCATATCTTCAGTGCGAAGACCACCACTCCTAACTCCAAGTCATGAGTCGTATAGTTAACTTCGTGTGCCTTCAGCTGTCTCGAGGCACAAGCGATAACCTTTCCTCTCTGCATAAGCACACAGCCTAAGCCCTGATTGGACGCATCTCAATAGACGACGAAATCCTCTGTCCCTTCGGGCAGGGACAGGATAGGTGCGCTGCACAAGGCTTGCTTTAACGTTTGGATTGCGGTATCTTGCTTTTCACTCCAACAAAAGGGCATGCCTTTCTGTGTCAGAGTGGTTAGGGGGTTTGGCGATTCTAGAAAAATTATGAATGAATCTGCGATAGTAGCCAGCGAGACCCAAGAATTGATGGATTTTTATGGGTGTCTTCGGTGCCGACCAATTCTCTATCGCCTTGATTTTGGACGGGTCCACGTGTATACCCTCCTCGCTTACCACGTGACCAAGGAAAGCTACCTTCCGAATCCAAAATTCGCACTTGGAGAATTTCGCGTACAGCTTCTCTGATATAAGTGTTTCCAACACTAACCTCAAGTGTTGTTTGTGATCTTCTTCACTTCTGGAATAGACAAGTATGTCGTCAATGAACAAGATGACGAACTTGTCCAGAAAGGGACGACACACTCGATTCATCAGGTCTATGAACACTGTCGGTGCGTTGGTTAGACCGAAGGGCATCACTACGAACTCGTAGTGACCATATCGAGTCCTGAATGCTGTCTTGGAAACATCATTCTCGTGAACTCACAACTGATGGTACCCTGATCTAAGGTCTATCTTTGAGAAATAACTGGCTCCCTGAAGTTGATCGAAAAGGTCTTCTATTCGAGGAAGAGGATATCCGTTTTTGACGGTCAATTTGTTCAACTCGCGGTAGTCTATACACATCCGAAAGGATCCATCTTTCTTCTTCACGAATAGAATCAGGGCTCCCCAGGGTGAGGAACTCGGTC
The DNA here is from genome assembly GCF_051521515.1 of Lactuca serriola. NCBI lineage: Eukaryota > Viridiplantae > Streptophyta > Magnoliopsida > Asterales > Asteraceae > Lactuca > Lactuca serriola. The sequence continues at coordinate 262,628,448 of NC_136412.1, read as the reverse complement.
TGATGAACCCTTTGTCGAGTAGCTCATTGAGCTGGCTGGATAGCTCCTGCATTTTTGCTGGAGCTAAGCGATATGGAGACTTGGCTACAGGGTTAGCTCCAGGAATTAGGTCGATGCAAAACTCGACTTGACGTTTGGGAGGAATTCATGGGAACTCTTTGGGAAAGACATCAGGAAAGTTGCAGACTTCGGGGATGCTCTCGAGGTCTTTAACTTCCTGATTCTCATTGATTACATGAGCTAGAAATGCATGACACTCCTTTCACAGAAGCTTTTTGAGCTTGGATGCCTGAAATGATGCGAAGATTGGAACTAAGTTTATCACCGTAGATCATGAGTCTGACCAGAGGGGAGATTGAGACAGATGGCTTTTTCGTAACAAAGGAATATCAACATGATTGGGACTCAACGAATCCATGCCAATGATAACATCAAAGCTCTTTATGGAAACTGGAATTAGGTTAATAGGAAAAGAATGATCATTCAAGGGAAGGGTACAACCTATGAATATATTGTTAGCGTTCTCTTTCTCACCGTTAGCCATCTCGACGGTAAATGTTTCGGTTAATGGTTGGGGATTATGTTTAAGATATGTTTGAATGAATGGTTAACAAAAACTTCTTTAGCACTAGAATCGAAAAGGATGCAGGCATAAGAGTTGTCGGGAAAGAACATACTCGTAACGACGGTGGGATCAACGACTGCCTCCTCCTGCTTTATAGTCAGAACTATCCCAGCGTTGTTGGTGGTTGTTGCTCTTGGGAAATTTCGCTTGAAATGCCCGATTTCACCGCACTCATAACAGGCCAGATCGGCACTCGCTCCGAAAGCTTTATTGGTTGGTTGAGCTGGTGCTCTGCAGTTTCGCGCAAGGTGACCCTTCTTGCCACAGCTGTTGCAGATCAACTCATGGCATGGGCCAGGGATACGATGGTGGTAACTGCACCTGTTGCACCAAAGGAGGTTACCAACATACCTATTGGTAGGTGCTTGAGTTGTAGGCGTAGCGACAGGAGTAGTAGCAGCTTGGATTGCCACAGATTTGTGCTTCTTGGAGAGCCCTTGCGAACTCTGACCCTTTCGCTTTCTCCAGAAAATCTTCTTACTCTTACTACACTCATCCCGGTGCCCCCGATCACCTTCATGATTTTGGGGATGGGTGTTACTTCCTGGTCCACCGGACCCACCGGGGTTCAGGTGCGCCATTGCAGCCGTCACTGCAGCAGTAACAGCTGCCTGAAATATGACAGGGTCAAATTGAGAAGGATGCGGTGGTGGAGGGTAGTTGTTCCTTGAGCTGGGTCCTTTCTTTGGAGGCATATTGATCTAAAATGATTAGGAAAAAGAGGATGGTAAGTCCTCTGAATCGAATAATGAGATATGAAACAAGAGATATCTCATTATGACAGATAAAGTGTTCTACTAAGCGATAATATATAGGAAAGATACTAAAACAAGGGAATTTATCGCTAAGGAAAGAATGAGTAGCAACACTTGGAATGAATTTCTACAACGTATTCGGTCTTAGCTAAAATAATCCTATAGTATTTTATGGTTTATTGCGACGATGATTTATTGTTTGGATATTTGGTAGGTTTTAGGCATGCTGCACACCACAGTCACTCCCAAGCACATGTTGGCCGTGTCTCGAATGAATATAGTTGATCAGGCTATATTGACCCTAGACACGACTACATAACTGCCCAGGTTTAACCGCGACATACAACACCCAATTACTTATGTTTTGTTCTACCCGTAATTACGGTTTCTGGCGGTTAGGTATTCTTGTATACTTTTAGTTCGGAGCACTTCGGCCCCTTAGTGTTTATAGTTATATACCATGTAAGGTTCGGTATACTTAGTTCACTATAAACAAGGGCTCTGATACCAATCTGTCACACTCTGAAACCGATGGCGGAAACGTTCCGGGGCGGAGGACGTCATGTAAAGTATCACAACCAATGTACATAGGAAGCATAGTAAACACAACCATTACATTACATAGAGATATTTACATATGTTTGAAAACAAAGTAATACATGTTTTATAGATACATTAGTTTGAACAAAAGTAAGGACCTGACTTCTATATGCTCCGTCTTCTCCAAAAGATTGCGGGATACCTGTCGAATGAGAACATGAGAATACAAGCAGTTTTAAAATATCAGCATAAAGTTGGTGAGTTCATAAGTGGTTGGTTTCTACAAAAGAACAAGTTTTCTTTGGTTATCTGAAAAGGTTGTTTATCCAAGAAAATCCCATATTTTCTTATGTGAAAAGTTTAGTTATCCAATGTTACACAGTTTGGTTAAGAACAGTTAATTTATCCCAGGAAAAACCCTTATTTTCCTAAAAGTTGATGGTTGGTTATCGATTTGGAATGCGGTGTACAAGTGTCTAACATACTTGTAGCGTTAATGAAGTATTCTAGAAACCTGGTTATCCTTGAAAAGTGCGTTAGTTTTAACACGTATATAAAACTAGTAGGTAGTAAATTAATTCCTAAGGTTATTAATTTACTAAGTTCATTATTACTTAAAAGTAAATCTCTATTATCTAAGTTTGCGAGTTCTATAACCATACGATAAACTAGATATGGAGAGAATTGGTATCGAGATTTAGAAAGCAATCATGATTGAGTGAATGAAAAGTATGAACACTGAGAGTAAATATTAATCAGATCTTATATTGATGAAGAACTGATTACAAAGTATTAAGCAAAATGAATACTTGTGACAAGCTTATTCTACTTCTAACCTCAGTCCCTATTTATAGGCAACCTGAGTGAACAAAAAATATACTAAGTCTATAGCAATACACTTCGCACAAATTGTGACTTATTAAAATAACTAACATGCGAAACTAAAGAAACAAACACTTCGACTTTTACAACACATATACTCTACAATCTCCCCCTTTGTAAACAGTCAAAACTATTCAGTTTGTGAGATGTTGAATAGCTGAGTGCATTGTTCTTCGAATTTTAGAATACCAAGTAATTATCTTCTTAAGCTCCTTCTTGTCTCCTTCATTGTTCTTCTTGCAGTTATTCATACGAACAATAAAATTTGTATATTGCGAAGAAGTATATCTTTCAATCTCTGAGACTTTGAACAAAAACTTCTTGGGCTTTCCTTTTGTATCCTTCCCTGCGAAAACCATCCCAAACGGTTTCAGACATATTTCTCCATCATCATACTTCCTTAACTCTGTTTGAGGTAAGTTTGATTCCCAAGCAACTGTAACTTTTCTTCCAAGACCCACTGCAAGTTCTTCATCAGTCAATGCCAAGCAATCATAGTAGTTATCTATGAATATCTTGATATGTGCGAAACCAAATCTGAACACATCAGTATCATGTCCTTTCAGCTTGTTATCTTGCATGTCTTTGAGAATGGATGCCACTTGAATGAGATCATATAGATTCATTAAGGGAAAATCAGCAATGGTGAAGTCGAATGCCTTGTTGTCTGCTCGAATCACAAAATATCGAAAGTTTTGAAGCATATCTTCGAACATCACATCCTTCTTAATTGTTAAAACTTTCTTGATCTTCATTAAAGACCACACTTCATCTTGATCCTTCGCAAGTACAACATGAAATCTTATCTTCAAATAAGTGTATTCATCAACATTATCAAACTTTTCACTTATCTTGTACTACGCCGTAATAAACATCATCTCGTTTATCGGAAAATCAAGTTGACTTCTATCTGAGTTTGCAACATCATAACTCTTCCTTGGCTTTTTCTCGAACTCATATAAGTGATTCCCCAACACTTTGGATTCAATTGTTTCATACGAATATAACTTTGCGGGATTTCCCTTATTCATCGTTGGTGGATCACTTGCCCTCTGTCTCATGATGCTCTGAACCTGTCTCAACCTATCCATCTCAGCCTCTGCTTCTGCTTTCTTTTCCTCTTTCGATTTTCATGCGCTATCCCTTTTCCTTTTCCTGTATTCTCAGTTGATGGTTTCGCACTCGAACTACCTCCATCTTTTGAACCAATTGTGATTCCTTTGGAAATTGGTTTTGTTGTTGTTATAGTTCAGGAAATTGGCTTTGTGAATACTGGCAGAGTAGTTTTGAGTTGAGTGGATATCACCTTCCCCACTGTCTTCGCATCATCCTCTTTACTTGCTTTCTTCTCTCCCCCTTGCACCCCTGTGAAAGCAGGTGGAGCATTCTTTGGCAATAAAGAAGTAAAGTTCGCAATTGGGGCTAATGCCTTCTGAATAGCTTGTTCCAAAGTATTGACTTTGAGAGACAAGAATTCAGGAGTGAGAATTGTCTGAGAGGTAGGTTACGAAACCAAAGTTTTCAATTCAGTCACCAACTGAATTAACTTATCAAATTTCTCCTTGTTTTCTTTTTGGTTGGCTTCAAGAATCAGAGTAGGAGATTGAGAATCAGTGATAACTTTGTTCAGGGCTGTGGCGACCACATCAACCCTCTTTTGTACTTCCAAATGTTGAGAAGTAATATCATGAAGCTCCTTCGCAAGTTCCTGCTTTAATTCTTCAACTTTAAAATTCACATCCTCCCTAACCTTCTTGACATCTTGCACAAAAAGAACATGACGTTCTTTTGCAATATTTTTCAATTCATTGACAACACCATTGAACAAACTCTCATGAGCTTTAATGCGAAGCTCATTGTTCTTGTCTGATTGATCTACTTTGTCAAGTATTCTCTTCTCAGCTTCTTTAAGCAGATATTCCACCTCTAATCCCGTCAATGTTGATTTTGAACCAGAATCAGCTTGTGACTGAATAATGGCATTTAATTTTCGGTTCAGGATTTTGAATTGCTTACCTGACATAAGCATATGATCAGGTATCTCCTCCTCCTCTGAATCGAAATGTAGGGCCTCAAAAGTCCCTCCAAAACCTCCTCCTTCAGTTTCATCATCGGACATAGGTTGCGAAGGTTGAGGAGTTTCGGGTGATTGTGATGGAAATAAGGTTGTAAATGGATGTTGTAGAGGATGGTCAAAAATTGATGAAGTAGTGATTGTAGTGGTTGGAAAAGAAAATGGTGGTAATGAAGTAGATATATTCTCAGAAGAGATGGGTAAAGAAGCAGATAGACTGATAGGTAGTGTGGTTTCGACACTTGTGATAGATGCCCCCGTATCAAATACGTTGACAACCATATCGGAAGTAGGTACCTCCTCAGAAACTGATTTGGTAGTGACTACTTCAAGTGGAATAGAGGTTGTTGTGGAAATTTGCGAAGTAATAGGAATGGAAATAGGTGGAAGAGAAACAGTTACCACAACAGAAACAGGTGGAGTCTCTGGAACAACTTCTTCGTTGGAGGATTCATTGCGAATGATCAACTTGCGTTTCCTGGAAAGTGTTTGTTGCATATGCTTCGCAACATCCTGAACTCGTTTTCGCTTTGAACCTAGAGAAACAGGAGCTGAAACATCGGGAAATGCTTCCCCCTTACTACTGACATCCGTCTTGCGAATATTAGGAGAAGAAGTCGTTGTTGAAGATTTGCGAAGCTTCTTTAATACCCCAGATTTTGAGGGTATTATCTCCTTCTTTGCTTTTTGTAGAAGTCTCTTCTTTCTCAACCTCTTCAGCTTTGGAGACTTTAGAAGATTAAATTTTTTCTGCCTTCTGAGTTTTCTTCTTCTTGGAGGATTCTGCAGTAACTTCCAATAACATTCCAGTCTGCACAGCTGGATCAAAAGTTTTCATATATCTGACCAAAACTTTGGGTGTTGAGGATACTTTGCGAAGCATCGCATCCGGAATGCTAGCTACATTTGTAATGATATTTTCATCGTCTTCAACCACTTTTGGAAATTGATACAATGAGAATTCTACAACCTCTCCACCTTCAGGAACCTGGATTCCTTCTTTTTCATACACCTTTTGAAGAATTAAACTGTAGTAACGGGCACACAAAATACCCTTCTCAGCATTGGTGTTTTCCAGACTTTTGACAAACTCTTTCCACAATTGAGTCCCATAATCAACACTAATGTCATAGTACAGACCCATCACCATTTCATACACTTCCATACGACCACTGTCAAGACCAACATTCCTCCCTGTTAAGCATCTTAGAAAAATACCAAAGAGAAAATTCCACATGCATGGCAAACCGGACTTCCTGAAATCACTGATCTTCTCAAGAGATGGTTGATGTCCCATCTCATTGAACATGAAAATGATTTGGGAATTGATGGGTTTAAAGAACGGAGGGTTATTGGGAATGTTCAAGAAATCAATGAACATCTTCTTGTTCAGAAGAAACCTCTTGTTGTTCATCAATTGGAAGGTGATGACATTAGTGGCATAGTAGTAGGATGCTGTTGATGCCGCCATTGATAACCATGTCATCGGAACTGAACATTATGGTTGCTAAAGGTGATCTTTTCAATGCAACAATCAACATCTTTAGTTCTTCTGGGTAAGATGAGACATTAGGATCAACAAGGTAGTTGGTGCTTTGAATCTTCATTAGAGACTGTGAAATAACTTCATCGGTGTTGGATTGAGTAGCAGCCATTGTTAGGGTTTGAAAAAGATGAAGATTCAGAGGATTTGTGAATGTACGAGTTTGATCGCGTAACTGTTTAAGATAATCTTGAACCGATTTTTATATATAACCCTAAATGATTTGAATTTGAATCGGGATGCATTTAATGTAATCTCATGTGGCACCTTGAAAATCGGACCATTACGACGAAAAGTTATCCAGGTTTCAAAAAGCAGCTGTCACATCACCTAGAAAACCGGACAGAATACCATACGTCTCGTATACACAGCCTGTCAATATTCCAGTTATAGAATTGTAACCGTTAGAACCCTTCGCATGGAGGCAAGGCTCTTTCACTTTTGGGATGTAAAGTGAATTCATATGCCAGACTTGCGAAATCATCAGCCTGAGTTAGTATTACTCAGAACCTCAAGGATTTCGTGAGTGCAGTGTTCGAAAGAAATAAGATAAGAAACAAGAGAGAAAAAAAATTTGGAATTCTGTGATGTCAAAAATTCAATTTAACACGAAAGCAGTTAAACCCCAGGCAAAGGTTGCTTCGTTAATCATCAAGAGAGACGATCAACAGCTTGTGTATGTTCCCGTGAATTACAATCAAATACTTTTTGATAAGTATCAAAGGGCTTCTTTTGAAAGTGATTGTTGGGTTGGTTTCAAATTTCATTACATATCAACCTTAACATAAGGTGAGAAATTGTAACTGAAATTACTTGTATGACCAGTATAGTCAGTGAGAAGTCGGCTTTTGAAAATGTTTATCATGACTAGGATATGCGAATGAAACTCACACTGAAATCATATTCATAAAAAATTGTTGTATTGGATCTTGTTGGGTAACAAACATCATGGGTTGAGAATGTTTGATCAAGACCACACATGCAAATTGAATATGATTTGGAGTTTCGAAATTTTGGTACTGAAACAAAAGTTTCGTTAATATCTGGAACAATGTTTCCCGTCAATTCCTTAATGTTAGAAGATGTTTGGGTTTCACCTTCATCACGGACTCATGATGTCAGATCATAAACACAAAATTTTTGTATATCTAAGTCTCGATGGGTTCGATCAGAGACCTCTCGTACATACGTCTTTGTGTGTGATTTGTGTGAAGAATTTTGTGATGAAAAAGATTGGTGATAAGATCAAATGTATCTCTGTTATTTGTGGACCAAACAGAAAACTCTTAACTCATATAAGAAGAGTAAGGTAGCTCTTTTGACTTATGCGAATACAAGCCTTATTGGGAAGAAATTTTCATGTGATAATTTCATTAAGACTTTCTTTTCTCACACATAGAGTCATACGAGGCTTGAGTCAACATGCTGCAGCATGCTTCTAGGGACATCCTAACTAGTACAAAGTTTAAAGAAATGATACCTTCCCGTAGAAACATACAAGCATGACCTCTTCGCATTAAGTTATGGACTAAACTAAAAACACACAATACTTAAGGAACAAAGTTAAAAAGAATATTTTTGTGATTTTTGAATTTTTCGAAAATAAAACCATAACAAAATAAAATCTTTTTGGAATTTTGTATTTTTGAAAATGAAAATATCAAAAAAAAAAAAAATTAAAACACATAATGAACCTTAAATTGAACCTTAGTTATCATATGTGCGAATGCGAAAAAATATGGATGCGAAGCCATGCGAAGCCTCTGAATGAACAGTAACTTCTGAACGATTCCGACTCAGAGCTGCTGAATGGACTTTTCCTTCTTGAATTATTGATTTTGGAACTGAATTCGCATCGATCATTCCCAAACCTGCTAAAATTCTTACAAATGATTTTTCATCAAGAGGTTTAGTAAAAATATCAGCAAGTTGTTCAGTGGTTTTAACAAAATGAATTTCAATATTCTCATCTTCCACATGATCTTTGATAAAATGATATCGAAGAGCTATGTGTTTGTCTTTGAGTGTTGTACCGGATTATGACAAATGCGAATTGCACTTTGAGAATCACAATACAAAGGAATCTTTTTCATATTGATAGCATAGTCATGAAGTTGACTCTGAATCCAAATTATTTGCGAAGTGCAAGCAGCAGCTGAAATGTATTCAGCCTCAGCAGTTGATATAGCAACACAAGTTTGCTTCTTCGATTGCCAACTCACCAACTTTCCATCCAATAGTTGACATCCACCACTTGTACTTTTCCTATCCAATGTACATCCTCCTAGATCAGAATCTGAAAAAGCTTGAATAAAGAACCCCGATTTCGAAGGATACTAAAGTCCTAATGAAACTGTCCCCTTAAGATAGCGAAAAGTATTTTTCACTGCAGTTAAATGAGGTTCTCTGGGATTAGCTTGATACCTAGCACAATTACATACTGAAAACATAATATCAGGCCTGCTTGCAGTTAAGTACAATAAAGACCCAATCATGCTTCGATAAAGTCTTAAATCAACAGTAGAGGCATCTAATGAAGGAGTTAGTCTTGTTCCCACTGTCATTGGTACTCTCAGCTTCGTGCTGTTGGTCATTCCAAACTTTTCAAGCAAGTTCTTCGTGTATTTTTCTTGATTGATTAAAATTCCATCCATGTTCTGTCTTATATTCAATCCAAGAAAATTATTAATTTTTCCCATCATACTCATTTCAAATTGACTCTTCATTAGATTTTCAAATTCAATTGACAATGCTGGGTCAGTTGAGCCAAAAATAATAGCATCAACATAAATTTGAACAAGCATAAGATGATTCCCAACTTTCTTGCGAAACAAAGTGGGGTCAACTGATCCTTGTTTAAATTTAGATTGTTTCAAGAAATTTGTAAGTGTTGCGTACCAGGCTCTTGGTGCTTGTTTTAACCCATACACTGCTTTGTCTAGAATGTAGACATGATCAGGATGTTCCTCATTTATAAATCCTGGTGGTTGTTCAACATAAACCGTTTCTTCAAGTTCTCCATTTAAGAATGCGCACTTAACATCCATTTGAAAAACGTCAAAGTCTTTGTGAGCTGCATAAGCTAAAAATATGTGAACTGCTTCGAGTCTTGCAACATGAGCAAATGTTTCTTCATAGTCTATTCCTTCTTGTTGCAAATAACCTTTAACCACTAGCCTAGCTTTATTTCGAATAATATTGTCATCTTTATCGGTTTTATTTTTAAAAATCCATTTTAATCCAACAATTGAAACATCAGAAGGTTTAGGAATTAATCTCCAAACCTTGTTTCGTTCAAATTCAGCCAGTTCAGATTGCATAGCAACAACCCAATCTGAGTATTCCATAGCATCCTTTACTGTCTTTGGTTCTATTTTCGAAATAAAGACATTAAACACACACAATTCTTGGTTCGCATTCAGTACCTCATTTTTCGCACGAATTTGAGCTCTTGTCAACACACCATCTTGTGGATTCCCAATTACCTGTTCTTTGGGATGATTTCTTGTCCATTTCTCAAGTGGTGGAAAATTAGGATTAAATTCCAATGGTGCATCTTCGTACATATCTTCATTTTCAGATCCTGCAACAGAAAAATTATCATTTAATTCATGAAATTCATCATTTTCATCAAGATTAATTGTCTCTGTTGCATCATGCTCCCCCTCAACATGATATTCCTGTTGAATTTGCGAATGCTCCCCCTCAACTTGATGATTCATATTTTCATTCTCCCCCTCGAAAGTTTGCTCTTCCACCATACGAACTTCAGGCACACTTTCGCTAGATATTGACGTTGTAGTTATTGTTGAATCATCATTATGTTTTGAAGATTCTGATGTTTGATTATCAGTAGCAGTAACTTCAGCATCAATTGCTCTGTCAGGAGTTCCAAAAATTAAGTCATAATCAAAATCATTTATTTCTAAATTTTCAATTTGAGTATATGAATCAACAAGAATTGATTTATGTTCAAATTTACTATTTGTTTGTTTAAGATAGTAATCATCGAAAGTTATGTTGAAAGTTTCTTCAACTTTTCTTGTTCGCTTGTTTAACACCCTGTATGCAACTGAATTGTGTGAATATACTAAGAAAATGCCTTCATCAGCTGTAGCTTGAAACTTGGTCAAATTATCTTTTAGATTCATTATAAAACACCTGCAACCAAAGACATGGAAAAATTTGACATTAGGTTTTCGATTGTTGAGTATTTCATATGGAGTGACATTGAATCTGCGATGAATAAATGACCGATTCTAAGTAAAACATGCAGTTGATACTACTTCAGCCCAAAGATATTGAGGTAAGTTCGCATATGTCAACATGGTTCTGGCTGCTTCGCATAAAGACCTATTTCTTCTTTCAACAACACCATTTTGTTGTGGAGTATATGGGGATGAGAAATTATGCGAAATGCCTTTGCCTGTGAGAAAGGAATCAAGTGTTTGATTTTTAATTTTGCGAACACTCTTTTTAAGACTAATCTCAATCTTTTTGATAAAATCAATCATCGTCTGAGCAACTTCCAATTTTAACCTGAGAAAAAATACCCATGTGAATCGAGAAAAATCATCAACAATAACTAAAATGTACCGCTTTTTATTGATTGTAGCAACAGTCGACGGTCCACATAAGTCAATGTGAAGAAATTCCAATGGTTCTACAATTTTTGAATCTATCATAATCAGATGACCTTTTCTATGTTGTTTTCCTCGTTCGCAAGCTGCACACAAAGTATCATTGTCAAATTTTAATATAGGTAACCCTCAAACTAAATCTTCAGTGACAGTTTGTTAATGTTGCAAAAGTTCAAATGCGACAATCTTCTATGCCAAAGCCAGCTAACATCATTAGATGCCTTTGATAGTAAACACACAGCAGGTTTGCCCACGATTGGTTTGATGTCCAGTGTAAACATATATCCATATCTTTTAGATTTGAGAAGTACTTCATTTGTCTTCGCATTTGAAATGATACTTCCTTCTTCATTAAACACAACCTGATTTCCAGTACCCACAACAAGTTGCGAAACACTAATCAAGTTATGTTGAAGACCTTTAACATAAGCAACCCTGTTAACTATGAATTGTCCATTTGTGACTTTTCCATATCCTTTCACTTGACATTTGTGATTATTTCCAAATTTGACTACTCCAGCATTCTCCAAGCTTCTATAATCTCGCAAGTTTTCCTTTCTTCTAGTCATGTGACGAGAGTAACCACTATCAATATACCATTTCGCATCATATTGCTCGTCACACATCACCTGCATTTAATGAAAAAATTTAGGAACCCAAAACTTATTGGGTCCATCATTAGTATTTTTGAACAAATTCTTTGAATTTAAAAACCATGTTTTCACTTTATCTGAGACACTATCCATTAAATCAACATCATCAGTTCTAGATATTGAAATATAGTTGTTCAACAGTTTTGGATTTTCATTGACTTTCAACTCATCTTTCACAACATTCACAACTTTGATAATTGGTTTCCATTTTTGTACTGGAACTTGCGAATCATGAGATGATGAACTACCCGTAGAAGAGTTATTCACGAACTTGTCAAATGCAGTCTTGATCTATTTCTTTGAGAACTTCCCATTTTGATATTGTTTTCCTTTCCCTTCAAGCCAACAGTTGATCGTATAAACATCAGATTTTCCTTTTGTATACAAAACTTTGGTCGGTTTTGAGATTGAAGGATTTGGAAAATTTGGTAGATTAGGTGAAAATTTTGGTTTTGATTGAGTTTTAACATTAAAAGTTGATGAATTATTCATTGATTTTCCAACATTATGAAGCTTATGATTATTCACAAATTTTTGCGAAGTCTCAAATTTTCTAATGTTGTCATATGTCCGAACAAATTTATCATTATTTTTCTTTGGAATTTTGTCAACAGAATATATTGGTTTGTGAAAACTTGTATCCTTTTGAACTTTTGATGAATTTTCCTTTGAAATTTGTGTTTTGTCAATTTTTGACTTATCATTTGACACAACTTGCCAATAGATTGCTTTTCTTGATTTTCTTTTTGAAACATTATTTTCTGTTGAATACTTTCCAACCATTAATTTGAATTCATGAGAATTTAATTTCACTTTCATTTTTGGTTTTTCATCTTTTTCAAAAACTTTTTTTTTCTTTTTGACATTTAACCACCCATTTTTGTGATGATTTTTGACTTTGAAAAACATAAGAATTTTGAGTCAAATTGTTTTCTACTGTGTTTTGATTTGCAAAGAAACCTTCAGTAGTTGACCTTTGATTATCATTTTCAACCATTTTGTTGAATTCAGGTTTAATATTCTCAACATTCTCAGTTGTGACAAAAACTTGATTCGGAAAAATTGTGTTATCTGTGCATGTAAAATTTGGATAAACCATAGTGTTAGTTTCCAAATAATGTGCACCTTTGTCACTAAGAATGTTGTCGAATTCTTTTGTATCACCAAACACTTTGATCAACAACAACTCGTTGAGTTGTCTCATGCGAATCCTTCACTTCTTCTTTTTCTTCATCAGTGTCAGGAGACTTCTAGCTTTCAACTTCCACATTATCAAAGTCACTAAGTTGTGAAGTAGAGGATTTATCATTTTCATCCTTTACTATTGAATCAACTATAATTTCTTTACCTTTGATCTTAGATGTGATATTAATGATTGACAATTGTGAACAATCAACCTGTTCTTCCTCTTCAATCTCACTGATTTCACTCACATTATCTGAATTGTCATCGACATCAGCATAATTGAATTGAGAATCAAGAGTGGAGGTTTCGGTTTTCTTTAAGATTTTCACTTGTTCATTCTTTGTCAAACTTTCATTTACAATTATAACCAACTCATCAGCATTCAAGAATTCATCAATTTTGACAATACCATATTCGAATCTATCATCAGGTATTTTGTCAAATTGTGCAATTGTGTTTTCGCAGTCATAAGAAACAACATCAACTTTTTCACGTTCATATTCAAGAAAAGATAAAAGTTTCCTATGTTGTTCTTTGCTAATTTCAGATGAATGATGTAAAGCTGTTAATTTTGCATACAAACGCTTAGCAGAGTTACCGTGTATATTTCTTTGTGCAAGTAACAATCTAACTTCTTTTTCAAGATTGTTCCTATCACAGTTTACATTTTGCATCAGTAATTCTAGTTTATGTACTCTGCTTCGTTTATTTTCTAATTCTCTCCGTGTCTCAACTAGTTGCATATTTAGATTTTGAGCTTCAGTACTAGCAGACACAATAACAGAATAAAAATAAGCCACAGTATCATCAAATAAAGTAATTTCAGCATCATAAGCAGATAAAGGAATATTAAAAGATTCAAGAATAGCACATACCTTGGTGGTCATTGGAGATTTGTCTGTGGATTTGGACACGAAGCATCGACCTGAAACATCCTCTTCACAATTGTCTTCAAAGCTTGCAAACATAGCTCCATGTGTTGGATGCCTCATTTCTTCATCATCAGATCCTGAAGACCAGATCTGATATGTTCCACTCTCTCCTTCATCAGACTCTCCTTTTGCCACTAATGACATTCCTTTTGTCTTCTCATGCAACTCTTCAATCTTTTCCGAATAGTAGGCTTCATCTTTAACTTTGCTCTTTTTCTCCTCTTTCTTTCGCAACATGAAATCAGTTGCGAAGTGATTTGCACCATTGCAGTAGTGACAATAGATTCCAGAATCACCTTTCAGTTTCTTCACATCCTTCGCATCTTTTTTCTTTTCATCATTCTTCTCTAACTTCTTCTTCTCCTCACCTCCAGCTTTTGCAACACCACTCTTCACATCATTTGACTTTCCTTTTGGATTAAAAGGCTTTTTGAAAAATTTCTTAACTATGTTGTTTGAGTAGAATGCAACAGCTTCATCATCAGAATTCATTAAGAAGCCTTCATTGTCTGAACCATCTGTTTCATTAGTATCAACCTCTGAAACTTTTGATACAAAAGCCAAAGGACCTCCTAGACTTTGTTTTGATTCCTCAAACATTTCTGAAACTTCACTTTCGTGTGTTTTCAGCTGGTTGTAGAGATCATTCAAGCTAGTTGTATCAAAACTTTGTTGATTCTTTATCATCATACTCACACTTCTCCATTCCTTTCGAAGGCCCATGATGAATGTTAGATTGAATTCCATGAGAGATCTTGTGATTCCATACCTATTGCAGCGATAAACAAGCTCATTCAGACGATCATAGTAGTTTTCGAGAGTTTCAGAATCCTTTTGTCTAAATTCCTTAAGTTCAACAAGACATTGCTTCACAGAGTTGATCTTCGTCTTTTCGCTACCTTGATACTTCTCTTTCAAAGTAATCCAAATTTCCTTTGCTGTTTTACAACTACAAATGTAATTGTAAACCACAGAAGGCAAAGCACCTCTTAGTTCCCTCATGCATCTCTTTTCGTTCTTCTTCAAGCGGTTTTTTTGTTTAGCAACTTCAGCAATTGTAGCAAATTGTCCAATTGGTTGAACATTTGTAGGAGCTTGAACTGTTCCTTTGATACAATTCCAAAGTTCTTCATCGATTCCATTTAAGTAATCCTCCATCCTATCAGCCCACTGATCATAGTATTCAGGGATTAACATCGGAATTTTGGTTGAAGAACCGAGTAAGTGAGAGAAGGAAGTCATGGTATTCATGTTGAAGTTCGCCATTGATGAACACTAGAATTTTTTTTTAGAAAGCTTGAAAAACCTGATGAATTTGTGAATTAATCAAACGAATTGATCACAGATTGCTAATCGATCACTCGACTAAATAATTCAAATGCAGAATCAATTCAAATATGAAGATTAAGAGTGATTTTCAAAACCAAAATGCGCGGAAAATTTTGAGTAAAGTTACTACTCAAAAACAAATGATTCTAAAACAAAAATCAGATCAATGCAGCTTGAATCCTGCTCTGATACCAATTGAAGAGAATTGTTATCGAGATTTAGAAAGCAATCATGATTGAATGAATGAAAAGTATGAACACTGAGAGTAAATATTAATCAGATCTTATATTGATGAAGAACTGATTACAAAGTATTAAGCATAATGAATACTCGTGACAAGCTTATTCTACTTCTAACCTTAGTCCCTATTTATAGGCAACCTGAGTGAACAAAAAATATACTAAGTCTATAGCAATACACTTCGCACAAATTGTGACTTAGTAAAATAACTAACATGCGCAACTAAAGAAACAAACACTTCGACTTTTACAACACATATAATCTAGAAGATATGGCAAAAGGAAGGCCAGTATCATTTATGACTTTTGTCACCCGTAGACCTGCCAGTCCCACTGTAGCTAACAGCAAGGTGCGGGGTAGTCAGCCTCGTATAGATCTATACACTCAAGTCACGCTCTCCTTCTAAGAGATGCTGGTTACAGGGGCGGTCCTCCACTCACGTATCTCTATCGAGTGTTACAGAGGACGTGTCTCCAATCTTAAGTATAACAAATTTACAAGTAATAAGGCGGAAAATCCTGTTTTAGATTCTAGTTACAAAGGTGGTCCTCCACTCGCGTATCTCTGTGGAGTGTTACAGAGGACGTGTCTAAAGTTCTAAGAATAATGATTTTAACAGTAAATAAATATGGAAAATCATTTGTGAGATATAAAATATAACATTTTATAATAAGTTTCACAATTAGTTTGAAAACTAACTCCGAAAGTCAAAGGGTTGGTTAATACGGTTTCCAGTGTTAAAAGCATACAGAATATGAACACATTTCAAATGAAATAATAAGTTGAGTACAAGATTTCCTTATACTTTTGCTTGTATTCCTCCTGAAAACATTGGAAACACGGAAAAAGGTGTAGGGTTATGAACTCACCAGACGAGAAATGTGTTCGCTAGGATGCTAAGTATCAGTTCAGGGCTTGAACACACGCGAGGTTCCTATGTAATATGAAGAAATACATAATTGTATCTAATTAGGCATTGAACTACTAATTAAGTAAGAATATACACTCTGAGGCGCGAAAACACTTCAATTCAAGTGTTAGGAGTGGTTCGGGTTGCATCTAAGGAGGTGTAAGGCCTAGATATGGAGTTTTCTCTTCAAGAGTAAACTCCTAAGGGAGATTACGACCTAATGAACATATCCCCATGAGTCTACAGTCGTAAAATCATGGTTGGTGTGTTCTTGGATGCTTAATGGTCTTATAACACTTGTGGAATTAGGATAGGATCAATTCTAAGGCATTGGAAGGGACTAAACCATCAAATGGACCATTATGGGGAGTTTACGGTAGTAAACATAGAGTTTATAGCCGTAAACTCTTACTTACCCTTTTCTTTTGTGTTTTGGTGGTCCTAGGTTAAGCACAAGTGGTTCTAGTCCAAAGTACAAGCCATGGAAGGAAGTTAGGGCACCATTTGACCACTTTATAGGAGTTTACGGCCCAGGAACCATTCCTTGGGGGGTTTATGGCCGTAATCTCCTAAGGAGGTGGTTTCTTTCATGTTTAAGGTCCCTAACACAATGGTGGTTGATTCTAGACATTATTCCAAGACATAGGAGGTGTTTAAGGGGCATCTTAACACCTTAAATGGTGTTTACGGCCTTAGAAGGGGTGTTTACGGTCCAAGCATGCTCTTGGGCCGTAAACTCATGTTTACTCCCTAAATATTAAGGTTTTGGTGTTCTAAGTCCATTCATGTAAGCCCTTAAGTCATAACTAAGCTCCAGAAGTGGTTTGGAAGGGTTTTGGGGCTCTAAAACCCCATTTAAGTGTGTTTACGGTTTGGGGCTGTTCTAGGGTTGTAAACATAAGTCTTTGGTCCTTATGGAGGATTTAGACACGGATTTTTAAGCTAAACAATCTAAACTATAAGCTAGGATGGATTACTTACTGATTTGGAGCTTGAAATGGGTGATTTTGGATCAAGATTTGGATTGATGAGAGAGAGTAGAGAGAGAGAGAGTGAAAAATCTTAAAATGAAGTCCACTCACCCTTATATAGGGTTTGAGTTTGAGGTTCGGTGGAAATCTACCCGATACTGACGTTAAACGAGGCTTATGGTCGTACCCGATTTAGTTGTCGTAACCCAACGTGGTCGAAACTAAAAATTTTCCAAATAAAAATTGGGGTGTTTTCACATGTTTCAAATGGGTTTGGACACTCACGACGTCATAATAAAGGTCTTAATTCAATTAACCTAATCCAAAAGTTAACAAAAAAATTGAAATACAAACGGGTTTTATTAACAGAAACGGGTTACGGTAACAGAATAATTTCAAGTTGTCACAGTAACCAACTTTATTAATCCATAAATAGTAACAAACCATATGAAAATTGTGGAATTGAAACTAAAAGAAAGTGTTTTTAAAATATTGAGTAAAAGTGCTTTTAGTTGAGTGCTTAAGTTTTTCTGAACTTGAAAAATCGGATACAAACCCCCTTTAACTATTGTTTTATTTTAGAATAATCTTTTAGTAGTTATGTTAGTATACTAAATCGGTTCCCTAAGTTAGATATCCAACTGTTCGTGCTATACTATTTTCGATTAGGTCCACTGCTTTAGACGTAATAGTTAGTTAATTAGTTGGATAAAACTAGCATATAGATTTTACGCATCGTGTTTTTGGCACCGTTTCTGGGAACAACTATTTAGTTTTTCATTTGATTGCTTTAGGTTAATCGATCCTTTTTGTGGGGTAAAACCTGCAAAAGTTTATTTTGTTCACTTGTTAAATTTTTTTGAAATACTGAACTCACAACGTGAGCTCTTGAAGCTCATGACGTGAGATCTGATATCTGCAAAGTTATTTTGTTTTTGCATTCTGTTTTAGTTTATCTGCTATACCACGAGGTGGCACTAATGACCACGTCGTGGTAATCATTCAATATGTCTCTTTTATTAAGTTTTAGTTCGTTTTTACGTTTGTGTTTTTGTTTTTGTTTCATTAGTATATGACCTGCGGCTCAAACACACCATTGACACCACCAATTGAGGATCTAGAGTCAGTATTCCATAAATAGAAGGACAAGTACGTACGAGGATCAAGCAACAAGCCGAAAATTGAAAGCACCTTTGAAAGCTTTGAGAAGACTACTAACAAAAAGGAATCCGGTTACGAGCCCAAAACCGAATTAGAAAAAGACGAAAGCGAAACCAAAAGCGAGCCAAGAACCAACATGGCAGATATTTCAAACATTTCTATGGAGTCGTACAAGAAGAGAATTTGAGAGGACACCAGTCCAGGCCTTGTACAACTTGCAATTTCCGCCACAGCCATCTTCGAGCTCAAGGGACACATCATTTCCGTACATAAGCATATTCCATTATATGGAAAAGATCATGAGGATGCCTACAAACACCTTGATGAAGTCAATGAAATCGCCGATTACTTCAAAATCCCAAATGTTCCACGAGAAACAGTGTTATTGAGGATGCTTCCGGTCACCTTCAAAATAGCAGCAAAGGATTGGTTAAAGGCACTTCTACCCGGTGCAATCACTTCATGGGCACAAATGCATGAAGAATTCCTACAACAATTTTCCCCATTATTGAAGGTATCTAAACTCAAGAAGGCCATAACTAAATTTGAGCAACAACTGGGAGCGTCATTGTACGAAGCATGGCTACAAGGGATTACTTTGAAATTGTCCGCAAAACGAACTTAATGTGCAACAAGAAGTCTCGATCTTCTATGATGAGGTAAACGACATGACAAGGAAACTCCTTGATTCTCAAGGACCATTAACAAAGAAGCATCCTGTTGAAATTAAGGATCTAATTGAGGAATTTTTTGAACATTTAAGGGAGTACCACAACCCTCGTAATACGGAACAAGGGGAATAGGATATGGTGCTTTGGAATACATGGCAACTATTTTGGCAATGTTGAGTAATATGGATCAAAGAATGACGAATATGGACCAATAGATACACGCCATACGTGTGGGTTGTCAAATTTGCAATGGGCAACATTTGACTAAACATTGCCATTTGGATGAAAACGGGAATAGAAAAGCCCAAGTGTCTTGCTCGAGTGGGGACCGATTTGATGAAGATTGGAGGAAGCCAAAAAAAGAATGGTTGCCATATGAGGAGTACAAGAAGCAAAATGAAGAAAATATCGGCAAACCGGCCAGGGATTTTACCAAAAAAAACAACCGCAACCCGAGAAGAAGGTTGACTTAGAGTCGATACTTCATAGGTTCATGGAGGTTTCTAAAAAACGTCATGATGCAGTTGATGCCACCATGAGAAATCATCAAGCATCCATTAACAATCTTTAAGTACAACTCGAGCAATTAACTACATTAGTTAATGAATAGTTACCACCTACAAATCCTGATAATAAATCGCAACCATATATCATGGCCCTTTCCATTGAAGAAGACACCATATCTGAACTTTTGGAAGCACTAGAAGAAGAAAGGAAGCATCCTGATCTATAGCCAAAGCGAATGAAAATAGAAGAAAAAAATGTTGCTGAAACACCGACCTCACGATGTGAGGATTTAACCCTCACGACGTAGTCTCGGTCTGGGAATTGTTTTTTCTTGTGCTCAAACTTATCAACCTCCTTTACTGTTGCCTTCTCGAGACAGAGTGCATCCATTAGAAGAAGAACATAAATTTTTTATGCAAATAGTCAAGGGTATTCCAATCAATACCCCATTTGTTGAATCCTTAGCGTAAGTTCCCGAATACACTAAATTTCTACAAGATCTCCTCGACACTCACCAACAATTAGAGAAGACCCCCAAGTTAGTTCTTAGTGGGAAAAGTTCCATGGTTATTATGGAGGGGGTACCGAAGAAAATGGGAGATCCCGGACGCCTTACACTTCCATGTGAATTTGGAAATAACACGAAGACATTTGCCTTAGCCGATTCTGGAGCGAGTATTAATTTAATGTCATATTCATTTTACCAAGAGCTCAACCTTCCAATATTTAAGACTACAAGGATGAAAATTTACATGGAAAATCATTTGGTGACTCATCCTCGAGGCATAATTGAGGACATATTGGTAAAAACTGGAAATTTTATTTTTCCAATTGACTTTGTGGTGCTAAATATGAAGGAGGATGAAGATGTCCCTATTATCAGTGGACACCCATTACTCAATTCCGCGCGAGCCTTGGTGGATATTTGTGAGTCAAGGCTTACCTTGTGAGTGGGAAATGGGGAAATAAATTTTGGAGTTGAAGATGGATTTAAGAAGGATCAAGCTAAAAACGAAGTGTTTAATGTGGATGAAGAAAATGAGCTTGAAGAGTCAGAAAATTTATGGAAGAAGAAATTCATACAAGAGAACAAGTCAAGCGTACCAAGCCAAGAGCTTCAATTCCAATGGTCTTTGAGGTTTTCTCTTTTAAAACACCAAAGTATCAAGAAAAGGAAGAAGTGAAGGCACTATTTTCTCAAGTGAGGATGAAGAAGAAGAAATTACATAAGACTTAAGCAAGCCAAATTTGAATAAGGTGGCTGTTGAAGCTAAGGAACAATAAAAAGAAAAGGAGAACCCAAACTTGCCGCGAGAAATAAAGGGTTGAAGCGGAAACACGATGAATTTAATTCTAAAACAAAGAAGGAAAATTCTAAAAAATCATATTTAAGAAGGGTACAAGCTTACAAAAAAAGATTGAAGCAACAGAAGAGTCAATTGTAGATCGTACCTCCAACCAATACCATGTAGGGCGCCACGGAGTCCGGATCATGACTCCATAAAAAGAAGCGCTCCTCGAGAGGCAACCTGAGCTCGATTTGATTTTTTTTCCATTATTCTTTTAGTTTTTGCATTTTTATTCAAGTTTTAGGATAAGTCATTATCATAGTCATTTTAATCTTAACTGATAGAGAAAAAAAATTCAAGTGTGAGGTTAAATTTAAGAGTGATTGAATTTTTTAAAGAAATTTAATGTTTTTGGTAAAAATCTTGAAACCAAGACGTGGGATTAAGCCCCACGACGTGAGAAATATTTTTTCCCGATGATATTTACTCAGTCTAAAACTCACGACGTGAGGTTTACCCCTCACAACGTGAGCTATAAAAACACGGGGTTTGGGGGCGGGGGGGCTTTTTTATATATAATCTTAAACCTTTGACTACTTTTTTTTCAACCACTCACGCACAATGAATGAGGTTGTCCCTACACTTCGATTTTGTACCATTTCTCTTCAAATTCCTCTCGATTTCATGTTTAATCTTCAATTTCAGTGAGATCTCCTTTCTCTAATCTTGTTAATTCGCTATTTTGGTGCATTTAGAGTTAGGGTTTGTTCTAGAGGCCTAATAATTGAAATTGGTTATATATTTTGCGAAGTTGTCGCTGCATGTGTGATTTTCGAACATTAGATTGCTATTATACAAAATCCTTGGCAAAATTTTGAGCTCATGATTCTTGATTATAGTCTGATTGCATCTGTCGTTTACAGCTCATGACATGGCCTTCGAGCCCATGATGTGAGTTTGGTTTAAACAATTTATTTTGCCTTATCTGTTGAGTATTTGATCTACGGGACTTCCTTTGGTTTTGTTTATTGTTTATTTTAAAGAAAATGCCATCGAGAAGAACTAATGAGAAATTTCATGGAAATGTGTTCGACCTTCACCCACTATATAAACTTCAAGTTAACATGTCTCAAAGTGTGGTGAATAACTTTAAAACAATATAGGATGGTTATACAACAGATAATTCGCCATTTCACCACGTATTTATTGAGCCAAATTAGAAGAACTCGGACTCATGGCGAGGATGACCCTATATTTAACAAAGACATTTATCGGGGATGGATTTTCTTTCATTTGTAATGGGTGGAAGAATTTATTTTCTATTAGCAAGCCGGTGTTTAAGGAATTATGTGTTGAGTTTTTCTTCGGTCTCATTTGAAGACGCCGCAGCGGATCCTTACTTTGCATGGGCATTAGTTTTTTTCCTTGGGGGCGAATATTGGGAATTTAGTCTCACAGAGTTTTCTTGGAGGATGGGCATTTATGAGCAAAATGAAACAAGTTCTCCAAATTTTGACATCTTTTTTAGGGTGACTGCACGAAAGTATCCTCCGGGAGTGAATGGTTATGATTTTTTGTCCACAATTGCGAACGGGGCATTCCATTCGGGTGTTTCGCAAAAGAGACACATCTGGTCACCTATTCACTGACTCCTTCACCGCCTGGTGACTTTCTCCATCAACCATAAGAAACACGGAGACAAGGTCACGAGTATCAACTTATTCTTTTTATGGTTTATTATTGCTCCGACTGTTTGCTGCAATATTTTGTACCATCTTGCTAGCTACTTGGGAAGTTTGGTGGCAACATCATGAGTGGGGAACCCTATAGCAGCTGGACACTTTATCACTCGATTGGTGAGGTCTTATAGTCTTTTTATTCCTCTCTTGACTCATACCTTGACATGCAAGGAAGGAGATGATGTATCTTTGGGTTATTTGGAATCCATGCATGTTGTTATTAATATGGGTTCACATTGGAGTATTCCTGCTGACAATGATGGGGAACAAAAACTCGAGGAACAATTGAGACAAAGAGGACGAAGGAACATGAGAGGGAGATGTAAGAGAGGTTAACTGGTGTAACAAATTACACCCATGGGAAAAGGACCATCTCGTGATGAGATGATGGCCGAGTATTTTAACAGAATGAACGTGAGCATGAATTGGATAGGTGGTACTCTGGAGAACTTGATTCAACACTTTAGCATTGAGCAACCACCTCATTTGGTAAATCAATACCCAATCTGTCCTTCGTGGAGTGAGTATTGGTCACAACAAGGGGATGGAGCCGGGACAAGAAGAGCAAGAGACGACGAAGATGCAGAATAATTTTTATCCTTTTTATTTATTTTCTTTTCTTAGTTATTTTGGTTGTTTTATTTTGTGTGTTTTAATTTCTATTTGGTATGTCTTAAACTTGTAACCGAATAGTGTGATGGTTGTTTTCTATTTTCCACCAATTGTTTGTTTTGGTCCTAGACTTATTAGAGTATCGATAGAAGAAAAAAAGAGACAAGAGAAAGTGAAAGAAATCGTGTTTTTTAGAGAAACAAATCGAAGCCTATAATTTTTTATTAGTGCGGGGTGAATTTCGTGTGCGAAGAGAGATTGGAGAAAAGAGAGGGTTCCAGAAAAATAAGGCTCTTATAAGAGTCTTAATCCATTAAGAGATCAATTGCAATTTTATTTGAAAAGAAGAATTGTTGCAAATTTAAATTCTGCCAAGAAAAAGTTTTCACAATGTGAGGCATTACTTCTCATGTCGTGAGATTGATGCCATCACGTTTTCACGATCGATTTATACCATAATCACGTCGCGAGCTTCACTAATCATGTCGTGAGTGGTTAAATATGGCATTTTATTCTACTCTTTCTTAAAATGTGGCCTATGCTTACCCACATTGAGATGCTTTGCTTTGAAGATTTTATGCACCACACCTTTTAAAGACGCAAGTTTCTTATTCACATTTTTGCAACACATTCAAGCGTATCAATGAAGTCCAAGTTCCAGTTACATATACAAGATGTTCAAGTTTTCCACATGCTTTTAGAATTCGATCTTGCTACCCTAGGGGAGTATGTTCCTTTTTCTCCATTTTTATTGTTTTTATAGTTTTATGCATACAATGTGGGCATTGTATGAAATAAGTGTGGGGTAGGGGGTCGAAAAAGGAAAATGATAGAATATTAAAAAAAACAAAAAAAATCTAGTAGATTTGAAATAATAATCTAAAATATTAAATCTAGTGATAATTAAAAACTTAAGTTGCTAGTATTGTGTGGGATGATCCGATGAGAGATCAAATGTTTAACTGAGCCAACATATGTTATAGTATATTTGTGGCTTCCCATTTCCTAGTGAAAAGTCATGAGATATGAAATGTAATTTGGCCGTTTATATGATGTAATAAGTTTTGCAGCGTGTACTTGAAATCTATCCAGGAAAGATTATGTAGTCATTGCACTTAGATTAATACATCTAATCAATAAAGTTTGAAGTCAAGCTCCTTTGCCTAAGCATGTAGGATTTGAGTGAAAAAAGTGAGATATAAAAAAAGAGAAATTACCAAAAAGTTATAAGAATTTTAGAGCTAATCAAATTATGAAGATCAAAAGAAAAACAAAATCTAAAGAATCAAAAATAGAAGATACCGAAATTAAACAAGAAGGTATTGAATTCAAAGAAATCAAAGAGCAACTATCAAAGAAGAGATGAATTCCAAAGAGCTCCATTGTGGTATCAGAAGCTGTAATTCTTTATAGATAATATGTATGTTTGGGTAGATTACCCAAAAATACCTTGAAGTTAAGAAAGATTTCTTAGGATGGATTCAGAGGGTTGCAAAAATGAATGTCGTATAAACTAAGGGGTGAAGGTTCATAAGGATTGTGAGTATTTAAGACTGGGAAGTTTTTAGAAACCTTAGACAAAAATACGTGCATTGAGTTCAAAATGGATTGTCTTATGTGATATTGGTGATGAAATTTTAATTTAAAAACTAGCTTTGCTTGGGGCAAGCAAAAGATAAGTGTGGGGTATTTTGATATTTCCATGTTTATACACATTTTAGGCAATATTTTAATACATTTTAAGTAAAATTTTGGTTAATTGCAAATTTATTTGATACTTACTAGATTAAATTGTATTTTGCAGCCAAATTGGGACACTCTTGAAGAATAAGAACCATAAGTGACAAGCATTGGAACTTTGGAGGATTGGAGCTTAAAAGAAGAAGACTTCAGCAAATACAAGCTCATGACATGAGATATGAATGCTCACGAGGTGAGGAGAGAGATTTAGAAGATTAGTACACGGAAGCTAGAATCCTTGCACGATACGGATTAACACCAAGCTCATGACGTGAGACTCCTACCTCACAACGTGAGCCACATAAATCCAAAAACTATATAAATCCCTTTCCACTTACGATTAAAGGAGCTTAGGGGGGGGGGGGTATTCTGAGATATATGAATTTTGAGGTAAACGACTTGTGAAAAACATAACTTCGAAGGAGAGATCACTTGAAGACTAAGAATTTGAAGATTATAACTCTATATTTGGTTTGCGTTTATTTGATCGTGTCAATTATTTATGAACCTGTGTGTTTGATTTCAGCTACGAGTAGCTAAACTAGTTTGCTTTCGTTTAGCTAGATGAAGCCATAGAACTATGGTGTAGTTTATTGTTTTATGGAGTTTATAAAGTTGGATTTATGCTTGTGTTTGATTATCATTACCTAGCATGTTAAAGTTTGTGACCTTGTTGCTTATATTCAAGTTTAGTCTAGCTTAGTGGCCATTAAATTACATGAACTTGCTTACCTAGTAGTTTAGTGACCATTAAAATGCTAGGGCAAGGAGTAACCACATCTATATATAATAATAAAAGTAACAACTTAGCTACGCTAGAGAACACAATTGTGATCATAATTGCATTTGCTAAATCTTACATAGCCAAATTATAGTTAATAACTAATTTTGTGTTTGCTTGTGTATGACCATAGTTAGTAGTACATGAATTGGTGAAAATGTTAGTATATTGGACCAAAATTGTTAATTACATAACAATTGGTAACCAACTTTATTAATTCATAAATAGTAACTAACCATAGGAAAAAGGTGGAATCAAAACTAAACAAAAATGTTTTTAATATATTGAGTAAAACCATTTTTAGTTGAGTGCTTAAGTTTTTTTGAACTTGAAAAATCAGATACAAATCCCTTTTAAATATTGTTTGCTTTTTATATTAATCTTTTAGTAGTTATGTTAGTATATTAATTTCGCTCCCTAAGTTCGATACCCCGACTATTCGTTCTATACTATTTGTGATTAGGTCCACTGCCTTAAACGTAATAGTTATTTAATTAGTTAGACAAAACTAGCATATAGATTTTACGCATGAAGACTCGTGTACAACATGGGTTAATTAAAAAAAAATAAAATATCAATGCATTTGATTAAATGCAAATGAAGTGATTAATAAATAAATAATTCCATGTATACTAATAAAAAACTTTTACCATATTTCAAATAATCTAATAGAATAACAAATTTATAAATACTTCTTTGATTACAACATTAATCTATCTCTTCTTTTAACTCTGGACAATACAAAATACAACAGCCCATATGTGAACATCAGTCTTCTAAAAACAACCATACGTTTAATAGTGACTGTTATTTACTCTTGTTTATTGTCATCGTAAAACATATAGCCAGTGGGAATTGTCTTATTTAAAATGTGAAAAATACATTTCTGGAATAAACGTACAGTTTGCTATATTACTTTTAGATATTATCTATGTTAGGATATTAATCCTTGAAAGATCGATTAGATTCAAAATAGGTTGTAAATAAGAATAAGAACAATGATTCAAAGTATGTCGATTTATTATATTCCACAGCCTTAGAAGAACTCGATTAAGAATTGCTACTGTAGATGCATGTTTAGGGTTACATGAATAATTGCCAAAGTTAAGAAACATGATGGATGCATGCACCTTAAATACTCTAACACTAATAAATGACGAGTGGACAAGCCCAAGCCCGTTTAGATAAATGGACTAACGCAAACATATAATGACACAACATAATATTCCTAACAATCTCTCCCTTTGTGTCCATTGAGGCGAGAGTCCATCAAGGCTGGGTTCGCTTTTGCACTTCAAAAACTTTCGGAATGATACTTAGCACAGACTTGTGAACCTAGATATACCACTGAATCATATCCGAAAAACATTTGTTGTCTCCCACGCTGTTGCCCTTGAATTTATTAATCGTTTCCAAAATATACTCAATGAAAGAAGTTGTGTACAGGTGTTTATCATCAAGGAAGAAACATGCCTTGTGAAAGTCTGCGTCATTTTGTTCTCGTGCCTGAAAAACCACATACCATCCTTCCTTGTATATTTTCCCAAGCTTTAACTTTTCAAACCCTTATGGAGCTTCTTTGGGAGGAACAGATGGCTTCCTTCACAATACAACATCTATTTCCACATCCATTTTCCTAACCTCTTGAACATACGAAACTATCATCAATTTGAGGTGAGAAAAAACGGGCTCGTACTTCTGTCCGTCTCTCAGCAGTAGGTTATAAAGTATGATCCAATTATAGGGAGTGAGGCTTGGTAGGTCTATAAAAGTAAATTCGTAAACCTAACTAACAGAACCTCTTACAACCTTAAACTTCGCATTAGAGAAGCTTTCAGTTTCTATTGGACCTATGACCTTCACTGCAGTGATCTTGCTAGCACTCCACATTTCATATTGTGGCTTCATGTGCTTGAGATAGAACGACAAGAGCAATTGATCATCACCATTATCAGTGGAAGGGACACTCGCTACTTTGACAAAGGAGCGAAATTTGAAGGCTTTCGGAGTAATTGGCAGATCCAGCTGCGAATCTTGTGTATTCTGAAGCTCGAATGACACAACTGGTTCTAGTCAATACTGACTAGGCATATCCACAACTTCGTTTTGAATTCGCTTCAGAGTCCACTTTGGAAATAAAAGCTTTCGACTTTCCAAAGTAACCTGAGCTTCGCGTTCTGCTTGCTCTTTCGCTTCAGCCTCTCTGATTATTCTTTAATGTTCATCCATTTCATCCTCTCATGCCTTTCTCATCTTGAGCTTGTTTTCATTAGACTCTTCATCTTCACTATTATCGACAACGGGTCCTTCATTGAAAAGTTTTTCTTTGCCTTTAGGATCAGATTCGCTCTTGGAATTGTGCTTAATTGAAGATTTGGGGTTTCCCTTCTTAGATTGTGACACACCTTCTCCCTCTTGTTTCGGAATGGAGCCAAATTCCGGAACACCTTCAAGTCGATTAAGCATTGCGAAGATGGGCCTTAATTTCTCAGCAAGATGCTTTTTGACCGTAATAGTAATCATTGAGTCGCGAGTCTCAATGATATCTGAAAGCATGCTATTAACTTCTGCAATGTAGCTTTTCATAATAGCTTTCTCTGATAACAAATCATCGACCTGCTTCTGAGCATTTTCAAGCTTTACTGTCAAGACTTTCACCTTTTCAGTCTTGATGGCTAGAGCATCCATTATTTTGTTCTCCATTGCCAGATCTTCTTGAAGCTTAGAGAGTTGAGAGGAGATGGATGATTGGAATTTTCCATGGTTAGTTTGAAGACCAATGCGAACCTATTGAAGTTTCGCTTTCTTAGTTTTGAGTGTTGATCCCAGGTTAGAAATGACTTCGTTTGCCTTGGCAGTGTTGGACTCAAAGGAGCTTTGGAATTGCTCCATGAAAACTTGAGCATCAGATATTAGTTTATCGACTTTTTTATTCGTTTTGTTGTAGACTGAGGTAGAGTCATCTACTGCCTTGTTCATCCTTTCAAGATTGGCAGAATGCTCTTTAGTAAGGGTCTCAAGAATGGACTTGACCGTCGCTCGAGAAGAATCATCTGTGGATGAGGTCTTTGTAGTATTGATCAGCGAGTCCAGTTTTTCATTTATCACCTTGAGTTGCCCTCTCGTGATAGGGGCTTCATCATCACTTTTAGTATTAATGTTGAATGGATTGTAAGTGAATCCCCCAAAGTCGTCATCATCCCCAAAAATCATATATGGGTCTTTGTAGCGAAGAAGGGAAATGGGGGTGTGGAATGACCTATTGTGAAACCTGATGGTCCCGCCCCCGTGTCAGGTGCGTTGACAGAAACACGAGGCTCAACAGATGTTGCTAGTGTGGTTGTAGAATCAGTGAAAATCAGTGGAGGTTGTGAAACACCTAAGGAGACAGGTGGGCATGGAGCAATAAAGATAGGCGTGGAAGTGGTGGCAGTAGGAGAAAGAACGGAAACAGTCTCAACAAAATCATTGAAAATTGGAACTGAGACAGGAATCTCGACTGTTACCTCAAGAGCAGTGGAAATTGGTTACGAAACCTCTGGTTAGGAAGTTGTTGCAGTGTCTTCAGTTTGAACAGGCTCCTCTACTTCAATGCGAACATCTGATTGAGATTCAGACTGCTAATGTTCGCTTTCACCAGGAGATGGAGATTTGGACTTGCAAGATTTCCTCTTTAACTTTGGTTTCTTTACTGGAGCCGATGTATCAGCTTGTGAATTCTGTTTCTTGGACGGACCCTCTTTAGCACTTTGTTTCTTTTCCCCTTTCTTGCGCCCCTTTTGCCCTCATTTCTTCGGTTTATCAGCTTCATCAAAAATTGACTGCATTTCAGGCTTCAAATGACAAAATCCTAAAACAAGGAGTTTCATGTAAGCTTCAAAGATTTTACTAGCTGCTGGAACATATCGAAACATAGCTTCTGGAATTGATCCAACAAAGGAAAACTTGGAAGTATTAGCAAGAATAATGTTTGTGGTATGGAAGGTGGAGATAAAATACATGAAAGAGTCTTGCATCACTAGAATATTGTGCTTCTCGATTTCCCTATGAACAATTATCATCCAGAATCGAGCACAAGAGATCTCGTTGTGTCTCGTAGTTGAATGGGTGCTTTGTACCAACTGAGCCCAAAGTACAGCTCCAAAATCGATGTTGATACCGTTGTAGAGGCCATACAAAATTGACATAAATAATTTTGTTGCGTAATCCGACCCATTTACATGCTTTGAAAAGCTTTTGAACAAGAAATTAAAGAGCCCATTCCATAGCGGTAGCTGATTCTGCTTCCTGAATTTTGAAATTGTGGTTAGGGTTTCTTTGTACCCCATTTGGTAGAACATCTCCATGATGACAGCGATTGAGATGGAGCGAGGATCTACTAAATTAGTGGTCTGAGCAAGCCCTAGCAACGAGCAAAATCGGGACTTGTTTATGGAGGTTTTCTGATTGTGAACTTCAAATGTGATCCGTTGTTCTTCTTTGATGTAGCAAGCAATGGAGTAAGCCTTCGACAGAAGAGACATCAGAACGATTTCTGATGTGGTTAACACTTTGACCTGTGGGGTGTACTTCAAGCATTCAACGATTGGCAGCATGTAGTTGTGGTACTTAAGAGGATCGAGATCGAGAATTAGGTTTTGGTTTCGCTTGATCGTGAGAAGGAATGATTGCCCGGTGTGTTCCTAAATAGAAGGAGTTTCAGAAGATCCCGCCATTGCTGAGTTCTTGAGGATAAAGATGATGAACACTTGAGAGTATTTGGATCGCCGATAATCTTTAAGAGTATTTGTGAGTGGTAAGGAGAGAGGTAGCATCAAAAACCCTTTATACCGTTTGTTTGGTGAGAGAAATCCGGAGAGATTTTGTATAGATTACTGAAACGTCTCCTGAAAAAGCGTGATTTGACAGTTGTGACGTCAGAAACACATGCCAGGCTGCGGAAAAGAAGCATCAGTTCATATTTTTCACGCGCCCAATTGAGTTCTTATCCATAAAAGTGCCGCTTCAGTTTCTCCCCTTTCGCTTTTAAGCATATATCACCATTCACACTGAAAAAAAAACTTTCGCTTTTAGGCAAACTTGAGTTGAACTGCGAAACTGAAAATATAATAAGTACCATGAACCATACTTATGGAAAATCACATGGATCTTTGTGCTAGAGTGTGCCAAATATAAAGAAATAAATCAAAGCATATGTGTGGGATTTTAGTGATGTCTATTTTAAGACACGAAACACTGGATTCCGGGCAAAGATCTCTTCCTTCATGTCACATCCCCAAACCTGAATGGCGAAAACGTTCAGGGGTGGATGACTTCATGTGTAGTATCACAACAATGTACAATAGTAATCAAAGTACGACATCCATTACATTGATAAAAGATAACTTTACATGTGTGCTCAAACCATTGTATATTAAACACCAAAAAGTATAATTAACAAACATAATTATATAAAACTTTGTCTTCCTCAAAACTTGTTGGTACCTGTTTAACGATTTCCTGAAAATACAAGTAGTTTTGAAAGGAGTGTCAACAATTAAGTTGGTGAGTTCATCTGTATGTTGTAAAAGTATTCTGTCTTTTGTTTTCTGAAATGTAAATAAATTCACCCAAAAAAATCCTATATTTTCTGTTGTATATGTATTTGTGTTCTGAAATAGTATACCTTTAAATTCCCATAAAACTATGAAAAGTATGTTTTCACTGTACTAGAATAGTATTTTGTATCTATACTTGTATGAATACTTGTAAAATTATAATTATTGTATTATAGTTTTAATTTGTTAAAACTATGTGAAGTTGTTTATTTATTCTTACACTAAACATATTATTCAATATCAAATTGTGAGTTATCATAACCATGTTTGATGACTTAAGCCTCGCTTGAAACATAACGTTCTTTAGGCATTGTAATTTGGTACGACAATTGTCACCCTAAGTCTGCCGACTTGACTGTAGCTAACAGTCGGGATGTGGGATTGTCAATCCCATATAGATCTATATATAAGTGTCATGCTCTCCCTCCGGGAGACTCTGGTTATAACTTTCAGGACTTTTGTTTTATACTTAAATAAGTACTTGAAGTGTGTCTCACAAATACTATATTGATAGTTATGTGTAGAATATTGAAAAACATATTTTTAATAGATATATTGCAAATATCTCATAAATTATATTTAATATAATTTATATAGTTAATTTCATCAGAAACTCTGAATATATATAAAGCATATGTAATTCCATAAAGTGTATTGATAAACATGTATGAATCATAAATTATACCAATTATAATTTATATGTTTATTGTTGTAATAAATTCCAAACCGGTAAAATAGCTTGTTTATAATAATCATAAATTAAATAAACAAGTTTTGTTATTTATACGAAAATTCATTGTATTTTACTTGTATTTCCCCCCTAAAAACATTATAACAATAGTGAAAATACAGGGGTATAAACTCACTTGATTGTCGTGAAAAATTGAGTAGTACTTCGTTGTTAAAAAGGCTTTATTTATGAAAATTGGGCCTTGTGAGGGTTCGTATTTTGAAATAGAAAGACTCTATTTTTGTTGACTTATTGCGTCTCGGGGTGTTTCTTGAGTGTTGGATATGATACCGGGGCTTCCGAGGGTTTGTAAGTAGGTTTGTGGGGGTAAAAAGTGTAAAGAAATATGAAATTGTGGGTAAAAGTTGTGTTGGAACCGCGCAATCTCGAACCCTTATATAGGGGTGAGACTTCGGACCGAAGGGGGGAGTCAACAAAACACGCGGTAGCATGTGAGGAGGGACACGGAGCGAAGCTTGGAAGGCGCCACGGATGCGAGGCGCGTCGGTTTCCCATTGGACTGCGGCTTCGTCCGAATCAGCGGCTGACACGAGGCGGACACGGGTCATCTCGCATGTGAGGTGACGTGGCGGTTACTGTCCATGCGAAATTATCTGGTTTTCCATTATTTCTCGATTTTTGAGCCAAAAACTTTCGAAATTCATAACTTTCGCATACGAGCTCCGCTTTTGATGTTCTTTATATACACGCATAGGCGAGAATATAATATACAACTCTCGTTTATACTTTGTCGGCTAACTTAGATTTTATTTTTAATATTATTATTTTTAACAGACGGGGACAAGAAAATTCGTTCAAAATTCATATCTTCTTTATCCGAAGTCCGCTTTCGTCTGTCTTTTTACCGTTGTACTACTATTGACGAGACATTCGATTCTCGTTTAGGTTGTATCGGCTAAATATCATACGATTTATATTTTGTATTTCAGGCTGTGTACCGATATGTGGAAACTTAGAAAAATCATAACTTCTTCATACAAAGTCAGATTTGGACGTTCTTTTTACAGACTTTCACAGGTTAATGTATTCTATGACTTTCATTTAGATAGTTAAGGCCTATAAAGTATTTTATTGAAAACTTTATTTTTATGCTTTCAACGTTTTGCCGGTTTTGTTACGGATTTTCGATTGGTCATAACTACTTCGTTACAACTTGGATTTTGGAGTTCTTTATATTTTTGAAATCCTTGTTAAAATCTCTATCACTTGGTTCATCCCAAATGAGTTTATTTAATACTTCATTTTGACCTTATTTTTCATTTCAATTAATTTCTATTTTTATTATTTCAAAATAAGTTACAATAGTTAACCTAGACTATTACATTGTGAATTTATAAGTATCTAGGTAGAGTTTAGACTCTAATAACTATAGAATTTCTCCAGTTATGACACTTCAAAGTCAAGAGAGACTAAGAATGTCTGTGTGGTTCCCCTTTGAATTACGATCACTTGTTTATTCAAAAAAAGTGAAAGGCATCTTTTCTTTACACTTTTAAGGTGGCTATTTCTTCAACCAAATTCCAAAACTTGATATAAGTATGAACATTTGAATGAAGTACTCGTGTGACAAGTGTAGTCAGTTGAACGAGTAGCATTGAAATTGTTTTAGTGACTTGGATAAAGATAGAAATATGAAAAAATAGAAACTGGATCTACCGGATAGAAATGTCTTAGGTCTAGAACATTTCATTGAGATCTCGCAAAAGAAAAAAAAGATTTCATGGTACAAACCACGAAAGTGGAGTTTCATTAATTCCATAGTGAAATATCTAGAACATGTAATTGTTCACCGTCAATCCATAAAAGTGTGTTGAAATTTGGGTTTCACTCAGTATGTGGTGTAAAAACTAAGATCATTAACACAAATGTTGTGTAACCATAAACCTCAATGGTAATTTCTGAGAGTCTCAAGGGTTACTATCATGAAAGCGAAAGTGATGGAGAAAAGTAGGAGCTTGTTCCAAAGAAACGAGTGTACCTCTGCTATGCGAAAGTGACTAAGCAGTCAAATCGTTACTCATTGTGAGAAGAGTAACATAGCTCATGACTTATGCGAATTCGTAGCCTAATTGGGTAGAAACGATTGGTATTATCGATTCATTATGGCTTCAACATAGAGTCGTTAAGGCTTTAGACAACATGCAACAACATGCTTCTAGGGGCACTTAGCTAGTACAAAGATAAAAAATGTATACCTACCCCATCATTCGTGTTTAAAGGTAAAGATTTTGCCTTCAAATATGCACAAACAAAAAAATAATAAAATAAACTTGAAGAAAATATTTTGAATTTTGAATTTTTCTGAACAAGAAATAATAAAAAAATGTTTTTGGATTTTGAAAATATTGAAATAAGTAAAATGATAGAGAGAAAGAAAATTAAAAGTAAAGATTTTTTTTTGTAATTTTGATTTTCTTAAAAAAAATAAAGAAATAGAGTCAATGAAAAATAATAAAGTAAAATAAAACTAAATAAAATAGAGATAAAATAAAAAAATCTACATAATATACAAAAGGATATAAAACTCTCTAAACCACAAGCGAACAGTTGACCATGAGAAATGTAGAGTATTCGCATGAAGACTTAGGATAAACAGGGGACGCGAATTACTGCGAGAGTTCGCACCAATTCTCATGACAAAAGTCAAAAGATGACTGCAAGCGTTCGCACCAATTCGCATGACATACTCTAAACCGAGAGAGCGAAAGTACAACAAAAAACGAAAGTAACATTATGAAAGCGAAAGTGGTTTTGGAACAGATTCAACTTCTGTCATTACCAAGCCTTGAAGTATTTGATTAAAGGTAGGTTCTGGTAAGGCTTTCGTGAATATGTCAGCTAACTGATCAGTAGATCTAATAAATTGTATTTCAACATTACCATCTTCCACATGATCCATGATAAAGTGATACCTCAGTGTGATGTGTTTCGTTTTATAGTGTTGTAGTGGATTGTGACAGATGCGAATGTCA
The DNA here is from genome assembly GCF_051521515.1 of Lactuca serriola. Taxonomy (NCBI): domain Eukaryota; kingdom Viridiplantae; phylum Streptophyta; class Magnoliopsida; order Asterales; family Asteraceae; genus Lactuca; species Lactuca serriola. The sequence continues at coordinate 262,593,349 of NC_136412.1, read as the reverse complement.
CTTTCGGAGTCACAGTATAAGGGGATTCGTTTCATATTCAAACCATAGTCATGAAGTTGGCTTTGAACCAAATGACTTGTGAACTGCATGAGGCTGCAGCTTTATACTCTGCTTCAGCAGTTGAGAGGGATACACAAGTTTGCTTTTTCGACTACCAACTTACAAGCTTGCCATCCAAGAATTGGCATCCTCCCATTGTACTTTTTCTATCCAGGCCACACCTCGAAGATCAGCATCCGAAAACACTTGTACGAAGAAACCTGAGTTTGATGGATACCATATGCTCAGCGATGAGGTTCGTTTTAGGTATTTGAAGATATTCTTGATGGCCACCATGTGAGGTTCGCGAAGATTCGTTTGGAACCGGGCACAAGAACAAATGGAAAACATAATGTCTGGTCGACTAGCTGTTAAATACATCAATGAACCTATCATCTGGTGATAAAGGGTCATATCAGCACTTGGTTTTTCCAGAGATGGTGTTAGTTTTGTTCTGAATGCCATTGGAACCTTTGTTTTTTAGTCTCCCACCATTCCAAACATAGCGATCAGGGTCTTCGTGTGTGCCTCCTGGTTGATAAATATACCTTTCTGGATATGTCTTATGTTTAATCCAAGGAAATTTTAATTGGACCCACTGAGCTCATCTCAAATTTCATTTCCAATAGCTTTCGGAATTCAGCTGTTAAGCTGGGGTTAGTTGATCCGAAGATAATGTCATCAACATATATTTGGACAATCATTAAGTGGTCACCCTCTATCTTGCGAAAGAAGGTTGGGTCAACTGAACCTTGTTTAAATTTAGACATTTTCAAGAAACGATTTAAAGTTTCGTACAAGGCTCTTGGAGCCTGTTTCAGACCATAGACTGCTTTGTCCAGAATATAACAATGGTTGGGATACTTCTCGTATATAAAACCTGGTGGTTGCTCCACATAAACAGTCTCCTCTAGCTCCCCATTCAAAACGGCACATTTGACGTCCATTTGATAAACTTCAAAATTCTTATGTGTTACGTAAGTCAGAAAGATGCGAACAGATTCTAGCCTAGCAATAGGTGAGAAAGTCTCTTCGTAATCAATGCCTTCTTCTTGAAAATACCCCTTTACAACCAATCATGCTTTGTTTCATATTACGTTTCCTTCTTTATCAACCTTATTGCGACTTTAACCCAGCAACAGATGCATCCTTTGGAGTAGAAATCAATCTCCAGACTTAGTTTCGTTCTAATTCATTGAGCTCCTCTTATATTGCTTGGACCCAATCCGAATGATCCAGAGCAATCTGAACATTTTTAGGTTTGAATTTGGAGATGAACGAATTAAACATGAAATATTCTACTTTGGATAGTAAAGCAGTTTGTTTCGGCTTTTGTTGTGCTCTTGTTAGAACTTCTGAAGACGATTCACCTATAACCTACGTTTTTGGATGATCTCTGGTTCATTTAGTCAGAGGAGGATAATTAGGATCACACGATGGATCCAATTCAACATTTACGTCCTCAAATTCTGATTGTATATTTGAATCATGAAGTTGTACATCCGAATCATCATTCATATTATCTTTCTCCCCCCCGGGAATGATGTGAATGTTTCTTCTTTAGCTGTCAGATTCTCCCCCTGGAGTGGACTTTCTTGGGTATGTTGTGGGGTTGAGTGCTCCCCCTAAAAAGTTGCATTGGAGGTTGACTCAGAATTCTCCCCTGGAATGTAGAGTTCGTGCCATGTGGACCATTCTCACTTGATTGCTCTTTGTTCACATCATACACCGCGTCATCAATTAACTTCTTCAATTCATCAACCTTGTTATCAACCGCTTTGGATTCAAAAGAGATAGCCTTATCTAGCTCATCGAATAGTAGCATGAATTCTTCGTAGAGATTGGCTAGTGGAATCGTAGATGGGTTTGGTTGAGGAAAGATCTCTTTTGATTGATTGTCATTCGCTTGAGTCCACTTTAAGTAGTTATTGTCGGACGTCACATAATAGGTTTCTTCTATTCGTTTTGGTCATTTGTTAAGAACCCTATTTGCTTTAGAGGTCAGCGAATATCCCAAGAAGATACCTTCATCAGCTTTCACATCAAATTTGTTCCTCTGTTCTTTAGAATTAAAGATAAGCACCAGGAACCAAAAACATGGAAAAACTTTACATTAGGATTTTGTTTGTTTATGATTTCATAGGAATGACAAAAAATCATTTATTGAGAATTGAACGGTTTTGGGTGAAACAAGTTGTCCCAATCTCATTAGCACATAAATATAGTGGCAGGTTTGCAAAAGAGAGCATGGTTCGTGTAGCCTCAAACGATGAACGGTTTTGCCGTTCAACGACACCGTTCTGTTTTGGAGTGAATGGAGCTGAAAAGTTATGCGAAACTCCTTTCGCAGTAAGAAATTCTTCAAACACCTAGTTTTTGAATTCCAATCCATTGTCGCTGCGAATATTGCAAACCAGTTTTCGCAGTTATAATTCAATCTGCTTTACGAAGTCTTTGAGTTTGGGAGTGGCTTCAGATTCCTGCCTAAGAAAATAAACCCAAGCGAAACAAGAAAAATCATCTACAATAACGAGAATATACTTATTACCACCAATACTTTCGATCACAGACGGACCACAAAGATCGATGCGCAAAAGTTCGAGTGGGTCAATGACTTTCGTACTCACTATCGTTGGATGGCTTTTCCTGCTTTGCTTTCCCATTTTTCATGCAGCACAAAGATGACCCTTGTCGTAATTTAGGAGAGGAATCCCTCGCACATGGTCACCAAGGACAAGCTTGTTGATATCTTTGAAGTTAAGATGCAAAAGTCTTATGTTCCATAACCAACTATCGTCTACATGAACTTTCATTAGAAGGAAAATGGTTGGCTTCCCTCGTATCAAATTTAAGTTCAACAGATACATCTCGCCTTTGCGTTCAGACTTTATAAGGATTGTTTTGGTTTTCTTTTCTATGATCTCAGAACCTTCGTCGTCAAATGAGGCTTTTAATCCTATACCAACGACCTACTGCGAAACACTTATAAGATTGTGTTGCAGACCCTCGACATAAGCAACTTTACGAATTGAGAATTCGCCATTTGTTATCATCTCATAACCTTTTCTCTATCCAAGTGAGTTATTCCCAAACTTCACTCTTCCACTATTCTTCAGTTCCCTATACTCTCGTAATTCCTCCTTCCTACCTATCATGTGATGCGGACAACCACTGTCGATATACCATTCAGTGTCAAATTGTTCGTCATGAACTACCAGCAAAAATTAAGCAGATTTAGGAATCCAAAGTTGTTTGGATCCTCGTGAGCCTTTTACAGAGAGAGGGAAAGTAATTGAAAGATCAACCATATAGGTTCTTTTTATTAAGGTGGTGTTATCTTTCTTTTTGATTTTAAAAACCTTAATCCTTTTATCTTTTAGGTTAGTATCTTTTGAAGATGATGGATTTTTATTTTTGTTTTGTCTTTTCACAAACCCTTTTTCACTTTTCCTTATGTGAGTTTCGGGCGTCTTGATAGGAGCTTGATGATCTGAAACCAACTTTCCTTTTCCTTTAACATCTTTCGATGTCTTGTGAGGATGCGAAGCATTTTTGGTTTGTGAGTTGTGAGGTTTTGGATTCTCCACCGGAATTTTTGGCTTTGAATGAACGGGTTTTTGAAAAACTTTTTGTTTAGTATCCTGTGGACTGCAAAACTGAGTTCACAAAAAGCTCTTTGGATTCGCTTTTGGTTCAACTTTCACATTTTGAGTGAGAGGTTTCTCAATGCAAATGAAGTTGGAATTTCTGGATTGCCAGAACTGTTTTCTTTCCTTGAGATTTTTGTTGTATCTGGCGTTCGTTTGCCGTTTTTGTGCTGCGAAAAATTATGAAGATTTGCGAACGTTAGCTTTCACTCTTGGCTTTCTTGCTGGAGTTTTGTTTTGCACGGAAGATGTGTCGCTAGGAACATTCTTAGTTCCACTGGGACTTCCTTTCTCGTAGATGGAATTGACCTTGTTTAAAGGTTCTGCTATGTATCTTCCTTTTACTCTCCATGAGGTCCTTTCCGAGAGACCAACTATTTCATCATCATTGTCGATCAGAGTTGACCAAAAATGCTCATCACTTCCATCTTTGCTGTCTTTGTCAATTATGGACGTTAATTCGAATATTTAATCCTTATTTACCCCATTGATTTTGAAAACCTGGTTAGGGACAGTTTGGACTTTTGGAAAAACGGTCGCAATTTCTTTTAGAACACTTGGATTATTTTTAGAAAGACGTGAAAATTCAACAAAATTTTCAGAAATTAGGGCTTTCGCAACACAAGGTTCATTTTTAACAAACTCTGACCAATCAACCTCATCCTTTATGGATATTTCGCTCATATCACTGTCATCGTCAAATTCAGATGTGTTATCAACATTAAGTTTGTTATCTGAACTCAACTTTGTAATCAATGAGTCAAACTTCGGCATAGTATCAGATTTAATTCGCTTTTTGTCATTTTTGTTGAAAAGTTGTTTTAGCATGTTTTTGTGGTCTTCGGACTTAATAAAAGACTCAATTTTGTCCAGTCCAATCCTATAAGCTTCTGAAGTTTCATCTAATGATATGATTGATTCGCACTTTAACAGTTAGCATCAATTTCGTCTTCCTTTCATTCAAGGAACGACAAAATCATCTTATGGAGTTTTTGAACAATATCACAATCAAGATGCAATTGAGTAATATTATGATAAAGCCTTTTTGCAATAAAAAATATTACATTGTTTCAAAAGCATTAAATTGTCTCGTTGGAAATAAATTAACTCATCCCTAGACTTGGCCAAATCAGACTCAATCTTCTCTATCCAAATGCGTCTCTCCTCACTCTTTGACGAAATCTTGTTGATTTGATCGGTTAGGTTAGAATTTGTCAAACGAGTTTGTTTTAAACTATTACTGATACTTGAAAATGTGAATTTTAATTCATTTAGTTTAGTTTCGTATCTTGACACATGAATATTGAGTGATTCAAGAATAGAGTGTACCTTGTTGATCATTTGATCACATTTGCTGATTTGTTCAAAAACTGGTTTCACAACGAAGCAACTATCACTCCCATGCCCACTATTAGTGGCATATCCTTGCATCTATGACCCATCACTTGTCACCACGAAACATCTTCCTCCAGAGTGCAAATCCTCCTCTTTCGCAACGAAACTTCTCCCATGAGTTGGCCATCGAACCTCCTCATCTTCTAAGTCCGTGGACTAGACTTCCACCCTGCCAAATTCATCATTGGCTTCCTTTTCTTGCACAATCAAAGCAGGCATAGAATTATCAGAGTTCTTTTTCTTCTTTATCTCCTCAAGCTTTCGGAGATGGTAGGTTTCATCATCTTGTCCTTCTTTCTTTTCATTCAATCTTTGTAGCATGCACTCTTTGGCCAAGTGATTTTTGCCATGATAGTGGTTACAATCATAGCCAAAATCACTTGTCTGCTTCTTCTCCTTCTTTTCCTCCTCCTTTTGCGAGCCATTCGCACTTTCCTCTTTCATCTTCTCAAAGCTGTAGGTTCCCTGCTAGTTTCGCTTCTTGTTGGAAGGAAACTTCTTCTTTGCGAATCACCTTGGGTTTGACACCATTAATGCCAACTGTTCATTTGTAAGCTCACAATAAGAAAAATCAGATTTTGAACTATCTTCTGCTACTTTCTTGCCCTACGCAACAAGTGCCAGAGATCCCATACTAGACACAAATTTCGCTTCAGTTGTCACCTCATTCTCATGTGACTTCAAGATTCCAACGATCTTTGCCAAAGAATAATTCTTGAACTGCTCATGTGCCTTGACTGTAGACACCACCGCCTTCCACTCCGATCTTAGCCCATTCATGAACGTGACATTTGGTTCAATAACTTCACGTCCAATGCCATGTTTCGTCATCCTGCTTAAAAGATGATTGTAGCAATTTAAAGTTTGACTCAAACTCTCTTCAGGCTTCTGTGTAAATGCACTAAACTTTGAAAGCAAGAGTTTTTGTGTTGAGTGCTCAAGATCTGCATTTGTAGAGTAGAGTTCCTTAAGTCGATCCCAGATGGCTTTGGCTGTGTCACATGAACTAACCTGACGAAAAGTATCAGCTTGCAAGGCGAATTGAATGATTCTCACTGCCTTAACATTGCTAATCAGTTTTTCCTTCTCATCTTGAGGAATGTCCTTAATATCAAGAAGGAGTTTGTTATAGTCAGTTTGAATTTTGATAACTCTTCTGCTTCCGGTGTGAACAAATGGTCCAATAGTGATGACCTCCCATATCAGATACCCGTTGTCTTCTAGGCCAAGAACGTAATCTTCGAGGTGAATCGCCCAAACTTCATATTCGTTGGGGAAGAGAATTGGGATCCTAGTGGTCGATCCAATGCTGCTCGAAAGATTTATGGGGTTGAAGTGAGAATCGTCATGATGCATGATGATATAACTTTTGAAACCTGTGAAGAATTAGACGTGTAAACTGAAGCAGTTTTAGGGTAATATTAGAATCACAGAATAGCGTCAAGAACACAGTGATGACAACTGAACCAGATCCAATATCAACGGAAGACCCTAAAACTTTATAAACATAAGAGATGTGTATAGATTATACGATCTCCTACTTTTATCACTCGATTTATTGAAAACATGAGGAATAGATTACACTTTCAGAATAGACTAAAGAGTAAAGAATCTAACTCTACATAAGAAACCTTACAACGTTTGGTGGCTACATTTTGCCTCACTCTTAATCATAATTATGAATCATACATGACTATTTATAGGGAAAAGACAAGTCTTGGGCTTTTAACCTACACTTCATCAAAGGGGCCCATTGTCATAATCCATGGAGTACTTTGAAACCCTACAATCTATAAGCTTTTATAATACAATTACCCAATTCTATAACCCGTAGCCTTTCTTAATTATACCAAACGCATTTCAAATCAATATATGTACGTCCTAGGAGAATGTGAAAAAATGGATCTTGATTTCTCGTTTTTGATAACCTTTTAGTTGAGAATCATGAAAAAAGATTATATATACGTCCCTAGAGAATGTGCATTGCTATTACAACATTGTTATTATAGAATTCGAATAGATTATATATTTTTTAAGAATTTTGAACTACCTTTTATAGTAAAAGTACTTCAAAAATCATAATTCTGTTCTAAATTTTCCTATATGTAAATTTTGAAATAACTTTAAGTTAAAAATTGAAGTATTGAAAATCATACTAAGTTCGAAAAATCATACTAAGTTCGAAAAATCATTACGAGTTCGGGAATCTTGAAGAAAACAATATTTTTGAAGATGCTTTACGTCATAAATTAAGAGTTCAAAAACCACAGCCTCTTTCAAAAGAGTCATTATTTTCGAACCATAGTTTAAAATTTCTAGTCAAGTTTGAAAATCATGATTTTCGAAATTACTTTATATACACACACATAGTTCCAAAATCAAGATTTTGGAAAATTATTATGAAAAGTTGTATTTCTAGTAATAAATTAGTTATTATATGAGACTAGCAAAAAGTATGTGTGTGGGAAGGGGTGGGGGTAAGAGTTTTATATTTATTCTGTATCGAAAATTCGAAAAGTAGTTTTAAATAATTTTATATTAACTTATTACTTATCAAGATGTAATAAGCATCCTTACATATTATTGACTTAATTGTTTTTACACGTAACATTTTACATTTTTCTATCATATTCGTAATAATATTTTTGACAAAAAATATACTAATAACAAATATATTTTTGTATAAATAAAATGACTATTTATGTAACCTATCTTTAGAAGTTGATTTATTTGCTCCAAAACCACTAAATGTTTTTCTTTTTAAATAATGACTTTTTTGTCTCATAATTGCTTTTAACATTTTTTTTTATTCATAATAAAATTTTTGAATATATATATATATATATATATATATATATATATATATATATATATATATGATAATTTTTATAAATACAATAACTATTTATGTAACATATCTACAAAAGTTTAAAAGTTCAATTTATTAATTTAAAAGCCACATAAATGTTTTCATTTATCATTAGTTTAATTATTTTATCTTTATTTTTTTTTCTCACTAAAAATAAGCATAACATGTAGTAGAGAAACATGTGCATTTATAAAATTTTCGTCAGTCGAATATCTTTTTTATAAGATTTCTTTATGCTGCTCATAAAGAACTTGATTATAACATTTGAATGATTCCTTTGGGCTGTAATTCAATCATTCTTTAATGGAAAATTATTATAAAGCTTATTATTATTATTGATTTTATATTGTAACATAAATATGAAAATTTCTTAAAATTAGTATTTAGAATAAGGAAAGAAGAAATGTATTCATTGCAATTTATTATCATATTAATTATATTTAATACATTACATATATACATAGAATATTATTTGGCCTTTTAATTTTAAAAATTAAAAAAAAACCAATAAATTGACATGTAGATATTATTTATTTTAAAAAGACCACAAAATGACAAGTATCAAAACTTATGAGAGATTGACATGTGATAGAATGAATCTTTATTTATTATAGTATATGTTTCAAAAAAGTTTTCATCGTTTCATCGTGAAAATGATTTATCAGGCTGAGTAAAGTGGTACCGGCCAAACCGAGTTCCACCTTAGCTCTGACAAGGAAGAAAGGGGGAAGAAGGATGGAAGAAGAAGAGAGGGTGTGGTTTGCCGAGTGGGGGAGAAGGGAGGAAGAATAAAGAGACTTGGTTTTCCATTGATCGACATGCCAATTGTGGGCTCCGAGCTCGACATTCCTAGTTCATGGCCTTGTGTTTTTCGCGTCCACCTCACTAATGCCGAGGTGCTACCGAGACGACTTCATATATCCTTAGTAATCACAAAACAAAATGATGATGTTTGTGTATATGTTTTGTTGTGAAATAGATTATTGATAATTAGTATAAGGTAATATACTGTTTGCATAAGAACGACATTTTCTTAATTTTAACATCATGCTTGGTACCATTCTAGTTTTACCAAAAATTCTTCAACAAATCAGTTCAATAAGGTTCAACCCATTTTTGTCCTGTTTAGTTCCACCCTGTCCTATCGAGTCCTATGTACCAAACGCTACCAAAACATTTTTCCTTAATTTTTTTTTCCTTAGCAACGATTGTTAAAATTCTTTTTTCATTTTAAAAAAATAAGGATTCGAAATCTAGTATTGTTTGGAATGTTTGTATTCTAAGTCTTTTGTAAGGGTTTCACCGATTCTAGTTACTTGCAAGAATGTGTGGTTATATGAAAACATTAGTTGTTAAAAAAAGGTAACAACGATAGTTTTTTTAATAAAAGATGTGGTATCTTACGTTTTAATTCATTGATATCTTTTTGAACATTAGAGATATATTTGTTGCCCTTTTTGACAACATCAACCATATTTTTTTTAGTCTATGGGGTGTGGAGAAAAGGAGAGACTATATGATATGTGTTATTCGTTAATTACTAAGTATGTTGCTTATTACCCGCATGCAGACAATTATCATGAATAAACACATCCATAATATATATCACATAACTAAGCAATGTCTTAAAAAATCTTAAATGACATTTGTAGTGATTAGACATTGGAGTTTTTTATTCTCATTTAATAGTAGGCAAACTATGAGGGGCACCATTAGGGTGAAAAGGTACATGAGCGTCTTCGCGGCTAGTATGATTCCTGGCCTCAAGTTTACAATCATAATAACAACGGCACACAACTGCATTGTTGCATGCTCCAATAGCATAATATCCATGTAGTCTTTGACATACGTGAATACATGTATATCGTTCACATGGCGCTAAAAATTGAGTGTCACTACAAATTGGGGCCATGAGCGACTCCACACCTACAAATTTGGAAAAACATGTATGATTTTTCATATGATAATAATCATTTTTTAGAACGACACATATATTCTAATCAATTCCTAAATTAAATCACAGTTTCATACAATATTTAACCCCTCAACCACTTGTATTGAAGTAATACTATGCTACACTAACTAATGATCATTTAAATGATCAATAAATCTACAATCTATAACGTGTTTTCTCTCTCTCTTGTTGTCGCATTTTTATCGTAACAAATAGCAAAAGAACCCCATAAACATTAAAAAGTAATATTAGGGGTTTTATATTATTTACTTGGACATGCTAATTGTTTAGCAACAAAACCATTTCTATGAATTTGTAATTAAAAGTTTTTTAATAAAAATGAAGAGAGATAGTAGACATTACCGACGGTGATGAGAAACACAAGAAATGTGTAACGAATCACGGATGTATACATCTTGATATTCAATTGATAGATTATATGTAGTGAGGTCTAGTTATATAGAACATAAGATCAAAGTCATTTATTGTTGAAAATCAAACATTAAATTTTTCATGTTTTATATTAATTGCATTTATTGTTCAATTTAATAAAAAACTTTATAGGTCAAACATTAAATTTTGCATGTCCATGGTTTTATATAAATAACAATTTAAATTTAAAGTAATAAAATTTTGGACATAAATTTATTAGACGAGATGGTGTAATCATTTGTAATGTCGTGATTTTTACTCCATTTATTTCATTTATTTTAAAACCTTTTTAATGGAAACACAATGGAAGACTTTAACTATATATAATTAAATTTCCAAACAAACCACCCGTTACCGACCTTAAGAAAACAAACATTAAAAACGTTTTATTGTTGCGTAAGTAAAATACACTAGTAAAACAAAACTTGTCCAAATAGAATCATTATTAAAAGCCAACTAACCAAAAAGAAACTCAACCTCTACAATTCATGTACATAAGTTAACTGAACCGGTTATAAAGGCATATATAAAAGAAACAATCGTCCGCAAATGCTTCTTGACTCGATAAGTTGTACACAAGGGGAAAACATACAATCATGTGACGGGTCATCCATATAGTTATGATAAGCACATATTCATCTTATTTCACAACATACAAAACATAGCAATGAGCATACAACCACATTACATAATTTGTTTCAATCACCCACACACACCAAAATATAAATACACACACACACACACACACACACACACACATATATATATATATATATATATATATATATATATATATATATACACACCAATTTCTTTCTTTATATATCCCACATTATTTCCATTGTTTATCATATATAATGTTATTCAACTGTTATCACATTCGTTACTTGTGTACCCAACTAGTAAAATGCTCTAAGTGGCTCATGACTTCCACTTGAAACCTCTCCAAAATTTCCACTTTCGCTACTTTGACTTGCATGACACAAGTACCTGTGATGTAAAGTGATATTTGATTTGAAGTTATGAAGAAAAAGAGTTAAGTCACAATGAAAATTACATATATGATTGTATACCTTAACTGAAATAATGAGAAGCTTTCAAATGAACATTTGAGTCTCATTAAACGTGTAAGGTTCGTAATAGGTGTCAAAGACTTATTTGGTCTGTATAACATCGAAGTCCAGCACTTTGATCTGTATGTATTTTATAAGGCGTTATAAGATGTCAAAGCCTAAAGTCTAGTCCTTACATATTTTTTGTGAGTCTGTATCACCCTATAAATAGGGTTAGTATAGAAGTAGAAAGTAGCTTTTAGGTACTTCGTTCACTTTCTCTCTCTTGTACTTGTATACTCTTTCATACTAATCAACGAGCCAAACATAACTTATTTACGACTGTGTTCTTAATGCTTTCTGTTCCGATTTTGTTCTTTAAAATCGATTCAAACTAACTACATTTGGTATCAGAGCAAGATACATTCAGTCAATACTTGTTTTCTCGTATTTTTCAATAGTTTTTGATTACTCTTTCATATTCAAAGATTTCCGCACTATTGTTTAAGAGTACTTGTCCTAATTGATTTATTTGTTTCGATTTTGCAATCGGTTTGATAGATCGAGTGTTTTCCAATCGTTTTCTGGTAGATTCATCTTTTAAATCTCTTTTTCTGAATCTCATCGTCACTTTTGTCCGTACGAAAATGGAAAATTTCAACATGAACACCATGTCAAGATTTTCTCATCTACTTGGATCTTCTACGAAGATTCCAATACTCATTTTATGGTATTATGAGTAGTGGGCAGATCGAATGAAGGATTATCTCAACGGAATCAACGAATATCTTTGGCCTTGTTTTACGAGTGGAAGTTACCGTCCAGGAAGGCTTGAACAAGTTGGAACTGTTGGTTCTTCTGCAGATGTTTCCTTACAAGCTGATAAACAGAAGGCTAATGATTAAAAGTGTCTTCGTGAACTTTGCGGTGTTCTTCCATCGGTTGTATACAACTATGTTCGAGGATGCAAGACTACAAAGGAAATATGGTATACTTTGAAAGAAAAGTATTAGGGAAGTGAAAAGACGAAGAAGAGCTATGTGAAGCAATGTTTACTGGAAATAGGAGAATTCAAACAGAAACAAAGCAAAAACATCAAACTCTACTATGATCATTTAAATGAGTTGATATTCAAGTGCAACAGCTATGGTGTTACACGCTCAACTCTTGAATACAATCTTACGTTTCTAATGGGATTGCGAAAGGAGTGGAAGAACATCAGCCTAATGATAAAAACTCAAAAAAGTTTCGATAGCTATTCTTTGTGAGATTTATACAATGTGCTCAAAGATCATGAGAGCGAAATCAATGAAGTTGTAGAAGAAGGAAATATGAGTCTAGGAGGTCCTTTGGCCATAATGTTGAAAGTGTCAACAAAGGAATATGAGATCGAAATTGCAGAACAAGATGGTTATGAAGATGAATGATTTTTGGTGAATTTAGAGGATGAGGCTGTGGTATATTATTCAAACAATAAAGTGAAAAAGTTCTTCAAGAATACTTTCAATCCAAAATAGAAAAGCAATAATGAATTCAAGGGCAACACTTCATCTGGTAAAGGAACAAGAGTGGAGTGAAAGGAAGAGAAGAAAGCAAGTAACAGTGTTGTTGAGAAGAGTAAGAAAAAGCTGAAGTGAGATTTAGGATTTGATTGTAACTACTGTAATGGTGCTAATCATCCTGCAAAAGACTGCATGCTGAGAAAGAAGGAAGAGAAAAAAATGAGAGAGTAAAAGACGAAGCATACTACGGTGAAAGGTTAGAGGAGGTAAGGGAGAAGAACAAAGGTTTGTCATTGGTTGCGAAGGGTGGAAATGAAGAGGATGGAACATACTAGATATGGTCATTTGGTTCAGATGATGAAGATATGAGAACCCCTACTCATGGTGCAATGTTTGCACAATTTGAAGAGGACATTTCGAAAGAAGAAAAAGTCACTAGGAGGTGTTTCATGTCAACTGGAGATGATAAGTCACCTATGACTTCAAAGGTATGTTCTCTTCTTGAATATTTTGATATTCCTTCAAGTTCTTACCTTAACGTTTTATTTGATATGGTTGATACTCTCTCATATGTTAATGATATGCTAATTTTTGTTAGTAGCGAAGCTGAACGTTCGAAAACATTCTTGTTAGATGTTCAAAATCGTTTGGAGTCTATGAAGAGTAGAATTGATAGTCTAGAGTTGCAATTGCAAAATATTACTCTACATATGGATTCAGTTGGATTTGAAAATATTTTGTTAATGAAACAACGAAGCATTTATTGTAATAGCACTAAGAGATTGTATGCCAAATTAGCTGAACTCCATCACTCTTTAGACATTTGCAAAAAGCAACATAGGAAATTATTACCTTAAAATATGAAAAAGAGAAACTTGATGCTACTTCCTATGATTGTGAAAAGAAAATATTTGAATTTGATAAAGTTCCTAATGATTCATATGCTTATGGTATTGTTAAAAATGATGAACGCTTGAATGTTGATGATTTAGTGCATATTGTTAATGAAGCTCTCTCTAAAACTGAACAAATTAAAATTTTGAACATGACTGAGAATTTGACATTAGAATCCCTTCAAAATTTTGCTGATATTGAAGATAATTCTAATAATATCAGTGAAATTGGGGAAGAGGAAATTGTTGATTTTTCTAAATTATATGTCATTAATGTTACTTCGATGGCTAAGGGTAAAGAAATTTTTCATGATTCAATGACGAAGGTTAATAGTGATCAACCTTCTACATCGAAATTTTGTGATACTTTTTTATCATGATGATGTAGAAGACTATGATAGTGATAGTGATGAGGATGAGGATGATGTTTCGCAAGAAACAACTATTCCAAGAGTTGCAGCCGAACAAGTTTATGAAGAAAAAATAGTTCGCAAAGGTGCTCAAAGATAAAGGTTCATATTATCTTGAACCAAATTCAATTGTTTATCCGTCATTCAAATGCACGATGATTTTGTCTTTCCAAACCAAGTGTTTGTCACTACTGGAAATTATGACACGGTGAATCCTGAAATAAACAAAATTGTTGAAGAAGACAATAAAAAGGTGTGTTAGGTCCAGTATAGTGTTGCATCCTTTGGGCTCGTTAGCTAGTCCAAGTTTTGTCTCCGGTATGGGCCTGTCCATCCATGAGTTTTGTTTAGGGTTTATTATATATAGATGCTTGCATGCATTCTTAATGTAAGATTGAGATAGATTTGATTGTGTACAAGTTCTTATCTTTTGTAACCCTAGAATCCTCTACAGCGGAAGTTCTTCATCGAGCTCTGCTGAGGATTGAGTTAATCAAATCATTCGACATATTCAGATCCATACTTGTGTTTATTACGTTACTACTTCTGTTTTATTTATTTACCTGTTACAAAGATCTAATCGATCAAAGAGTTTTAAACTCATCAATTGGTATCAGAGCAGGAGGCTGTGTAATTCATACACATCTCTTCTGTGAAAGAAGCGATTAGGGTTATTCCGCATTAACTGATATTTATTGAGCCGTCACTCCATAATTGACATATCTCTTTATTTATTCGTTTGCCCTAATATTACATATTACAAGTCTGATCTTTCAAACAGGTTAAACGATCAAGCATGGACGGTTCTCAATCTAATCCTATCAACATCTCAAACAACATTGGATCAACGATGAAGATTCCTATTCTATACACCCAGGATTACGAAGTTTGGGCTCATCATTTTGAAGACTATGTCATCGGATCTGAAGATAATGGATATCTTATTTGGGAAGCTATTGTGTCTGGACCATTTGCTCACTCAGGAACATCCAAGATCATTAAAACTCAGAAAGAATATAATGATCTGTTAAAAGATGTTAAAGACGTTGCTCAAGACGAAAAGGAAAAGTTTCAGTGCAACATTAAAGCATTGAGACTGATCCGATTCGCTCTTCAATCTGATACATTTAGGTTGGTAAGTTCCTGCAGTACCGCTAAAGAAATCTGGGATAGGTTGCGAGAGCTATATTCCACAGATGAAGATTTGGAGCATTCTATTCAGACCTTGCTCTTATCCGAGTTCGGTGAATTTAAGCAGAATTCCGATGAAACTGTCACTCAGACGTTTGATCGCTTCAATCATCTTCTTAGCAAGATGATCAAACACGATATAGAAAGGAATTTGATTGAACAGAAGGTCACCTTTTTGAATGGCCTAAGATCTGAATGGAGAGCTGTCGTGTCTACAGTTAAAGCTCATGAGCAGTTCAAGTCATATTCTTTGGCAAAGCTGGTGGGAATTCTGAAATCCCAAGAAAAGATTGTCATGCAAAAAAAGAATGTGGTCTCAAGTTTGGGTTCCTTGGCCCTCCTATCAAAAGGCAAGAATGCAGTGGAAGACGATGATCTAAACCTAGAGGACTATGATCTTACGTCAGAAGATTATGCTATGATGGTATCTAATCCCAAGAGGTTCATCAAGAAGAGGTTTCCTACCAATAAAAACAGAAATTGGCAGGGAAGCTATAGTTATGAAAAGGTAAGGTAGGAGCCGAAGATAGAGGAACCAAAGAAAGAGGCGAAGGTTGAAGGAGATTCTGACGTCAACTGCTATTACTGTGGAGGAAAGAACCATTATGATAAAGATTGTGTTCTGAAGAAAATGGTAGAGAAAGATGAGGAAAAAGATGAAGAGGCTGTCTTGATAAAAAAGCTGGAAGAGATCAAGAGGAAGAAAGCTGCTACTAACCCTTCTATGAATGATCTTATTGTATAGGGTTCGGCAGAGGATGACGAGTTCGGTGGCGTGCAGGTATGGTCAACCGACTCAGAGGATGATGAAATGAGAAAGCCTTCACATGGAAAGGCATATGTTGCAAGAGGTGACGAAAGCAGTGGAAAGTGTTTTGTGGTGACTGATGTATCTCGCATAAGGGGATACAATACTGATGGTGGAAACGAGGACACCAAGGAGCGAGAGGACTTATGCTTCACAGCAAAACCTCTCAGTATGCAGATCAATGAGCTTGATGAATTGATCAAGAAGGTACAATCTCTCTTTGTTTCATTCAAAGTCCCACATAAATCATATGAAAAAGAATTAAATAGCTTAAATTCAAGAATCTCAAATATGGATAGTTGTTTAACTCAAACTCGGGTCACCAATTCTAACCTAACTGACCAAATAAGCAAGGTGTCTTCCAAGAGTGAGGAGCGAAGGATGTGGATAGAGCAAAAAGAGTCGGAGCTGATAAAGTCTAAGGATGAAAACATTTATTTACAAAGATACAATTTAAAACTTTTAAAACAGAGAAATATTTTTTGTTTGATTGCTAAACGACTTTATGCTAACATCACTCAACTACATCTGAATTGTGAAATAGGGCAGAAAATTCATCGCATGATTTTGCCCTTCCTTGAGTTTAAGGAGGATGAAATCGATGCTGAAGCATATAAATGCGAAAGTGTTGTATCGTCTGATGATGTGAATCCCACTTACATGTATGGTCTGGACAAAATAGAATCTTTCATAAAGTCCAAGGACCATAAGGACATGCTGAAAAACCTTTTGGATGAAAACGATAAGCTAAAACTAAGGACTGAAACTATACAAAAATTTGACTCGTTGAGTGCCAATTTAAGTTCAGAAAATAAAACTGATGTTGAAAACGCATCTGAACTTAATGAGGGCGATGATATGAGTGAAATTTTTGTAGCATGATGTAGTCGACTATTCTGAGTTTGTCAAGAGTGAACCCGAAAACCACAAAAATCTTATTTCTGAAAATTTTGTGGAGTTCGCTCGTTTGTCCCAAACTAAGTCCCCGATTCTTGAAGAAAAGGTTGTTGTGTACCAAAAGGTGAGAACAACACCAAATCAGGTGTACAAGGTCATAGGAGTAACCGAGCATCAAACAGCCGAACTCACTGCCATAGTGAATGAAGATAACGCAGATGGTTGTGATGAGTTTTTCTGGTCTGCTCCTATAGATAATGCCGACGAAACTGTTGGTCTGTCAGAGCGGACGTCCTAGATAACCAAAGGCAGATATGTACCAGAGCCACTGAACAAGCCTGACAACTTCGACGTACCAAGCACTAGTGGTACAAAAAAATTTCCTATAGAAGAAGTCACACTTCCACAAGCGAAACATCATCTGCGAAAAATGAACCGACTGACAAGAAGCAGAAGCAAAAGGCTAACATCCACAAACAGCCAAAACAAGTAAAAGATCAAAAGCAGCAGCGGAATCTGAGATACAAAAAGAACCTCTCAGAGCAAAAGCAGTTTTGGCGATCTCAAAACGCCCATTTCTCCTATCACGATAAGAATTCAAAGCAAGAGAAAAAGGATTTCAGGCCATATGATGAACATAATCGAAAGGACAGGTTCGGTTTAGAGAGCAACAACAACCGAAAGGACAGGTTCGGTCCCGAAAGAAATAGCTACCGAACGTCCAGGTTCGATCCTTCCAATGACCAACAACAAAAGGGTCATATCGAACCACAAATCAGAAGAAATTCCCATTCTACTTCTTCTCATTCTCGATCCTCTTCTAAGCCTCATTCTGTTCCTGCTCAAAATTCTAAATCATCAACGAACCTGAAAGGAAAATCGGAGATTTCCTCTGTCCAGGAAGACCGAAAGCAATCTAAAGCCCAAACACCAAAACCTGAAACCAAACCCACTGTTGCTAATCCTAACAAAATCAAAGTGTTTACCATTAAAAGAAAAGATGAAACAACATTAATAAAAAGAACATATCTTATTGATGTTTCTCTTACTATTCCTGTTCCTGTGAAAGGCTCACATGGACCCAAGAAACTTTGGGTTCCTAAATCTGCTTAATTTTTGCAGGTTATAAGTGACGAGCAGTTTGACAAAGAATGGTACATTGACAGTGGCTGCTCACGTCACATGACAGGGAGGAAGGAAGAGCTAAGAGAGTTTTGATCTCTTCAGAATGGTGGGAATGTCAAATTCGGCAACAACTCCTATGGAACAATAAAGGGTTATGGGATGATAACCAATGGAGACTTCACAATAAGAAAGGTGGCGTATGTGGAAGGTTTACAACATAATCTCATCAGTGTGTCTCAACTGGTAGGAGGCACGGGTCTCAAAGTTTCATTTGATGATGAAGGATCAGAAATCATAGAGAAGAAATCAAAAAGGGTAATTCTCAAATCAGAACGCAAAGGCGAAATGTTTCCTCTCAATCTTAAACCAATCAAAGGAAATCCGGCTATATTCCTTTTATCCAAAGCTCATTCTGACGAAAGCTGGTTGTGGCACCGAAGGCTCTCACATCTCAACTTCAAGGACATCAACAAGCTTGTCACAGGAGGTCATGTTCGGGGTCTCCCATTGATCAAGTTTGATCGAGAACATTTGTGTGCTGCGTGTGAAATGGGGAAGCAAAGTCGTCAAAGTCACCCATCCATTATAAACACAAAAGTTGTTGAACCACTTGAGTTGCTTCACATTGACTTGTGTGGTCCATCATCTATCGAAAGCATTGGCGGTAGCAAGTATATTCTTGTTATTGTTGATGATTTCTCACGTTTTACATGGGTGTTCTTTCTGAAGCACAAATCTGAGGCTACTCCTAAGATAAAGATGTTTATTAAGCAGGTTGAAGTGCAACTGAGAAAAGTCGTTCGCAACATCTGGAGCGATAATGGACTAGAGTTCAAGAATAAAGAATTTGAAGACTTTTTGGCAGAAAAAGGAACCAGTCACAACTTCTCAGCTCCCTATACGCCTCAACAAAACGGAATTGTCGAAAGACGAAACCGATCCTTGTGTGAGGCGGCCCGAACGATGCTAAGTTTCGCTTCTCTTCCTTTATATTTCTGGGCTGACGCTGTTGCTGCAGCATGCTTCACGCAGAATAGGTCTTATCTCAACAAGCGCTTTTCTCTTACTCCCTATGAGATCATCAATAACAGAAAACCGAACGTAAAATTCTTCCATGTGTTCGGCTCACAATGCTTCATCTTCAACTCCAAAGAACATCGTAACAAGTTTGATGTTAAAGCTGATGAAGGAATTTTTCTGGGATATTCTCTTACTTCAAAAGCTTACCGGGTCTTAAATAAGCGCTCTAGGAAGATCGATGAAACATATTATGTGACTTTCGATGATAACTACGTTAAAAAGCTGAAGGCTACTGAAGAAGCAATTGGAGAGATTTTTACTCAAACTGGTCAAGTTACGGCTTCGATCGCTAATCTGTTCGATCAGTTTGTGGAACTATTCGATGAACCTGAAAAAGCTACTCTCTCGGAGGCCAAGTCAGCAGATAACAGGGTCGACCATTTGAAACAAATTGTCGAAGAAGCAGCCAAACGAATGGGTGAAGGAGAACAAGTTTCAAACGAACCTCCTAAGCATGGTGCTTCAGTTGAGGGGGAGAATCCATCTTCATCAAAACAACCGAGCTCACAAGTTGAGGGGGAGAATTCTATTCCAGTTCCACCCGAAAGCTCAACTGCACCTGAAAGCCCTTCAGCTCCCGAAAGCTCAACAGCACCAGAAAGTCCTGTAGCACCAGAAACTCCAGCTACATCTGAAAGCTCATCAGTCGAGGGGGAGAATGCCGATATGTTCTACGACGATGATAGTCAATCTGAATTGGAAGAAATGGTGAATGCTGAATTGGATCCATCCTATGATCCAAATTACCCTCCTCTTGTTAAATGGACCAGAGATCATCCTGTATCCCAGGTAGTGGGTAATGTCTCTGAAAAGGTCCTGACCTGATCTCAACTGAAGGCAAAGCAAACATCTCTATTCTCCAAAGTAGAGTTCTGCATGTATAATTCTTTTGTCTCAAAAGTTGAACCGAAGACAGTCAATACTGCTCTTGATCACTCTGATTGGGTTCAAGCTATGCAAGATGAACTCAACGAGTTCGAAAGAAAAAAAGTATGGCGCCTCATTCCAACTCCTAAAGATGCCTCAATTGTCGGTCTCAAATGGGTATTCAGAAATAAAATGGACAAGGAGGGCAATGTGATTCGAAACAAAGCTCGTCTCGTGGTGAAAGGATACTGCCAGGAGGAAGGAATTGATTATGAAGAAACTTTTGCTCCGGTAGCGAGGCTGGAATCTGTTCGAATATTTTTGGCCTATGCTGCACACAAGAACCTTGAGGTCTACCAGATGGACGTGAAATGCGCCTTTCTGAATGGAGAACTTGAAGAAAGAGTTTACGTGGAGCAACCTCCTGGATTTGTTAATGAAAAGTTCCCTAATCACTATTATATTCTGGACAAGGCGGTTTACGGTCTGAAACAAGCACCCAGGGCCTGGTATGAAACGCTAACCAAGTTTTTAAAGATGTCAAAATTCAAACAAGGTTCGGTTGACCCAACCTTCTTTCGTAAGAGGGAAGGTAACCACCTTATGATTGTTCAAATCTATGTCGATGATATCATCTTTGGTTCAACGAATCCTAGCTTAACAGCTGAATTCAGAAAGCTGATGGAGACTAAATTTGAAATGAGCTCAATGGGTCCGATTAACTTTTTCCTTGGTTTAAATATTAGACAGGGACCCGAAGGCATCTTTATCAATCAGGAAGCTTACACCAAGACTCTTCTTGCTAAATTTGGCATGATGGGAGACTCAAAGGTTAAATTTCCAATGGCATTCGGCACCAAGCCTACACCATCCTTGGAAAAACCTGCAGTCGATATTACGTTATATCGCCAGATGATTGGTTCTTTGATGTACCTCACTGCTAGCCGGCCTGATATAATGTTTTCTGTGTGTTACTGTGCTAGATTTCAGGCGAATCCTCATGAACCACATATGCTTGCAATGAAAAACATACTCCGGTATCTGAAACGAACCACCTCTCTCGGTTTATGGTATCCATCAAACTCAGGTTTCTTCATTCAAGCCTACTCAGATGCAGACCTTGGAGGTTGTGGTTTAGACAGGAAAAGCACCACTGGAGGCTGCCAATTCCTAGATGGGAAGTTGGTTAGCTGGCAATCAAAGAAACAAACATGTGTATCTCTGTCTATAGCCGAAGCAAAGTACATCGCAGCTGCCTCCTGTACATCTCAAGTGATTTGGATCCAAAGCCAGCTCCGGGACTATGGACTCAATATGAAAAAGATCCCACTATATTGCGATTCAGAAAGTGCAATTAGGATCTGTCATAACCCAGTGCAACATTCCAAGACCAAGCATATAGCACTGAGGTATCACTTCATTAAAGATCATGTGGAAGATGGGAACGTCGAAATTCACTTTGTTCGAACCACTGATCAACTGGCTGACATCTTCACCAAAGCTCTTCCTGAAGCATCTTTCAACAAAATTCTACAAGGGCTAGGAATGATGAAATCGGAGTCAATACCAAAGACTACTTCTCAAAATTAAACGTTGGAAGCGAAATAAACCGAATGTTTGGGTTCGGGTCTTGTTCTGGTATACCGAAATGAACCAAACGCTCGGGTTCGGTCGTATTCTCTAATCGTCGCTTATCACTCTAAGGTAGTTTCTTTGGTTGTAAACCTTTTGTATCATCTTATTTATTCTCTTCACTTACTTTCAAAGTTCTTTTCTTTTTCAAACTTATTTTTTTTTGCAACCGAAATAGACCGAACGCTCGGGTTCGGTTCCAAATTTTTTTTAGCCGAAATAGACCGAATGCTCAGGTTCGGTTCTAAATTTTTTTTGTGTCTCATTTTTTTTGTTTATTTATTTTTTTTCATTAAATCAAAAATTCCAAAAATATTTTAATTTTTTTTATTGTTTTGTTCTGTTTTGTGTCTTATCTTTTTGTGTGTCTATTTGTGGGGAAATCATTTCACTAGTTAAGTGTCCCTAGAAGCATGCTGTTGTATGTGTCCAAAGCCTCACCTGATTCTGAATTATAGCCTTACTGACTTGGTACATACAAACCTTGTCTTCCCAATTAGGCTTTCATATTTATTCTAATCATGAGCTACCTGACTCTCTTCTCACATGAGATAAGAGTTTTCTGCTAAGTCCTTACTTTAACAGCAGAGGTACTTTGGTTTCTTTACACCATCTACACTACCTTTCTCCATCTCATTCGCTTCACAAACGTAACCCTTGAGACTCTCAGAAATTACCACTGAGGTTTATGGTTACACAATTTCCGTGTTTATGATCTTCACTTCGTGTCACTATGAACTAAGTGAAACCAACAATTCAATACCTACTATACTTTGAAGGTGACCAAACAACTTTGTTCTAGCAACCACTAACGAATTGACGGATTTATCAATGAAAATGGAAAGTCAAATCTCTAATTTTCTTTTGAGTGATTCCTATGAAATTGTTAGGTCCTATAACATTTCTTCCCGTGGAATCCAATTTTAATTTTTTTTTTGAGATTTTACATAAACTATTTTATCTAGCCACTTAAATTATTTCAACCCTACTTGTTCAACAGACTGCATTGGTCTCACAAGTACTTCGTTCGATTTCTGTCTTATATCAAGATCAGGAATTCTGAATTGAAGCGAAAGCCACCCAAGTTAGCCTGATTAAAAGAAGCCTTTCAACACTTCTTAATAAGTGTCTGATCGTTATTCAACGGGAAACCACACAAACACTTTAAAGTCTCTCTTGACTTTGAAGGAAGAGATTCGTGCCCAGGATCCTTTGTTTCGTGTCTTTACTGACATCACAAAAATCCCTCATATGTGTTGCTTTATTTCTTTTTCTTTTACACACTAAGCACGAAAATCTTTTTGCTTTTCCAAAAATTCTGGTTTCATTAGTTACAAGGAATAATTTCAAATGGGATTTGCAGTTATACGGGAGTTGTGGTTAATATTGATCCACGTGGTCAATTTTGCTTAAGGGTGACGTTTAATCTACAAGGATAAGATGTTGACTCAGGCGGGAGTCCAATCGATTTGATTTTCAAACGGCGCTTGACAGCCAGGCGTGCGAAGAGGAACCGTTTCGTTTAAAAATGGCACCTGATGGGAAGGCGTGTGAATCGGGACTGACACTCTCTCGCATGCGTAATCATCGGTGATACCAACTGTCACGCATTAATCACTTCCGAAAAACCCTTCGTATTTCCCTCGAAGATTTGGGACAGATTCTTCTCTCTCCTCTACCCACAGTATAAAAGGTAACGTAAACCATTGTTTACCTCTTTACTGCACCCATATTTTCAGAGAGCAAGAAAACCTTCAAGTATTCTACTGTTCATCATCTCTCCCATCTTCTTCACAACGATTGCGGATTCATCATCAGTTCATGCCACTTCCCACAACCTCCCGATTCTTCCCCAGCAGAGTTTGATCATCGATCTTGTCACACCCCCAAACCAGAACGGCGGAAACGTTCGGGGGCGGAGGACGTCATATTCAGTATCATAACAGTTCATAGAAAGGAAAGTACACACCACCATAATATAAATATATTGGAAAAGTTTACATGATTGTATATGTTACATGTTTGCAAAAGAAATCAAATACAATATGGTGATCCAAAATATGTTACTAACGCCAGCGCGTTAGTCTTCAAAAGTAGTTGCTACCTGGTCTAGCGGTTCCCTGAGAATACAAGTTATTTCAAAGGAAAAGTGTCAACAATTAAGTTGGTGAGTTCATAAGTAGTGTTTTGAGAAAATGTACGCCATTTGAAAGTTCGTGTATGTTTTCCAGAAAACCCAGTATTTCAATTGTAAAGAGTTATGATTCGTTGTGTTGAAAATGAATGTATTAGATCCAAAAAATCCCATATTTTCCCTAATAGTTGAGATATGATTTGTTGTGTTTTCCAAGAAAAACCCTTATTTTCCTATAACAGTATGAAATGCATATGAATGTTCGTGATATAAGTTGCAACTAATTGTACCGAGAAAATCCCTTATTTTCCTATTAGTCGTTTGGTTTGTATACGGGAAAAACCCTTATTTTCCTGACATAACTGGCAGTCTCTAAGACCGAAAATCGCAAGCAACCGATGTGCTTGTAAGTTGTGTCATAGTTTTACATAGTAAAGCTATACGAAGATCGCACTTGTTAGATGAAGAATAGTTTTAATAGCTACTCATTCATAAAAGAATAATACCATAATAATTGTATATCCGATGAGTTTTATAACCATACTAAACATGATATGCCTGTAGCGACGTTCTTCAGGCGTCGTAGCGTTATGACAACTGTCACCCCAAAAGACGGACTGTAGCTAACAGTCAGGGTGCGGGATCATGACTTCCCGTATAGATCTATACACATTTGACACGTTCTCCGAACGGGAGACTCTGGTTATAGACAGGACTTGTAGCGATACCTTTTATCAAAAAGGCAGTGTTTGAAGATGTACACGTCTCATGGATTCTCAACTAAGTCTGTATTAAAGTAGTAGTTTTGTATGCAAAGTTTATCCTTTTTCACAATATTTGACAAAGCATAAGTCATAAGTTCTTTGGATGTATAAAACGGTTTAGTAAAGAATGTTACCCTTGATATGATGTATTTGTATGTAAACGTATAAATAAAACATATTTCTATTTATAAACATATTGAATCCCAAGAGGGTAAAGTTGTGTTGTGAGGTGTTTTGCATGGTAATGACCTCATAAGACAGTTAAGACAACAGTATGAAAAGTATATAAAAAGATCGATGTTTCACACGATTTTAGTCGTGTGTTTACTTGTATTCCCCCCCTAAAAGAGTATAAAAAGCATTTAAAAACACATTTAAAGTGTGCTTGCAGGGGTATGAACTCACCTGATAGTTTAAAGATAGCGAGATGGAAAATCGGGCAGAGTTTCGTCTCGGGAAACGGATTTTCCTCGGGACTCTCGGGAATCTCGGGAGTAAAATCGACCCTCGGGACTTGAGCAAAAAGACCAGAGCTTCGGGTTTGAACGGGCACGGAAAACGAGGCAAGATTGTGAGAGAGAGGAGAGAAATGAGCATTTTTCTCGGAAGCCCTCGCATCCTATTTATAGGAAGGCTGAACCGCCTTGGTACGCGGGGCGTACGCCCGTACGCAGCGCGTACGCGTACGTCATGCATGACCGAAGCCTCGACTGCCTCGGCTTCGGATGGGACGGGTTGCTGGGTACGCGGGTCGGATGGGACGGGTTGCTGGGGAGACGGGTCGGATGGGACGGCGGGTCGGACGGGTCGGGTACTTCGGACGGGTCGGATGGCTCGGATAGGGCGACGTGGACGATCAGAGGCCAAGTCTCTTGGGTACGCGGGGCGTACAGGGGTACGCAGGGCGTACCCGGATGAGGACGCTGACTCCTCTTCGGATAAGGTCCGAAATTTTGATTTAAATAAATATATAATTTATTTAATAAACTTCAAAAATTCATATCTTTTTCATACGAACTCCGTTTTCGATGGTCTTTATATCCACGTGTTGGTGAGACTACGCTCTACAACTTTCGTTTAGACTCCGTCAGCAGATTCGGAAATTATTTATTTATTATTTATATTAAACTCATCGTGTTTAAGGAATTTCTTTGAAAATTCATAACTTCTTTATCTGATGTCGGTTTTTGCCAGACTTTTTACCGCTGAAATACCATTGTCGAGACCTTCGATTCTCGTTTAGGTCATTCCGGCCAAAAGTCGCTCGATCTCCGATTCGAGTTTTTAGCTGTCTACTGCTTTGTTCGGATCTTGGAAAAATTATAACTTCGTCATACGAAGTCAGATTTGGACGTTCTTTTTGTGTACGCTCACGGTTCAATGTTATCTATAACTTTCATTTAGATACCTAAGGCTAAATGCTATCATATTGAAACTTTGCGTTTTCCGTTTAATCGGTGTTGTCGGTTTTGTCGGAAATCTTAGAATGGTCATAACTTCTTCGTCATAACTCGGATTTTAGTGTTCTTTATATATTTGGAAACCATAAGACGATATCTACTACATAGTGTACTCCAATCAGAGCTTTTGAATAATTCATTTATCGATGATATTCCTATTACATTCCAAAGAGGTTACAAGACTCGATTTATAATGCCCGGAAATAACGGGTTGTTACATCATCCCCCCGTTAGAGGGAATTTCGTCCCGAAATTAAATACAAGATAAAAGTTTTAGGGGCTGAGGAAGAGATGCGGATACTTCAGTAGCATTTGGTCTTCCCGTTCCCATGTGAATTCGGGTCCTCTCTTAGCATTCCATCGAACTTTTACTATTGGAATGCGACTCTGCTTAGTCCGTTTAACTTCCCTATCCATGATCTCGACGGGTTCTTCCACAAAGTTAAGATTTTCGTTTAACTCGATTTCATCGAGTGGAATTACAAGTGTTTCGTCGGACAAACACTTTTTCAGGTTTGATACGTGGAATACTGGATGCACTTTGTTAAGCTCGATTGGAAGTTGGAGTTTATAGGCCACTGGACCAACTCTCGAAATGATTTCGAAGGGTCCAATGTACCTGGGATTTAGCTATCCACGCTTCCCAAGGCGTATCACGCCCTTCCAGGGTGAGACCTTCAGTAGTACATGGTCGCCAATCTGGAATTCCAAGGGTTTACGTCTCCTGTCGGCATAGCTCTTTTGCCTATCCCTTGAGGACTTCAGTCGTTCTCGTATTTGCACGATCTTTTCGGTAGTTTCTCTGATGATCTCCGGACCAGTGAGGGTGCTATTAGGGACTAGACCTTTAGCCAATTGTGTGTCGCCCACTTCCGTCCAGCACAGGGGTGATCTGCACTTACGGCCGTAAAGGGCTTCGAATGGAGCGGTCTTGATACTAGTATGGTAACTATTGTTATAAGAGAACTCGACCAAAGGCAAGTGAATATCCCATGCCTTGCCAAAGTCGATTACACATGCTCGCAACATGTCTTCCAAGGTTTGGATCGTCCTCTCACTCTGTCCGTCAGTTTGAGGGTGGTATGCTGTACTCATGTCTAACCTTGTTCCCATGGATTTTTGCAATGATTGCCAAAATGTGGAAGTGAACCTGCTGTCTCTATCTGAGATGATGGACATCGGTACTCCATGAAGTCGTACGATCTCCCGGATGTAGGTTCTTGATAGTTTTTCCATCCTATCGGTTTCCTTGATCGGTAAGAAATGGGCTGACTTGGTTAATCTGTCGACGATTACCCAAATAGTATCTTGGCCACTCTGAGTTTTGGGCAGTTTGGTTATGAAGTCCATGGAAATCTGCTCCCATTTCCACTCAGGTATTTCAGGTTGTTGGAGCAGACCTGAGGGTTTCTGGTGTTCTATTTTTATTTTGGCGCAAGTTAAACACTTGCTCACATACGTAGCGATCTCCGCTTTCATGTTTGGCCACCAGTAGAGTTGCTTGAGATCTAGATACATCTTGTCTGACCCTGGGTGTACGGAGTATGGGGTCCTGTGTGCCTCGCTCATAACTACCTCTCTCAATCCACCAAACTTGGGTGTCCAGATCCGGTTCATGAGGTAGCGTGCTCCATCACTCTTGATTTCTAAGTTCTTGTCCATTCCCCTAAGGGCCTCACCTGCCACGTTTTCGGGTTTCAAGGCCTCCATTTGAGCTTCCTTCACTTGCGTTGACAGGTGCGAATGGATCGACATAGCTAATGACTTCACTCTTCGGCCAGAGTACTCCTTTCGACTAAGGGTATCGGCTACGACGTGTGCCTTTCCCGGATGATAGCGAATCTCACATTCGTATTCGTTGAGCAATTCGACCCAACGTCGTTGTCTCATGTTTAATTCCTTCTGGTTGAAGATGTGTTGGAGGATCTTGTGGTCTGTAAAGACAGTGCACTTGGTACCGTAAAGATAGTGCCTCCAGATTTTAAGAGCGAAGACCACTACTCCAAGTTCTATGTCATGAGTGGTGTAATTGACCTCATGCATTTTCAGTTTTCGTGAGGCATATGCAATCACCTTTCCCCTCTGCATTAGTACACAACCCAACCCTTGCTTTGAAGCGTCGCAATACACCACAAAATCTTCGGTCCCTTCCGGAAGGGAAAGGATAGGTGCACTGCAAAGGGCTTGTTTCAAGGTTTGAAATGCAACATCTTGCTTTTCTCCCCAGTTGTAGGTCACACCTTTCTGGGTTAAAGCGGTAAGAGGCTTTGCGATGCTGGAGAAATTTTGGATGAACCTTCGGTAATAACCAGCAAGACCTAGAAATTGGCGAATTTCTGTTGGTGTAGTTGGTGCAGACCAGTTTTCGATAGCCTTGATTTTCGAGGGGTCCACGTGGATTCCTTCCTTGCTGACCACGTGACCGAGGAAGTCCACCTTTCTAATCCAAAACTCACATTTTGAGAATTTTGCATAAAGTCTCTCAGTCCGCAACGTCTTTAAGACTTGTCTCAGGTGTTGACTATGTTCTTCTTTATTCCTTGAATAAATGAGTATGTCGTCTATGAATACTATCACAAATTTATCCAAGAATGGACGACATACCCGATACATTAGATCCATGAATACGGCCGGGGCATTGGTTAGTCCGAACGGCATTACTACGAACTCGTAATGTCCGTATCTCGTCCGGAAGGCCGTCTTGGGAACATCACTTTCTAGGACTCGCAACTGGTGATATGCCGACCTCAGATCGATCTTGGAAAAGTAGTTGGCTCCTTGGAGTTGATCGAATAAGTCGTCGATTCGGGGTAGGGGGTATCGGTTCTTGATGGTAAGTTTGTTGAGTTCCCGGTAGTCGATGCACATCCTGAACGATCCATCTTTCTTTTTCACAAACAACACGGGTGCTCCCCAGGGTGAGAAGCTCGGCCTGATGAATCCTTTTCCAAGTAGTTCATTCAGTTGGCTGGACAGCTCCTGCATCTCTACCGGGGCTAATCGATAGGGCGCTTTGGCTACTGGGGTAGCTCCGGGAATCAGATCGATTCTGAATTCGACTTGTGTTACGGGTGGTATCCCTGGAAGGTCCTCGGGAAACACGTCGGGAAAATCGCATACGTCGGGCACATCCTTGATGTCCCGGACTTTGCGTTTCACGTCTACAACATGCGCTAAAAATGCGTGACACTCCTTGCGTAGGTACTTCTGAGCTTGGATACTTGAGATGATACTAAGAGTGGTACTAGGTTTTTCGCCCAAGACAAGTGAGGGCTCGATCTATGAAGGTGCAAGCAGCGAACTTAACCTTGCTTGTTTCTTGGCACGAGCAGATCTCGAAGACCGTTTCGGTCTTTTCGAACCATTGTATTAGTGCAATGACTCCGCCACTGCCATTAAAAGTCTTTGGCTTCGAGTTGGAGAACTCCTTGTAAGTACACTCCCTTACATGGCCCTGGCCGGTGCCACGATTGGGATGATTCGTGCTGCTTCCTGTACCTCCATTTGCATTGGAGTTTATTTGAGAGAGAGCTGCTGCTACTGCTGCTGTGATAGCGGCCTGGACCATTGTCGGATCATAAGTTAGTGGTGGAGGTGGTGGTGGGGTTGCGTTGGTACGTGCTGATCTACGAGGAGGCATTGCGCTGCCAAAAGAAAAAAAATGAGATATTATAAGTTTCGGTGGTTGCGAGTTGAATGTTATTGAGTTAACTACCTAAAATAGATTAAGAATTTGGTTTGACCAACACTGGGTTTTGAGCTTGATTCATTAATAGCGTTTGAATGGATGCACTTATGAATTGAATGGACTACACATAATTGAAACAAGAAAGAGATATGCCCTATATATATTAAACATATAGTTGTGTTACATCCGAGTTTAGACAAAACTTTTCGACCTTTCTAAAGGTCTCCGATTACAGAAAGTTTTAAAGAAAAGAATACTCTTATCCGAAGTCCTAATTTATAACAAAATTTGAAATCCTGGCAGGCACTATTTGCGACGTAGGTTGCGCTTGGAGCTTGACTCCGCATCTGATTGCTTCGATTCCATTAGGCGCCGATTAAAAGCGGCTTGTTGCTCCCTTAATTCGGCTAGGGCTGCAATCATCTGTGCCTGAAATGCCTCAGACTGGAGTTGAGCATTATCTTGTATCT
Organism: Lactuca serriola; assembly: GCF_051521515.1. Taxonomy (NCBI): domain Eukaryota; kingdom Viridiplantae; phylum Streptophyta; class Magnoliopsida; order Asterales; family Asteraceae; genus Lactuca; species Lactuca serriola. Next base: position 262,563,040 of record NC_136412.1, on the reverse strand, counting down.
TGTCCAGCCTACGGATGTCAGAAGTGTGAACCTGCACTTCCACGTTGACATCCCGGAGTCGGCTTGCTTGAACTCCGGATTGATAGGACTGATTGGCTAACTTACCCACCATTACTGGGAGTGCTCGATCAGCCGAGCTTCCACCGCGGACATCATAGAAATCCCGACACATGCCGTAGGGAGGGCGTATGCCTTGTTGTTGGCTCCAATGATGGAGGTGACTCCCCCAGACGGGAGTGGGTCCTTGGAAGTTCCTTACATGGACAGGAGGTTGAATGGGTGGTGGATCGATCACTTCCGGCTCTGAGTCAGTACCGGAGTCATCACCCACTTCTATGGGTTCCTCATCCTCTTCGGGATCATCTTCGATCCATCCTCCGTTGCCTTGGTTGGGAAAGTAGGGGTCATTGGGGTGGTGAAATCCAACCATTTGACTGTACGAGAAATAGGGTCATAAGAATTGAATAAAGTTGAAACATGCAAAACATGTAAGTTAAATTAGTTTAGATAGCAAATACTCCTATAGTATTTAAATTCTTGTGTTTGATTCTAGTAACGGTTTGGTAAGTTTTAAAATTTGTTGTCCACTGCAGACACCCCTCGGCACACGTTAGTCGGCTCTCGGACAAATATAGTTGATCAGGCTATATCCTTCCCAGTTCCGATTATGTGTCCCAAGGCGTACCTGTACTGCACAACTTATTTATAATACTTCTAAAATGGTACGATGTGAAACTGTTATTAGTATGAAATGAATGCATGCTTACTTTAAAAAAACTAAATAAATTTAATTTCGGAAGTATGACTCTTCTCAGAGTGTTTTTGCCCAGATGAGTTTATAGTTGTATACCAAAAATGGTTTTGATATACTTAATTCACTATAAACGGTGCTCTGATACCAATCTGTCACACCCCCAAACCAGAACGGCAGAAACGTTCGGGGGCGGAGGACGTCATATTCAGTATCATAACAGTTCATAGAAAGGAAAGTACACACCACCATAATATAAATATATTTGAAAAGTTTACATGATTGTATATGTTACATGTTTGCAAAAGAAATCAAATACAATATGGTGATCCAAAATATGTTACTAACGCCAGCACGTTAGTCTTCAAAAGTAGTTGCTACCTGGTCTAGCGGTTCCCTGAGAATACAAGTTATTTCAAAGGAAAAGTGTCAACAATTAAGTTGGTGAGTTCATAAGTAGTGTTTTGAGAAAATGTACCATTTGAAAGTTCGTGTATGTTTTCCAGAAAACGCAGTATTTCAATTGTAAAGAGTTATGATTCGTTGTGTTGAAAATGAATGTATTAGATCCAGAAAATCCCATATTTCCCTAATAGTTGAGATATGATTTGTTGTGTTTTCCAAGAAAAACCCTTATTTTCCTATAACAGTATGAAATGCATATGAATGTTCGTGATATAAGTTGCAACTAATTGTACCGAGAAAATCCCTTATTTTCCTATTAGTCGTTTGGTTTGTATACGGGAAAAACCCTTATTTTCCTGACATAACTGGCAGTCTCTAAGACCGAAAATCGCAAGCAACCGACGTGCTTGTAAGTTGTGTCATAGTTTTACATAGTAAAGCTATACGAAGATCGCACTTGTTAGATGAAGAATAGTTTTAATAGCTACTCATTCATAAAAGCATAATACCATAATAATTGTATATCCGATGAGTTTTATAACCATACTAAACATAATATGCCTGTAGCGACGTTCTTCAGGCGTCGTAGCGTTATGACAACTGTCACCCCAAAAGACGGACTGTAGCTAACAGTCAGGGTGCGGGATCATGACTTCCCGTATAGATCTATACACATTTGACACGTTCTCCGAACGGGAGACTCTGGTTATAGACAGGACTTGTAGCGATACCTTTTATCAAAAAGGCAGTGTTTGAAGATGTACACGTCTCATGGATTCTCAACTAAGTCTGTATTAAAGTAGTAATTTTGTATGCAAAGTTTATCCTTTTTCACAATATTTGACAAAGCATAAGTCATAAGTTCTTTGGATGTATAAAACGGTTTAGTAAAGAATGTTACCCTTGATATGATGTATTTGTATGTAAACGTATAAATAAAACATATTTCTATTTATAAACATATTGAATCCCAAGAGGGTAAAGTTGTGTTGTGAGGTGTTTTGCATGGTAATGACCTCATAAGACAGTTAAGACAACAATATGAAAAGTATATAAAAAGATCGATGTTTCACACGATTTTAGTCGTGTGTTTACTTGTATTCCCCCCCTAAAAGAGTATAAAAAGCATTTAAAAACGCATTTAAAGTGTGCTTGCAGGGGTATGAACTCACCTGATAGTTTAAAGATAGCGAGATGGAAAACCGGACAGAGTTTCGTCTCGGGAAACGGATTTTCCTCGGGACTCTCGGGAATCTCGGGAGTAAAATCGACCCTCGGGACTTGAGCAAAAAGACCAGAGCTTTGGGTTTGAACGGGCACGGAAAACGAGGCAAGATTGTGAGAGAGAGGAGAGAAATGAGCATTTTTCTCGGAAGCCCTCGCATCCTATTTATAGGAAGGCTGAAACGCCTCGGTACGCAGGGCGTACGCCCGTACGCAGCGCGTACGCGTACGTCATGCATGACCGAAGCCTCGACTGCCTCGGCTTCGGATGGGACGGGTTGCTGGGTACGCGGGTCGGATGGGACGGGTTGCTGGGGAGACGGGTCGGATGGGACGGCGGGTCGGACGGGTCGGGTACTTCGGACGGGTCGGACGGGTCGGATGGCTCGGATAGGGCGACGTAGATGATCAGAGGCCAAGTCTCTCGGGTACGCGGGGCATACAGGGGTACGCAGTGCATACCCGGATGAGGACGCTGACTCCTCTTCGGATAAGGTCCGAAATTTTGATTTAAATAAATATATAATTTATTTAATAAACTTCAAAAATTCATATCTTCTTCATACGAACTCCGTTTTCAATGGTCTTTATATCCACGCGTAGGTGAGACTACGCTCTACAACTTTCGTTTAGACTCCGTCAGCAGATTCCGAAATTATTTATTTATTATTTATATTAAACTCATCGTGTTTAAGGAATTTCTTTGAAAATTCATAACTTCTTTATCTGATGTCGGTTTTTGCCAGACTTTTTACCGCTGAAATACCATTGTCGAGACCTTCGATTCTCGTTTAGGTCATTCCGGCCAAAAGTCGCTCGATCTCCGATTCGAGTTTTTAGCTGTCTACTGCTTTGTTCGGATCTTGGAAAAATCATAACTTCCTCATACGAAGTCAGATTTGGACGTTCTTTTTGTGTACGCTCACGGTTTAATGTTATCTATAACTTTCATTTAGATACCTAAGGCTAAATGCTATCATATTGAAACTTTGTGTTTTCCGTTTAATCGGTGTTGTGGGTTTTGTCGGAAATCTTAGAATGGTCATAACTTCTTCGTCATAAGTCGGATTTTAGTGTTATTTATATATTTGGAAACCATAAGACGATATCTACTACATAGTGTACTCCAATCAGAGCTTTTGAATAATTCATTTATCGATGATATTCCTATTACATTCCAAAGAGGTTACAAGACTCGATTTATAATGCCCGGAAATAACGGGTTGTTACAGATCTTACTCCTCAGGTCTATGATGCTTTCATGTTCCCGATAATTGAATGCCTCAAGTACTCACCGATTGCTCCTGCTCTCACCAAAGTTGAAGCATTTCCTATGGAGTTCTTATCTCAGATTTTCGCCACTGCTCATTATGACAAGGCAGTCGACAGGATCTTCTTTGACGTGCTTGATCACAAGGCGTCCATCTCCAAGCAGAGGTTTTGCTCAATTTTAGGGTTTGAACCTGATTCAACTAGGGTTAACCCTGAATCGATTCTGGTGGGTCACATGTTCTCTATGTTCTACAACATGGGGTATACTGAGGTGCTGGCAACAGTTACGAAGTTCAAGAAATCGTGCCTTCCTCCTCAGTGGAATGGGTTGTTTACAGTGCTGTTCAAGGGGCTGTCTGAACGCAGTGCTGGATCAGACGGAGCAAGTCGTCTGTTCATCACGATTCTGTACGGGATCTACAACGGTATCAACTTGGACTACGGGTTGGTCCTATGGCAACAGCTCATTCAGAGTCTATCTTCTACATCTCGGCATTCTGAGATTTCCTATGCTCGATTTTGGACTCTCATTACAAAATGGGTGATGGACAAGTACCAAGTCCCCATTGTTGCTGGTTCTCCAACGTCTTCGATTGGTACTTTCCATACCACGAAGATCATTGTCTCTGATGCCTCAAAATTTCAATTCATTGGCTCTATTCCTAAGACGATGTATGGAGATGTTCCTGCCGACAGCCGAATCATTCCAACCTACAAGGAGTTTCGACGCTCCGGTCCGAGAGAGCTTACTCCTGAAATGCTCAAGTCCATCCATGAAGCTGACAAGCCTGCGCCAAGGGGAAAGAAAACTGACAAAGGCAAAGACAAGCAAGTTGGTAAGGGAGCGAAAGGCCCTTCTCCCAAGAAGCGTAAAACTACACAGACTGTTCAGTCTCCTCCGCTGAAGAAGAGAAAAACTCAACCAAGGCGAAAGCTGATAATCGCTTCCTCCTCAAGCGAATCTGAGGAAGAGAGTTCTGCCTCTGACGGATCTCCTCGTGGTAACACTCCACCACGATCGCCTTCTCCTGAAGTTCACTTTTCCACTTCTCCAATCTCTTCTCCACCTATTACCATTCCCATTTCCATTCCCCCCATAACCTCCACCACTCAAATACCATCCACCTCCATCCCAGTACCCCCTCCCATCTTTACCGAAGCAACCACCACCACCACAGAAGTAAGAACCAATGTATCTGATACAGGGGTTCCTACTGACGCACCCAAACCCCCACCAACTACCGAACATACAACCCAGCCCGAAACTACTACAACTACCAAGCTTCCACCCTCACCATCACCATCATCTCCTGCTCAGGCAGCAGAGGACGAAGAACCATTCCTCGGCGGGGAGGATATGACGTTTGATTCGGTATATTACAGTCCGTTTCAGGTACAGAGTGACGACGATGATGATGCTCCTGTTACCAAGAGGCATCTCAAGGAGCTTCACGATAAAATTGATTTGCTCATAGCCTCCTCTTCTTAATCTCAGTCTACCATCTCTGAAGCTGCCATTCAGAAAATTGTTGATGCTTTTTCCAAATCTCATCAAGTCTCTCTAGACTCAGCCATTGCAGCCATTTATGCCTCAACCAAAGCCTGTGAGGCAGTGACCAAAAAAGTCGATAAACTATTCACTGATGCTTCTTCTCTGTTACAATCTTTATAGGAATCTACTGAGGCCACCAAAACGAAGCTGGAACCCATTGTCAACCAGCTGGCTACCTCCGTTGCATCAGAACTAAAGTCTTTTGCCTCTCTTCGTCAGACTCTCTCAGATGACAATTCAGCGTTTAAGGCGACGATTGATGAACGATTGACTAAGCTCCATGAGGACCTTGCTGCTGAAAACTCACTCATGGACGCTCTTGCCAGAAAGACCACCGCTCTGAAGGTCAGGAGTCTTCAACTCTCCAATTATTAAAAGGAGATTGAGTCTCTTCGATCTGAAAGAGAGGTGATTTCATCGTGTGTTTCGGATGTCCATGCATCCATTTCAAACATCCTGGACGCACATGACCCGATACTCAACTATTCTGTGAGGCGAACTCTTGCAGAAAAACTTGCTCCTGCCCTCTCTCTCCCGAGCAAGATTGAAGGGCTCCTTGCTTTCGTGTCCATTCCGAAACAAGGGGGAGAAAAAGAAAATGTGTCTCAACCGCCTCCTACTTCAACAGCAACCAAAACAACCGAACCTCCTCCCACAGGCCAAGCCTCAGGTTCGGGTGTTAAAGACAAGGGCAAGCAAATTGCTGAGGAGAGCGATATTGAAGATAAGGAGACCATTGCCGACCTTCTACAGAAGCAAGGCCGAGATAAAGATGCTGACATCAGCGCTTATGTAGCTAGAGAGGCTGAAGAAGCCGAAAGAAAACAGAAAGAAGCTCACAACCTTCTCGAGAGCAAGAAAAATCTTTTTCCTCCTTGGACTCTTGAGAAGTTGCTAAAAGAAGCCATAGAAACTCCAAGCATCTTGTGGCTAGAACCGGTGATCTCTGTTGATCGTGATAATACTGTCGATTCTCAGTTCGACATGCCACTGACCCGAAAGGCGTTCGTATTCCACGCCTTTGACAACATCGCTGAGTTCCCTCATCCTCATCCAAAGGTTGACAGGGACTTAGTCGATTTCTATCTGAGGGCCGCTCAACCACAGTACCAAACATGGAGCGCTCAGAAGATTGTCAATGTTCGGGTTCTAAAGCCGTATAAGGAAGGAAACTTTACCAACGTTTGGTTTAAGGTGCTGAGAGGATCTGCCAAGACCGAACATGCCATCTCGCTTGCTGATCTTCCCAACTTGAATCCACACGACTGGATCATTTTGCACAACATCCTTCTTACTAATGAAGCAGAATATGGTCCGATCATCGACCACTTCAAGAGGATGCTTGTTTGTTACATTATGGAAGTCACCAAGATGGATTAGGAGATAGCAAATGTATTCAAGAAAAAGCCTACCATATCTCCTGTTGGCTCAGCAAGTGACCTAAACATGATGCAGATGGGAAAGATAGACCCGAAGAGAAACTCTGTTATGTTTACCAGAAACGAAGGCCAAAAATGCCTGATCGCTTTGGCAGATAAACATCTCTATACCACTGCATGTCTAGAACATGTCTTAGGGATCATTCATCGATGCAAGCAGAATTCGGCGGATGACAAGAAGTACTTTGATGATATGATTCAATTGGTACATTCGCTTCAGACAGACTATTCTTGGACTTATCTCTCGTCTGTTTGATACAACCAAGAAGGTTCCAACAGCTGGTCCAAGCAAGAAGAAATGATAGTCACGCTCCAAATTGACGCAAAGGGGGAGATTGTTAGGTCCAGTTTAGTGTTGCGTCCTTTGGGCTCGTTAGCTAGTCCAAGTTTTGTCTCCGGTATGGACTTGTCCATCTGTGAGTTTTGTTTAGGGTTTATTATATATAGATGCTTGCATGCATTCTTAATGTAAGATTGAGATAGTTTTGATAGCGTACAAGTTCTTATCTTTTGTAACCCTAGAATCCTCTACAGTGGAAGTTCTTCATCGAGCTCTGCTGAGGATTGAGTTAATCAAATCATTCGACATATTCAGATCCATACTTGTGTTTATTACGTTACTGCTTCTGTTTTATTTATTTACCTGTTACAAAGGTCTAATCGATCAAAGAGTTTTAAACTCATCAAGGTGACAAAAGAAGGTTCCTTTTTGTACCAAATCATGGTTGAAAATGGTTTGAACAAAAAAAACTTTTCGAAGACAAAAACCAAAACGTGTTTGGAAGTAAAATCTAAAAAATCAAAAGTTGATAATCAATCCAAAGAAACTATTTCAAAAACTCAAAAGAAAAAATCACAAATTTTCAATGAAAATAATCAAAAAGTTGTAAGAGAAGATGGTATTTCAACCTCAAACGCTCGAAACAAAGTCTATTGGAAAAATGTCAAGGCTTTTCAGAAACATAAAGTTTTTAAGCAAAAATGAACTGAACAAAGTTAAGACATTTTCTCAAAATAAGACGTTTGTTCAGAACAAATCATCTTCAAAGCAAAATGATTTTCAAAAGAAAAATGGTTTTTCGAAACAAAAGTATTTGCCGAAAGCAAAATGATTTTCAAAGGATATATGCTTTTTCGAAATAAAATGATTTGCCAAAGAAAAACGATTTTCAAAAGGTCTACCCAACAATCAAAATCCATTTCATCCAAAGAATTTTCAAAATCATGGAAATGCTAGGGTTGTTCAAAGTAACCTACAAATAAATTCGTTTCGGTGATGGAAGAAGGAATTTTTGTCTGCTTCAAGTTCAAAAACGTTTTGATCAAAATCACAATGTGTTTCGTCAAAATGGTGTTGGTTATCATAAACAATACCAAAATTGGTTTCAAAAATTTCCAAAATCAACTTCTCCAAAACCAAATTTTGAAATATTTGAAGTAAAAGGGAAGAAACATGAACTTTTTAAACCCACAAAACCTCACCTTTCAAATCCTATTTAAAAGCAAAAAGTCAAAGCTTCGTTTGTGAAAGGGAGAACTGATGTGAAAAATATCAATCATTGGCTCAAAGGTAAAAGGTGGCAATACCAATCGGGAAAGTACTCTGAAGAGAAAATTAAGTATGCTTACGAAAGCTACTTAAATGATTCACTAAATTGTAGTTCATCATCTCAGAAGTTGAACCCTTCAGTGAAAAGGTGGAAAGAAATTCCCAAGACAAAGGTTGAAGGACATCGAATTGTAGATGGAAAAAGGAAAGTCAATGTTGAGCCTATTACTTTGAATGATTACATTTTGATGCCCAAATCTATCAAAATTCGCTTAATTGACAGTTTAAAGTCAAAAGTTTCAATTGGGTACTAGGTTCATCTTTTCACAATGCATTCTAAACTAATAGACAAGGACCCAAACCGCATTGGGGGCCTATATATTTCTGAATGATCGCAGGTACTGTGTGACGAGCAACACGATGAGTGTTGGTATATTGATAGTGGTTGTTCTCATCACATGAAAGGGCGAAAGTAGAATCTACGAGACTATCAAAAGTTAGATAATGTTGGAGCAAGGTGACAAATGTCAAATTTACTGTAAATAGAGTGGCATATGTCTAAGGCTTACAACGCAACTTGATAAGTGTTTCACAACTTGTTATGGGCACTGGCAATCAAGTTTTCTTTGATGAGGAAGGAAGTGTCATTTATAACAAAGAACTAAAAGAAGTTCTTCTTAAATCAAAAAGGAAAGGAGACATGTTCACTCTCGACATGAAGCCTATTGTTATGCTTACTTTTGAAATATTCATCAGATCTTAGCTGGTTGTGGCATCGTCTTCTCTCACATCTGAATTTCAAGAACCTCAACAAAGTTGGTTACATATGATATTATTTGTGGCTTACTTGTCTTAAAATTTGATAACGATTCATTTTGTGTAGCTTGTGAACAGGGAAAGCAACATCATCAAGGTAATCCAATTGTTATTGACTGAAAGATCATCGAACCTTTGGAACTTCTTCATATTGACCTTTGTGGACCTTCGACTGTTGAGACTCTCAATAAGAAGAAATACATATTGGTCATTGTTGATGATTTTCAAGGTTTACTTGGGTTTTCTTTCTTCATCATAAGTCTAAAACGACACAAGTGATGATAGATTTCATCAAACATATTGACTTAAGCTTGAGGAAGAAAGTTCAAAGAATCAAAAGTGATAACGCTATAGAATTTAAGAATCAAATTCTTGATTCATTCTTGGATGGATTATCGATTTCCCATAACTTATCATCTCGAAACACACCACATAAAAATGGTGTTGTTGAAAGGAGGAATCACTCTCTATGCGAAGCTGCAAGAACAATGTTGACATATGTGAATATGCCTCAATATCTTTGGGCAAAAGCAGCTTCGACCGCATACTTCACTCAAAATCATTCTTAAATTCATCGTCGTTTTAATATCACCCCTTATGAGATCATTAACAATCAAAAGCCTAATGTTAAATTCTTTCATATTTTTGGATGGAGGTGATTTATCATGAATCTCAAAGATAATCTTTCTAAATTTCAGTCAAAAGCTGATGGAGGAATTTCCGTGGGATACTCGCACAATTTTGTTGCATATCGAGTGTTGAATAAACGTACAAGGAAGATTAAGGAAACGTTCAACCATACTTTCGATGATTATCATGTCAAACATGTAGAACATACTTTCACATAAAAGCCAATTCTTTATGAAACAAAAGATGAGTAAAAAATTGTAAATTCTTTTGATATTGACAATGATTTGATTTTTGGTATTCCAGACGGAGATATAGATGTTGAAGTTCATGCTGATGATAATCGTATTCCTGAAGCATTGAAACACTCTGATGATTCGATGCTTACGAGGGAAGAAGATGATTATCTATCTACCTCAAATTCACAAGTGCATGTCGAACGTCTACTTGTTTTGCAGGGTAATCAAGTGGAGGGGGAACACTTGAGTTCGCAATCACATGATCATATTCATGATTCAACTGTTGATGGGGAGAATGATTGAAATACACATCAGTTCGAGGGGGAGCATAGACAAAACATTAATGATGTCGAGGGGGAGCATATCCATTCGCATCCATTAGTCGAGGGGGAGATAAATGGATTAGCCCCTAATGTTAACAATGATCAAGTTGATAGTCTTCATAATGTTTCCAATAATGCATCGAATGCATGTGAAGTTACTGAAACGGATAAGATATTCAAAGATGCACCTTTGGATTTTGATTCTGCATATCCACCGTTGAACAAATGGACAAAATCTCATCCAAAGGAGCAGATTCTTGGTGATCCATGTGCTGGTGTCTTAACAAGAGCTCATATTCGATCTAAAAATGAGGTTTTGAATATTCATTAATAATTTTTATGTTTAATTTATTCATTACAAAATGGAACCGAAAATAGTTAAGTTTGCATTGGAAGATCCTAATTGAATTGTTGCAATGCAATTTGAACTTCCATAATTTGAACGTAATAAGGTTTGGAGACTAGTTCCAAAACTTGATGATGTTTCAGTCATTTGCATAAAATGGATTTTCAAAAATAAAACTGATAAAGAAGGCAATGTTGTTCGAAACAAATCCAGACTGGTTGTAAAAGGATATTCGCAACAAGAGGGTATTGAATATGAGGAAACCTTTGCCCCTGTCGAAAGACTCGAGGTTGTTCGAATTTTTCTTGCTTATGCAGCACATAAAAACTTTGATGTGTACCAAATGGATGTTAAGTGTAGTTTTCTCAATGGAGTCTTGGAGGAAACAATGTATGTCAAACAAAAACAAGGTTTTGTAAATGATAAATTTCCTGATCATTGTTATATCCTTGATAAGGCAGTATATGGCTTAAAACAAGCACCTCGAGCATGGTATGCAACTCTTACCAATTTCTTGAAACTCTCAAAATTTAAACAAGGATCAATTAATCCTACACTATTTCGCAAGAAAGTAGGGGATAATCTAATGCTAGTTCAAATTTATGTAGATGATATTATTTTTGGACTGACCCTTCGTTGTCTAGGAAATTTAAAAATATGATGAAAAGTCAGTTTGAAATGAGCATGATGGGTAAGATATATAATTTTTTGGGATTGAATATTTGTCAAATCAGGGAAGGTATTTTCATAAATCAAGAGAAGTACACTTGTAACTACTTGAGAAATTTGGCATGACGAATAGCTCGAAAGTGAAAGTACCAATGGCAGTCGACATGCGCTTAAGTCCATTATTAGATAAGCCTATTGTGGATCTCACATTGTACCGAAGCATGATAGGTTCTCTTTTGTACTTAACTACTAGTATACCTTATATCATGTTTGTTGTTTTTAATTGTGCCAGGTATTAATCAAATCCCCGAGAACCCCATCTAACAGTTGTGAAGAACATATTTCGATATCTCAAAGGAACTGCTTCGTTGGGATTGTGTTACCCTTCGAAGACTGGATTTTTCATACAAGCATTTTCTGATGCAGACCTTGGTTGGTGTCAACTTGACAAAAAAAGCACAACTGGTGGATGTCAACTTTTGGATGGGAAGTTAGTAAGATGGCAATCAAGGAAACAAACATGTGTTTCGATTTCTATAGCATAAGTAGAGTATGTGGCTGTTGCATCTTGCAATTATCAAATAATCTGGATTCAAAGCCAACTTCATGATTATGCAATCAATATGAAAAAGATCCCTTTATATTGTGATTCACAAAGTGCTATTCATATCTGCCATAATCCAGTCCAACATTCAAAGACAAAATACATAGCTCTTCGCTATCATTTTAACAAAGATCATGTCGAGGATGGTAACATCGAGGTTCAATTTGTCAAAATGAAGGATCAACTACAAACAAAGGATCAACTTGCAGACAAATTCACAAAACCTTTATATGAGACATTAGTTTTTAAGGATTTTGAATGGATTAGGAATGATTGAGGCAAGCTCTATTTCTGGTTCTTAGTGAATAAACAGATGTCGAAGTACTAATGAAGTCTTTAGAGGTTACTGTTCACAGTTCAATGTTCGCTTACCTTCACTTTCGAAATTCCTCTAGATGGTTCATATCACACTTCTCTTTATAGGAAGCAAAATTGTTCGATGTACACTGTCTTTGGAAGTTGCTGCTTCTTACAGCGAAAGCCTTTGGTAATACTTTATTACTTTGTTTTTCATTTCTGTTGTGTCAAACAAAAATCCAAAACGATTTTCTTATTTTTGTTTTCCAATCTTCAAAAAAAACTCAAAAAGATTTTCTTATTTTTGTTTTCAATTCTTTAAAAAAAAACTCAAAAAGATTTTCTTATTTAGGTTTTCAATTCTTCAAAAAAAAACAAAACTTAGAAATATTGTCTTATGTTTTTCTTTACTTCTTGAAAGAAAAAAAAATCTATTTTTTTTTAATTGTGTTTTAACCTTTTGTGGCTTGTTGTTACAACATGTTATGGTGGCGATTGCTCAGCAATCGCGTTAAAAAGGGGAACAAGTATTACCTCACATCTATGTATTAGTTAAGGGTCCCTAAAGCATGATGTAGCATGTTGTCTCAAGCCTCACTGACTCTATGTTTGAAGCCTTCATGAAACTTTCAACAAGATAGTTTCTTCCAAGTTAGGCTAAAATTCACATAAGTCATTGAGCTACCTTACTCTTCTCACATTGAGTTAAGAGTTTACTGATTGGTCCAAAAATAGCAGAGGTAGATTGTGCTCTTTGAAACAAATCTTTTTAATCCTAAAGGTCTTACATGATCACACACAATGATGCATACCCAAGACATCTTTGGTCAAGACCTACCATGATATATATATGTAAAAAATCTATGTTAATGATCCTAATTTATTTGTCCGTGAAGAAGGTGAAACCCAACAATCTTAACTAACAAGGGATTGCCGGTGAACTTTTGTTCAAGGTTATAACGAAACATTTTTTTCAGTACCAATTTTCGTTATTCAAAATCTTATTCCATTTACTTTGCGAGGTTTTGACAAAATTTTCTAACACAAAGACATTTTTGCCCAACAAAATTCAATTCTTTTATTTTTCTGGAATAAGATTTTCGTTTGAATATCTTTCTGAATTCTAGTCACTTACAAATAATATCCAAACCATACCTGTTCTTGACTACACCGGTCATCCAAGTAATTTTGTACAATGAAATCACACTTATGTTAAGTTGTGATCTTGTACGAAATAGAGCCCACCTTGTGACACCTATATGAAAAGAATCCTTTTCGATATTCATCAATGAGTATTCAACTATTTTCATGTGTAATAATCCGTTGTTTTGAGTAAATAAAACCCTAGACTACAACCTTGTACAAGTAAATTCACAGCCTACCTTTTTGTTATTAGAACTTTTGATGCCAAGATCACATGATTATATAAGTTCATATGATAACACATGAGTGTAAATTGTAAACCATGTTGCTATAAGTTGTTATAAGTCGTCAAAGCTACACTAAACACATACATTCTAGAAGCTCTTGGCCGTGAACTCCTCATTCTAGAAACCCTTGGCCGTGAACATGCTTCTAGAATTAGCATTGGCCGTGAACCCTTTTTACTCTTTGACCATAAGGCCGTAAATGCTCTCATCACTTGACTTTTCGCCATAAACATGAAGCCCTAAGGCCCATTAAGGCAGTGAAGTACTAGTATATATATGGTTTCAACCGTGAACATACATCATTTCTCACTTTTCCATCCGAAAACACCCTCAAAATCTTCTCAACTACCATCCGTGAACACCCCCTTTTTCTCTCAATCTTCAAAAGTTTATGCCAAGATATCTTCAAATCTTCATAAGTCCACCAAGAACATTCATCCCACATTCAAATCTTTATAATATCTTCAAATCATCTAGTGTTTACTCAAGAACACTAAGATCCAACCATGAACTCATTAAACCCAACCATAAACCCCTATTTTCAACCCAAAAACACTTTGCAACATTTCCAAATAATTCCTATTATTTTTTTAAGTCTCCTTATATAATTAAATTATTATTTAGCCTATTATTTAAATTAATATCTTATTAATTTAAATACGATGTCGAATACAAATATTTTAGGATAAAATTATTTCGCACGTACGCTAGCCCGAGGACTATCTCTACCGCTTTGCTATCCCAGACTCGAACACGCAACAAATGTGAGTTCATACCCCTACATTTTCAATGTTTTTAATATTTTTAGGGGGGAGGGGGGATACAAATAAAACACAAGGACTTTTGTGCTTATACAAACATTTTTAAATAGTTTAAAAAAACCTTTGCAATTGTTTCAAGTCGAGCACTCACTATACTTCCTAAACATACTTTCTATATTTTTAACCCTTTTATAATATGTCGAGCATAAGGGTATTTTACTTTCATATGATTAAATTGGAAACGTTTCCACTACGTTAACTTTACGAATACACTATAATTGGTATAGTTTGGAAATCTCTACACTACTTTGCTAAGTACAACACACTGAATCAAAGCATTTATTCAAACTATAATAGGTATAGTTTGGGAAACACTACTTTAATACATTGGTGAAAGTATACACTACTAAATAATTATTTAAATATAATTATTTTACATTACAAGTACATTACTACAAGGATATTCACACATATTCAAATACAAGAAAACACTACTACACTACTGTCACACCCCAAAACCGAGAACGGCGGAATACGTTCTGGGGTGGAGGACGTCATGTCAAGTATCACAACATATGCAGTATAGTAATCAAAGTACAAAAACCATTGCATTAATAGTAATAATTTTTACATAGGTTACATTTCATAGCAACATCAAAGTAAATACAGAGAATAACGTAGATGCAACTCGGTTCTAGGCTGACTTCGCAAAAGCTCCTGGGATGTACCTGTCTATCGATAACCTGAGAATACAAGTTATTTTCGAAAGCGAGTATCAACATTTTTATAATGTTGGTGAGTTCATAAGTATTTATTGACATTAGTATAAATACACATTATTATTCAAAATAACCTCATGAAAGATGGTAGTTTAGAATCTATAGAGTATTAGAGTTCTTTCCAGAAAATCCTATATTTTCTAAATAAGAGTAGTCTTCTACTAAAACCCAATTGTGTTTTGTTTAGGAGTAATTTCCCCAAAAGTACTATCAATATCAAAATATAGTTTTTACTTTATAGGAGTCGTGAGAAAAGCCTCAAGTAAAAATAACAAAGGAAAATCATATCTTTCCTCAGCAGAAACATTGTTGGCTAAAAGTAAATAAAACCTAGGCTCCAGGCGGGACGCCTTGCAAAGCTTAAAGGTAAATAAATCATATACTTCAGGCGGAACGCCTTGCAAAGTCTAAAAATAAGTAAAACATAGACTCCACGAGGGTATTGAATGAGCAATATGCCTGGCTCGGTCTAAAACAAGGAAGCACAGACTCCAGACAATATCGATTGAACGATACAACTAGCAAAGTCTAAAACAAGGAAACACAGACTCCAGAAAGTATCAAATGAACGATACAACTAGAAAAGTCTAAAACAAGGAAACACATACTCCAGACAATATCAAATAAACGATACAGCTAGCAAAGTCTAAAGCAAGGAAACACAGACTCCAGACAGTATCAAATGAACGATACAGCTAGTAAAGTCTAAAACAAGGAAACACAGACTCCAGACAGTATCAAATGAACGATACAGCTAGCAAAGTCTAAACCAAGGGAATGGATAATAAAGGGTTGAATATGAACTCGTATGTAACCATGTTGATTGATGATTGAATCCTTGATGACCCTCCAGGTCACGCAACGTATTATGTGACATATGTCACCCATGGGCCGTACCGGCTCGAACTGTAGCTAGCAGTCAGGATGCGGGAGTGTCTGTCCCGTATAGATCTATACACATGATGTCCGCTCTCCCTCCAGGAGACTCTGGTTACAAGGCGGTGGCACTTGGAAGTGGCATATCGGGAGATAGTACGTCACGTTCTATTTAAAGTAATATAGTAATAGTATAGAGTCACGAATGAACTGACTCTTGTGGAATTCTTCATACTAGAAAGAGTAACTAGAATCTCCTAATTATTCCTATAATAGTTACTAATGTTTCAGGAATATGAATCATGGAAGGATGCCTTTGCTACCCAAAGGAAATGAACTGGATGAAGGAAACCTTTATAACTATATATGTATACATGATGTATAACCAATAGTTAAACGACCTTCGGACGGATAACCATTACCCTTAAACTACATCCAAACAAGGAAAATGAATGTTGGTGTGTCAGCCTTCCTAAGTCCTTTAAGCATTACTTATATAACTATACATATACAGGAATGCATTTAATGATATAAAAGCACAGAAAAATCTTGGTAAAAACCTTTGGAAAACTTTATAAATAAGAGCTTATGACTTGATGTCACTTTATAAAACAAGCCTTGAAAACCTATGGAAAACCTTTGGAAAATCTTTGATAATCTAAAAGAGAAATTTATACTTTAAACACAAGATTTGAAAACGAGATTTGAAAACCTTCAGCTGGATAAAGCAGTTTGACAAGCAAAATCTACTTTGTTATACCGTTATTAATCACATGTGATTTATTTAATAATTGTATAGTTCAACTTGTATTCCCCCCATAAAACAATTAAATATCATTTAAAAGGGTTGATTCAGGGGTATGAACTCACCTAACGTGGGTGATTCGGATGAACGGACGGTATAGGATGCTAAGTGTCAAGTGAGGACTTGACCACACACTCGGATCCTATTTAACAAGTAATAATACATTTAAGTATCTAATTAGTCATGTAACCACCAATTAAGCATGTAAGAACATCCTAAAGCATGGAAACACTTTACCACAAGTGCTAGGAGTATCGATGGTTGCATATAAAGAGAGTATAGTTTCACATTGGAGTTTACTCCTCAAATGGTAGTACCTAGGGGTGTTTACGGTTTCAATACCACTTCCCCCATGAGTTTACGGTCGTAAACTCATGGAAGCGGTGCCATTGGGTGTTCAAAAGTCTAATACCACTGACTCGAATCTAGGGCATAGGAAGTGATTTAGGGTTCCAAATGGACCTTTGGAGGAGTTCACAGTCGTAGACACATGAGTTTACGGCCGTAAACTCATGTTTGTCCATTCATTTCATGTTTTGTTGTTCCTAGATTAAGCATGCAAGGTTCTAGTCGATTTTACAAGCCATAGGGGGTGTTAGAGGCATCGTATGACCATTTTATGGAGTTTATGGCCCAAGGACCATTTCCTTATGGGTTTACGGCCATAAAATCTATGAGGACATGGTTTATTTGATGTTTAAGGTCCCTACTTCAATGGTGGTTGGTTCTAGGTTGAGTTTTGGGCATAAGGAAGGAAGAAAGGACAACTTTGCACCCTCAAAGGGGGTTTACGGCCCAAGAACATCCATTAGCCGTAAAGTCTCATTCATCCTTGATTTCTTGTTGTTTCTAAGACCTAAACATGTTAAACCTAGTGTACATTGAGTTAGGATAAGAGTACTTATGATCTAGGAGCTTGAATGGTCGTTTTTAGTCAAGAACACTAGTGTGTGTTCTTGGTGAAACTTGAAGATCTATGAAAACATGAATTTCATGGATGAAAACATGTAAGATCACTAGTTTAAGTAGTATATCAACTAGTTGGGATAAGGAACTTACAACTTGAAGATCGGGGACGAAGTACGGGATGATAGTTGAGAGGATTTGAGCCTAAAGGAAAAGAGGGAATGAACAAATGGCCACATTTCTCCTTATATAGTGGAGTTTACGGCCCACATGGAGTTTACGGTCGTAAACTCCAGGTTAAGGCAGTTCAGGTTCGTTTGACATACTATTGCTTTAGCAGATAAATCCCAACACTTATTCCTTAAGTGTATTGGGCTCAGAACGCTCGAATAGACTCTAAATTATGCTAAATGATAGCAGGAATAAGTCTGGCATTTATTTGGGTTAAATGGCTGACTTTTCAAGGCAACAGAAAATTTTGGGTTGTCACAACTACACTACACGTAAACTAGTTAATATAGGGTTGTGTGACACTACTTCAATTGTATCGACCAGGGTACATAACTAAATGCTATACAGTATAACCAGAGTTTCCTGGAGGGAGAGCATGAGATTTGGGTATAGATCTATACGGGGTGATAAATGTCATAACTTCAAATGCCTGAAGAACATCTTAGAGGTCACTAGGTCATATCAAGCATGGTTATATGAAACTCACAACAATATAACTAAAACATTCGTTTACGGGATTACACTACTTCATTGGTTTTATTTTAATAAATAAAACTGTAGTTCACTACTTACACTACAGCTGGTAATAACCTGGCATTCATAATAAAGTTTTAATACAAATGCTATCAGAATACACTACTTTCACTACAATTGGTGTTATCCAGGTATACATACCAACACTTTTATACAAATACAGATACAATACACATTTTTCTAATACTGATTACACTAATACGATATACATTTAAAGGAACATACATGACTACATTACATTCACTATAGAAAATATTGGATTTTCTGGAGAAACATACTAGTAGTATTTTCATAGTTCAAAGACAAGTTTTCCATCACTAAAACTTACTTATGAGCTCACCAACTTAAATTTTGATACACTTTCATAATCACTTGTATTCTCAGGAAACTAGTAGACAGGTACACCGGCAGGATTTTGAGAAGATGGATTTTTTTATATTATCGTCTTTTATACTTTTTTATACCTTTTGGATGTCATACAATCTATGTTATGAACATATGTAAATACTGTATTTTATCAATGTAGTGGTTGTGTTTACTTTGATTACTATTATAAAATTGTTGTGATACTGTGCATGACGTCTTCTGCCCTTGAATGTTTCCGCCGTTCCGGTTTGGGGGTGTGACAGATTGGTATCAGAGCATTGTTTATAGTGAACTAAGTATATCAAACATTAAAAGATATACAACTATAAACACTATGGGGCCGAAGCACTCTGAACTAAAAGTATACTTTTAAAATATAAGTATTTTATAAAAAATATATGAGTATGCATACACACTAGAAACAATATCACAGTAAGAACTACCTAAAAGTATTTATGTAAGGTCCCAAATTCTAAGATCCAAATCAGTGATCAAATGATATTGCAATCAATCAAAGTTTAAAAGGAGTAGAAGAAGAATTAATCCAAGCATGCACACATTTACATCACATAAACATCAAATACACCTTGGAAAGCACACTTGTGTCACCCTAAGACTAACATAGACACCTACTATTTATAGCACCTCAGCAGTACACGAGTGTACAGCCGCACTTGCGTGTACGACCGTGAACAGGGTGTACAGCCGTACACATATGTCCAGTCGTACACAGCCACGCAAAAGTTACAATCACCATAACAAACCCCAAGACCCTACCAATACCTATACAAAATGAATGCCTAGCCTAAACCACTAAATTATGACCTATCAATGTCTCCCTTGGTTTGAGGCTAGCATAAACATGGTCTTCAATCTTTTGATTTCTTGAACAGCCTTAGATCAGATTTTTCCCATAGATCCCATCCAAAGTCTTTCATTGATGATCGTGGCAACCATTCCTGTGAATTCTTTTGTAGTAGCCTCCATGACCTCCCTCCTACATACGATTTGATGACGGCTAAAGTGTGAATGTCTCTCTCTTTGAACCTCAAAAGATCCTTAGCGCTAACAAGTCTGAGAACATCTTCTCTATTTTTGAATTTTATGGCTGCAGTTCCTGTTTCATCATCAAAGGCCCAAAATTCCATATTATCAAGATATCCATCATGAAAATGTTGTGGGATTGGAATCTCCTTCAATTGGTTAGTGGTTGGCCACAACATTATCTTCATTGGTTGGTTAGTTTCAGGATCAAGAATATCTTTGTCTTTTCTGACCAAGGCTTTTGGTGTCTTCATCGAGGGAAAATTATCCTTGACCTGTCTATCCAAAAACTGTTTGAAGTTGAAAGCACTAGGATTTTTTTGAAGGATTGTGGAATGGAGCCCTTGAGAGTTCATAGAGATCAACCTTTGCCCAGGAGTTGAAGTTCATGTTCATAGCCCCACATTTTGATCCCTGTACGATCACCATACTGATCACCAAATTTTCTTTGTTTAAGATCTGTCACATTGAGTTGAGGTTCATTTACTTTATGATTCTCATTTGAGCTCCTCATGAAGAGAAAACCTTCTTTCTTCTCAGCTGTGATTGTTCTTTTTCCATGTTTAATTTTGATCTGGGAATTGGCATTCACAGGATCTTTCTCAAATCGATCGACAACTCTTGTTGTTCTTGGAGGTGGTTGGTCAACAGGAAATTCGCCTTCGGAAAGCTGGATGGGAGCAGTGGGAGGATCTTCAATACCATCAGGCTATTGAAACAAGTACTAGAATTTATCACCAAAGGCTTCAAATAGTTTGTTCTTCAAGCTAAAATAGAAAGTAGTCAAAGATCCAAGATTAGTCTAAAGCTCGGAGATTTGTTTTGACTTCAATGCATTATCTTCCTCAAGCTCAGCAATCCTAACATCATGCTTTCCAATTAAAATGTCCTTCTCAATATTTTGCTGTTTTAGAATGCCAATTTCTTCTTTGAGAGTGTACACTTCAGAATCATCATCCCCTGAATGACCTTCCTCGATAGATATTCCTTTTCCACATGAGGAAGGTTCAGAAACATGTTGTGCCAAGTGCCTTGCTAGCTTGATGGAGGCTTCATCTATCGAAGGCCTTGTGGGGGAGTATTCTGGGACAGCAGATGACCCGCCTATTTCAAACGTGGTGCTTGGGCCTTCTTCGGTAAGTACAGGTGGTGCAGTAACTGTTGTGGTGGTGATTGTGGATGAAACTGGTGGCGCTTGATCTTGAATGAACATTCCCTGCCTCATATCTAGATGCCTTCTTTTCACAGGAGGTAGAGAGGTCTGTGTCTATGTCGGATCACTAGATGATAGAACAGATGTAGGAGTAGCACAAACAAGGGGAGGAATCCCTGAAGATACATCCATTTTGCTTGAGATGCCATCCATCGGTTTTGACGTAAGAGGCATTATTTTAAGAACGTCATCAGCAACCCTAGTCTCTGTTATGGATTTAGCAACTTCACTAACATTGAAAAAGAACCTGTCGAGGAACTCTGAACTTGGAACAAGGTCATCATGCTCAATATCAAGATTAAGTGGGATTTCCTTATTATTAAGACCAGAAAAGCCCATGTCTTTCAGAAACTCATCTTCTTCATCATTCTCCTCATCATCACCCTCTACATCAAAATTACTCTGAACCTCCACATTTCGCAGTTGGTCATGTTCTTCTACCACAATTGCGACAGGGGAAACATACCCTTCTTCGTTTTCATGTTCTGAAACCGAGATAACGACATCCTCGGTTTTTGTGGGGTTAGAGAGATCATCGGATTTTGATTGGTCACTTTCTTCAGAAAAAATGCCAAACTTGATCAGTAGATATTTCCCTTCAAAATTAAACTTTCCTGGTCGATTTTGCTTCATCAAGCCAAAGGCACTTAAGACAATAAACTTGAGATCCAAGGTCTCTCCTTCTCTTTCGATTTCAGGGTGCTTGACATTGAAGATTAGTTGAAGGAATCTTAGGTACATCAGGAACTTATCCCTTTTGTTTCCTTTAATGTTCAAAATCATCTCATGCAAAATAAACTTTGAAAAATTCAACTCAATTCTAGAAGCTAAGGCAGGAATTGCGCCGGTGTTGACCAGAGATATCTCATTAGCTCCTGATTTTCGAACAGAGATACAACTCACAAATACATGAGCTAAATATTTCCAGCACGGAGGCAATAGCTTTTTGAGAGTGGGGGGGGGGGGGGGGGGGGGGGGAAGTTCCTTCATAACCCATTTGGTCTAGAATCTCTTGAGTCTGGTCCAGATCAATCTCCTTCAGGAATTCAGGCTTATCACTAATCTGCAAAGTTCCTCGAATAATTCCGCTCGGTAATCAAGACTTTCTTTCCACACACAGAAGCCTCAAGAAATTTTGTACCCTTATTATCTTTCAACACAACTGCATTGCTCCATAATTCCTTAACCAGTTGTTGATAAATGACAGGACTGGTGGTGAGAGAAGAGGACAAGCAACATCATCTTAGGCCATTAACAATGAATTGAAACTCGAAGTGAGCCTTTAGAGGACCAGCAAGGTAATAGCCCAAGTTGTGAACTTTAGCGAATTCAAGTCCTGCCATATTGAACTGAGAAAAGCACAAAAATTCATTAATAAAAATTAAGTGTTTTCCCAATAATCAGTTGAGTTAGGTTTTCATTGGTTAAATTTCAAAATTTAAGGGCAAATTTGGGTGTACAACCGTACATAAAAGTCCAGCCGTACACGAGGTGTATGGCCGTACATGGGTGTGTGGCCGTACACGGGTGTGCAGTCGTACACGGGTGTGCGGCTGTACACGCTCCAATGTTGCCGAAACCCATTGTTCCTTCAATAAACCATGGATTCAAAGTCGTTTTAGCTCAAGAACACCATTACGAGGATCGATTAGATGATACTTACATAGATGACCAGTTAATTTCAAGAAAAATCGAGTTTTTGAAGTTTTTTAGAGAGAGAGAGGATCTTTCGGGTGTGTGGCCATACTCTCTTTATATACCCCCCCTTTACACCCGGTAATGGGCTGCAACCCATTCAAACATAGAACTCAATCCCAACAGCCCAATAGACTTTAAAAATAATATATTTCAAGGACTTATAAAATAAAAATAAAAATAAAAAATAAAAAATAAAAAATAAAATAAAACTAATTTTTAAAACTAAAATAAAATTTTATCAAAAATTTATCAAAATGAAAAATAAAATAAAGTTTTTAAAAATAAAAGTAAAATTTAAATAAAATAAAAATAAAAATAAAAATAAAAATGAAATGAAATAGAAATTAAAAGAGTTAACACTAATTTCACCTAAACTAACACTAATAATATTTTTGTGATATTGGGATCAAAGTTGTTAGACAACCTTAATCCACTTATTGGTACTTCTACCTTAATGTCCATGTTTAGTCGATCGCCAGTATTCTGGTCCACTTAAACATGAAAAGTTGAGCCAAATTTAGGACATACTATAAGTGACAAGAAATTAGATCCTATGAACTTAGATAATATTCCTAAAAGACCATTCAGCTAACGACGATCACCTAAATTGAGCAGCGAGATCTACAGACAACCTATAAATGTTCAATTTAAGTTGTACTAGAATGTGTTTCCCACTTCCTGATTTACCCCAATAATAAGGGTCTTCCAGAATACTTCTTACATCAGATGAGCAGACAATTATTAGGAGAGAAGATAGATTTAGAATGCATATGTTGTACACTCAGGTCAGATCTCTTCCAATCATGCAGAGAGTGAAACATATGACTAACTAGAGTTTAGAGGGATTGAGAAGTAGAAGGTTGCATATGCTGTGTACCAGGTCATATTGTTAATCACGCAAAGGAGACAACATATGGCTAACAGGTAGGAAGAATAGCATAACAGAAGATGTAGATAGACAGAGTTGCATATGTTGCATTCCAGGTCGGATCTCTTCCAATATGCAGAGGAAGCAACATATGACTAATAGATAGAAAGAAAGAAAAGAATTTTCTACAGACCTAATGTATTGGATTCCCCAGTTCCCTCGTCAATACCGGAATTAAGGACGAAGTCCGCACATCAAGGAAAAGTTAATCCACGGTTCTAGATACATAATCATTTAATATCTCAACAGATTCCCATGTATATCTCTCTGCTCAACCTACCTAAGCGTCGAATTGTCAGGCTAAATGGAACTATCTAGGTTAAGATTGTTCAGTTTCTAGATTCCTTAAGTTCATCTGATCCTAGTCAAGTCCTTTTTTTTAAACTTTCGTGCCTACCAACGCATCGACCATAGATCTTAGACAATTCAACTTTGGTACCTTACAAAGATTCAGATTGCCTTTTATCACATGATTATATCACTTCCCAACACATCACTTACAGACAGAAGCTATCAACAAAATATTTTTTAATTTTCTGATTATATAATGTTTTTGGATTTTTTAATTTTTAATTTTTGTTTGGTTTTTGTTTATTTCTCCCCCTAAATTTGTGCATGGGTGAGAATGAAATTAAAATGTGAAAACTTAAACTAACTTAAAACAAAAATTACTCCTCAAAACGAATCATTTTCAAAAAGCTCATAAGCACATCAAATTGAGCTTTGTTAAACGGCTTTGTGAACAGATCTGCCACATTATTAGCAGTAGGAACCTGTTCCATCCGAATGAGCAAGCGCTCATAAAATTCTCTGATGAAATGAATTTTCATGTCAATGTGCTTGGTTTTTGAATGTTGGACTGGATTTTTAGCAATCTGAATTGCAGCATCATTATCACAGAATATAAGGGTTTCTAGATAGTTCAAACTGTAATCCAACAGTTGATGTCGGATCTAGATAACTTGAAAACAACAAGTAGAGGCAGCAACATATTCTGCTTCTGCTGTTGAGGTTGAGACGGTGTGCTGTTTCTTGCACTGCCAAGACACCAGCCGGTCAGCAAGGAATTGACACCCTCCTGATGTAGATTTACTGTCAAGCTCATAACCTCCATAATTACCGTCAGCAAAAGCATATAAATCAAATTCATAATTTTTTGGATACCAAAGACCCAATTTGGGTTGCCTTTGAGATATTGAAAGATTCTTTTGACAACAATAAGATGTGAATGTTGAGGATTAGCTTGATAGCATGTGCATTGACAAACTACAAACATGATGTCTGGTTGGCTTGTAGTTAGATACATCAGCGAACCGATCATCGATCTGTGGTGAGTTTGATCTATAGATTCACCATGAATATCTGGAAGCAGCAGGGATCTCTTGGTCATTGGTGTCAAAGCAGGGTTTGCGTTTATTTCGAAGATCCAAATCAGTGATCAAATGATATTTCAAATAATCAGAGTGTAGAAGGAGTAGAAGAAGAATTAAGCTAGGCATGCACACATTTATATCACATAAATGTCAAATACACCTTGGAAAACACACACTTACGTCTTGAAACTCGAACTTCTCAGGTATATCCTTCACATACTTTGCTTGATGGAGCAGGATTCCGGTTAATCTTTGTTGGACCTGAAGCCCCAAAAACAAGGTAATTTCTGATGGGTTATGAGCATTCTAACACCCCTAAGTGTACATGCAACCCTAGAAAACCTTGGATCTGTGTTTGTCTAAAATACATGCAAAATATGATTTCCAAGGTTCATAATCCTATCTAGCATACATGGGGAACTTTTAATCTAAAAGATGGCTAGAATTACATACCTTGTAGTTGATTTGATTCCTTGAAAACCTTGAGAGCCTAGCACCCCAAGTGTGATGTCTCAAATGCTTCACACAACACCAAATGCTTTGGAAAGTCTTTGAGAGAATGCAAACACTTGTAAAAATCAGCCTAGCCCTCTATTAACTTTGTGTAGCCGATTTTGGTAGAGAACATGTTGCTTATATAGTGTGTCACATCTAGGGTTACACCATGTAAACCCTAATGTGACATGACTCTTCATTTCCATGACCCATGGGTTTGTAACTCCCATGGAGCATCCTATGGGTTTAACCCAACTTGATAATCCATGGAGCCTTTTAGCCCACTATACAAGTTACGAATGATTTACATAATCAACCCATATATCTAATTAGTTATCTTTTAATCACTTAATTAATTCCAAATTAATTCTTGATCAATACTAATTAAATAATACTATTAATATATTGGAAGTTATAATATATTAATAAACCACAAGTGTTATTTCTGTCATTTAGTCTATCCAAATGCATGATGCCATGAAACCCAAATGGACCATGCCGAGTCGGGTCAAGTACATACCAGAAATAGTTATGGACTTAGACACCTTATACAATAGTCTCCCACTTGGATAAGTTTAATAAGTATATCTATAAGTATGACTTCAGGAACGGACCAGCAATCGTAGCTCTTTCAAGGTCTCTCGGAACTGAGAAGATGATGATGTGCCATTTAAGATAAGTGGTCATATAATCCTCTGTTCTAGATATTAGCCGGACAAATACATGGAACAATATCTTACTTATTATCCAACAATTTGTTTCCCGATTTCCGATTTGTTTGACATAGAACTAAATTGAACACATCAATTTGGTTCTGACTGGGCTCGGTACATAGGTCAAAAAAAATCATCGAGGGGCCCAAATATCGCTTCTAATCCAAGTAGGAACATATAAACTTCTACTCATATGCTTATTCTACTACTTATTGAATCACACACAAAAGTACGTTTTATAACATCAAGTTACCAATGCGGTTTCGTACGATCAATGCATAACCAACTCATAGGCAAGAAGTCATATCTCTAGGTTTTAAGAATTATACGATATTACCGTCTCACGATCACTCGAGATAAATTCCATGAAGTGATACCAGTGAGCGTGGGTTGAGTCCAATGCTCAGAACTTATGAGCACTCATGAGTGTTGTAGCCATGTCCAATAACTTAGACCTTTGCAACTATCTCATGATAGTCTTGATTCATACCTACTTCCAACATATGACTGATTGTGGAAATTTGAATAATATGATATATACCAAATATAATTATTCTGGAAGTCAAAACATGCAAAAGAAATATAATAAACGATTGACAGGAGATAACAACACCTTACTCATAAATAAACACAACTTTTATTCATCATCAAATGTCAATTGCACTTTACAAATTTCAAAATTATCTAATTATTAAACTAATATCATGCTTCAGCCCTATGCTCCGAGCATGCTGGAGATGCTTAACCCGACTCAGTCCCTTCATGAGGGGGTTTACTGGGTTCTCATCCGATGATACCCTCTTTGCCACGAGGAGTCCTTCTTCTATTCGAAGTCTGATGAAATGGTATTTTCTGTCGATGTGTCTGGATCTCCCATGATCCCTTGGTTCCTTGGCTAAGGCAACTACACTTTCACTATCATAGAAAATTACCATTGGCTCCTTTATAGCCGGTACAACTCCAAGGTCTCCAATGAAGTTCATCAGCCATATCGCTTCCTTCACTGCCTCGCTTGCTGCTATATACTCTGATTCGCAAGTTGAATCAGCCATTGTCTCTTGCTTGGAACTCTTCCAAGTAAATGCTCTTCCGTTTAAGGTAAAGGCCCAGCCTAACTGAGAGCGGAAATTATCCCTATCAGTCTGAAAGCTAGCATCATTGTACCCTATAACTCTCAATTCATCACTCCAACTGAGGGTAAGGACCCAGTCCTTAGTCCTCCGCAGGTACTTGAGGATATTATTTACCGCAGTCCAGAGTGCCTTGCCAGGGTTCCCCTGACATCTGCTAACCATGCTCAAAGAAAAGGCTCCATCAGGTCGAGTGCAAGTCATAACATACATGATAGAACCTACTGCAGAAGCATAAGGTACTCGACTCATTTCTGCTATCTCGGCCTCAGTACTCGGGCTCTGAGTTTTACTTAGTCTGGCGTTACTCTGAATGGGTAACTCTCCTTTCTTGGAGTCCTGCATGCTGAATCTCTTTAGTACCTTCTCCAAGTAAGTACTCTGAGTAAGTCCAATTAGTCTTTTACTCCGTTCTCTCATAATCCTTATCCCTAGAATATAGGCCTCCTCTCCTATGTATTTCATAGAAAAACACTTCCCAAGCCAGGACTTCACTTCCTACAGGGTTGGGATGTCATTTCCTATGAGTAGTATGCCATCCACATACAGTACCAAAAAGCTGACTACATTCCCACTAGCCTTAACATAGACACAAGATTCATCTTCACTCCTTGAAAAGCGAAATTCTTTGACTTTCTCATTAAAGCAAAGATTCCATCTCTGAGGTGCCTGTTTCAATCCATAAATGGATTTCTTAATCTTACACACTCTATGATTACATGCTCAAATCTCAGGAGAATCGTCTTAAAACTGTGATGGATAATATTGAGCAACAACATGTTGAAAGATTGAAGATTCAAGCAAGTAATTTTGAGTATGAGATTACCAAGCTTTGTGACGTTGCAAAAGAGCATCATGAATTTTTTTTGAACATGTTGATAAGGTGGAACAATATGTTAATCTCAAGGTGCAAGAGCTCAAATCTAAAATATCTAAAGAAGTGGAGAAGATAGAGAGGAACTACTCAAATCTTCATTGCAAAGTTGATGTTATTCTTGATTCCATAGCGAAGCTTGTGGAATATAACACCTCGTATTCAACTAAGCTGGATGTGAAGTCATAATCAGGTTCCAAAGTATTTGACAATTTGGAGGAATTTTTAAGTGGTATCAAGGAATCTGTTTCACAAGATGTTCTTTCCAACCAATCTTCAGTTTCTCAAGAAAATATCATTCAGATGATTTAGTCCATTGAATTCAATCACAAAAGGCAATAGCCCCCATCCTTGAGTTGGTTTCTATTTTACCAAAAACTGCTCCACCCACGAAGCAAGTGTCGTAAAAGCGAGAGAAAGGATGCGGATGAGTTGGACCACATAAAGATGTTGATAAGGGTACAATTGTTGGGAAGGTGATTTCTTCGCAAATACCAACTTCTCATCCGGTTTCATTAACAACAACCTCAACAACAACCACAAAAATACCTATTCCGAAAGGGATTGTTATTTGCGAAAGTGCTGGAGGATCAGGGTCAAGTGCAAAACCACCTCCTTCGAAAGATGATAAGAGAGATAAAGGGAAAGGCATTTACATAACTCCTTCTAAAGAAGAAAAGAAGAGGAGAATAGAGATGGAGATCGAGAGGCAAAGATAGATCCATAGTATTATGAGGGAAAGACAGAATGATCCATCGGGTTTGAACAAAGGTGATCCCAACAAACACTGGTGCCATGAAACTATTGAGCAAGTTTTTTTCTTTGGGAAGATGGATGATTTTCGCAAAGCCCCTAAAAAGAGTTATGAGATTGAAAACTATGACCTCAATCAACTTGATTTTCCTATAAGTCACATGATGTTTTTTTTTCTGCACAGTATAAATTGGTTGATCAGTTCGATGACAAAGAAGAATATCAGAGACTGAAAATGAGATTTCATACGGTATTGGGGAAGATAGAAGAGGAAGTGTGGTATTATGTAAAGATTGTTAAAGTATTGAATATTTTAAGAGAAAATTTGTTCGAACGTCTGCTATAGAATATTCGCTAATTTGTTGTTAGAGCGAATAATGTAGCATGTGACTTTTTGATTGCTAACTTCCCTTTGTGAAGGGTTTTGAACATTCTAACACTCCAAAGGTGTGCATGCAAACCTAGAAACCTTGGATCTATGTTTTCTCTATTATACATGCAAACTTTCAGTTTTCCAAGGTTTCATCCTAACTAGCATACCATGAAGTATATGTAATACAAAAACTAGTAGAATGGCATACGTTTTCTTGTAGCTTGATTCCTTAAGCCTTTAAGAGCCCATCACCCCAAGTGTGATGCCTCAAATGCTTCACAGAACACCACCAACAAATGGAATAACTTGAGAGAATTGTACTTGCACACAAAATTCAGCTAGACCTCTTTTCTTATCACTTAGGTGCCAATTTTGGTAGCCTTAGGGTCTCTTATATAGTGTGCCAAACTAGGGTTACACATGTAAACCTTAATGAACTTCCATATCCCTCATGCTCCATGGATTAAAACCTCCATGCAGTATCCATGGGTCACCAAATGGGTTTAGCCCAACATAAAGAACTATGGATCATTAGCCCACTTTATAAGAATGAATGATTTACCAAATCAACCCCTTATATTTAATTAGTCTCTTTTCATCACAAAAATAATTCCAAATTAATTCTTGATCAATACTAATTAAATAACATGATTTCATATTAATATATTAGAACTTATAATATATTAATAAATCATAAATATCCTCTTCTCAAAAGTCCATCCTTCAGATAGTTCTGGTGCCATGAAACCCAAATGGACCATGCTACTCTCGGGTCAAGTACATACCAATTATAGTTATGGACTTAGACACTAAATCCAATAGTCTCCTACTTAGATAAGTCTAATAACTATAACTGCAAGTACAACTTAAAACACTGACTAGCAATAATAGCTCTTAAAAGCCTCTGTCGAAACGAGACGCTCTGTTTTAGATAATTGATCATATGATCCTCAGTTCAAGATATCAGTCAGACAAATACATGGAACAACGTCATACTTATTGTCCAACAGTTCGTTTCCCGATTTCCGATTTGTTTGACATAGAACTTTATCGAACACATCAATTTAGTTCTGACCGGGCCCGACGCATAAGTCAAAACAAATCATCAAGGGGCCCAAGATATCGCTTTTAGTCCTCCAAGGACAAAATGAATAGATAAACTTCGACTCATATGCTTGTACTAACTATTCATAAAATTGTACACAACAGCATGTTTTATAACATCGATTTACCGATGCGTTTTCGTACTATCAATGTACAACTAACTCATAGTCAACAACTCATATATCTAGGTTTGAAGACTTATATGATATTATCGTCTCACGATCACTCGAGATAAATTTCATGAAGTGATACAAGTGAGTGCGGGTTGAATCAAATACTCAGACCTTATGAGAACTCATGAATGTTGCAGCAAACTTTGCAATGTCTAATACCATTCAGACAAATCTACAAACCAAATTCATGACATTCTTGATTCAATACCTACTTCCAATGTATGATCGACTGTGAATAGATTGAATAATATAATTATTTTGGAAGTCAAAACATGCAAAGTAAGACAATAGTAAATGATTGACACAAGACAATACCATACTAGTAAATGAAAACACCTTTTATTTAAACATCAAATGTCAATTACATTTAAACTATTACAAGTTTTGAAAGCTATCTAATCATTAAAACTAATATCATCCTTCAGCCCAATGCGCCTCGCATGTTGTAAATGTTTAACCCCACTCAGCCCCTTCGTGATGGGATCTGCTGGCTTCTCATCTGATGATACCCTCATTTTCACGAGGAGTCCTTCTATTCAATGTCTTGTGAAGTGGTATTTTCTTTCGATGTGCCTGGATTTCCCATGATCCCTTGGTTCCTTGGCTAAGGCAACTGCACTCTTGCTGTCACAGAAAATCTCCAAAGGCTCCTTTATAGCTGGTACAACTCCAAGGTCTCCAATGAAGTTCTTCAGCCATATTGTCTCCTTCGCCGCCTCGCTTGCTACTATGTACTCTAATTCACAAATTGAATCAACTACTGTCTCCTGCTTGGAACTTTTCCAAGTTATTGCTCCTCCATTCAGGGTAAAGACCCAGCCCGACTAAGAGCGAAAGTTATCCTTGTCGATCTGAAAGCTAGCGTCGCTATACCTCACCACTCTCAAGTCATCACTCCCACCGAGGGTAAGGACCCAGTCCTTAGTCCTTCACAGGTACTTGATAATATTTTTTACCGCATTCCAGTGAGCCTTGCCTGGATTCCCCTGATATCTGTTGACCATGCTCAAAGCAAAGGCCAC
The DNA here is from genome assembly GCF_051521515.1 of Lactuca serriola. Taxonomy (NCBI): domain Eukaryota; kingdom Viridiplantae; phylum Streptophyta; class Magnoliopsida; order Asterales; family Asteraceae; genus Lactuca; species Lactuca serriola. The sequence goes on along the minus strand of NC_136412.1, from coordinate 262,531,346 downwards.
ATTAGGGCGAGTAAAAGTTATAGCATACATGATCGAGCCAATAGCGGAAGCATATGGTATTCGACTCATCTCAACTATCTCAACCTCTGTACTCGGACTCTGAGCTTTACTCATTTTGGCATTGCTCTACATTGGTAAGTCACCCTTCTTGGAATCCTACGTGCTGAATCTTTTCAACACCTTATCCAAGTAGGTACTTTGACTAAGTACAATTAGTCTCTTACTCATGTCTCTCAATATCCTTATCCCAAGAATATAGGCAGCTTCTCCAAGGTCCTTCATAGCAAAACGCTTCCTAAGCCAGGACTTAACCTCTGCAAGGTTGGGATGTCATTTCCAATGAGTAGTATCTCATCCACATACAATACCAAAAAGCTAACTATGCTCCCACTAGCTTTGACATATACACATGACTCATCCTCGTTTCTCGAAAACCCAAACTCTTGTACTTTCTCATCGAAACAAAGATTCCATCTGCGAGATGCTGGTTTCAATCCATAGATGGATTTCTCAAGCTTACACACTCTATTAGGGTACTTTGCATCGACAAAACCCTCTGGCTGACTCATGTAAACATACTCAGCAAACTTTCCATTACTGAAAGCGATTTTGACATCCATTTTCCATATTTCATAATCATGAAATGCAGCTATGGCTAGCATAACCCTAATAGACTTAATATTCGTTACAGACAAGAAGGTCTCATCATAATCAACTCCCGAAGTTTGAGTAAATCCCTTTGCAACCAGTCGTGCCTTATAAGTGTGCACTTTCCTATCCATGTCGGTCTTCTTCTTGAAGATCCATTTGCACCTGAATGTCTTACGACCCGGTACATTGTCAACCAAGTTCAAAACTTGATTCTCATACATGGACTGAATGTCGCTATCCATAGCCTCTTTCCATTTGGCCGACTTAGGGCCCACCATGGCTTCCTTGTTGTTGTTAGGTTCATCCAAATTTACCAATGTGCTATCACTGATAAATGTATCACCTTCTGTAGTAATATGGAATCCATAGAACTCAGGTGGAACACTAACTCTACCAGAATGCCTCAGAGGTATAGACTTGTCAATTGGCTCAACACGAGTTTCCTCCTCAGGTTGATCGCTAGTGTTTGAGGTTCCTTCACCACTTGACTCTTGAATCTCTTCAAGGTCAATTTTCCTCCCACTGTCTCCTTGTCCTATGAGCTCTCTCTCGCGAAAGACTCCTCTCCTCACAACGAAGACAACATTGTCACTCAGTCTGTAGAAGAGATAACCAATGGATTTATCTGGGTAGCCGATGAAAATACACCGCTCACTCCGAGGTTTGAGCTTTTCGTGAGTCTTGCGCCTCACGAAAGCCTCGCAACCCCAAACCTTGATGTGGTCTAATGTGGGAGCCTTCCCAATCCACATCTCGTGAGGTGTTTTGGAAACCTTCTTAGTAGGGACTAGATTAAGGATATGGTCAGTAGTCTCTAAGGCATACCCCCAGAATGAGATTGGTAACGAAGCTCGACTCATGATGGAACGAACCATGTCTAACAAGGTTTGGTTGCGCCTCTCAGCCAAACCATTAAGTTGTGGTGTCCTAGGTGGTGTCAACTGTAAAACAATTCCAAATTCCTTAATATAGTCAAGGAACTCGATACTAAGATACTTACCACATCAATCAAATCGGAGCATTTTTATCTTCCTGCCCAGTTGATTCTCCACTTCCTTCTTACACTCTTTGAATTTCTCAAAGGTTTTTGACTTATTCTTGATCAAGTAGATGAAGCCATATCTAATGTAATCATCAGTAAAAGTCACATAGAAGCAATTAGCATCCCTTGTGGCGATTCTGAAGGGCCCACATACATCGGTGTGTATGAGATCCAACAAACCCTCGCCCCTCTCATAAGTACCAGTGAAGGGAGATTTAGTCATCTTTCCAAGTAAGCAAGATTCGCAAGTGTCATCCGACCTTAAGTCGAATGACTCCAAAACTCCATCCGTTTGGAGTTGGCCCATGCACTTCTTGCTAACATGTCCCAGATGACAATGCCACAAGCATGATTTATCCAATTCCTTGTAAGAATCGATATGCAACACATCATTTCCTAAGTTGTCTACAACATTCATAGTTTCATATACACCATTACAAGGTAATGCTTTAAAATAAAAATACATCATTATAATAAGCATTTATTGCACCAATTTCATTATCAAACAAAAATGTGAAACCATGTTTGTACAAACCATGAAAGGAAATAATACTTCTCGCCATATCAGACAAGTAGCAACAATTATTCAAATCTATTCCTAACCCACTACTAAGCAATAAAGAGTAAACTCCAATCTTGGTGACAGGTGAAACCTTCCTATTCCCCGTGATCAAGTTTATCTTCCCATGCTCCACATCCTTACTTCTTTTTAGACCCTGCACATCAGAACAAATGTGAAATCGACAACCTGTGTCAAGCACCCAAGAGTTAAAATGTGATGAGTTTTTAGATAGAATAGTATAAATACTTACATGGGTGGGTTTAACCTTCCCTTCTTTAACATCTCGCAAGTATTTGGGGCAGCTTCGCTTCCAGTTCCCTTTTTTGTGATAGTAAAAACACTCTACTTCTTCTGGAATGGAAATGGGAATAGTAGAACCAGCCTTGGTCCCACTTGAAGAGGATTCATCAAGAGACTTTCCCTTGTGGCTCTTTGAGGGAGCCTTCCTCTTCTTCCCTTTCCCTTGTCCTATTGCCAGAATAGGGGCAGTAGTAGGAATTTTAACAACCGATTTACCTTTGAAACCACTTTCGGCAGTCCTCAAAATCCCTTGAATTTTGCTAAGTGTGACTTCCTCCTTGTTCATATGATAGGTCATTCGGAACTGATCATAACATGGAGGTAAGGAGTGTAGAATGATATCTATAGCCAGCTCCTCAAAGAAGTTCACATTCAACTTTAGCAATCGGTCCACAAATCTTTGCATTTTAGGCACTTGGCCCATGATGGGTTCACCATCCTTCATCCTGGTTGTTATCATGGAAGAGATGATTTCATACCTCTCTTGACAACCACTCTGATGGTATCTTTCCATCTGGTCCTGGTGCATCTCAAAAGGGTAGAAGTCCTCATATGACTTTTGGAGTTCAGCTGACATAGTGGCAAGCATGATACAAGCTACCTTGGTGGCATCCTTCTCATGTGCCCTTAACTCAACAATCTCCTCAGGAGTAGCACAGGAATCATTAATTTTCTTTAGCTCCTTGTCTAGGACACATTCCTTGTCCTCATAGTGAGTGACCATCCTGATGTTCCTAATCCAATCATTGAAGTTGGAAACATCAAAGATGACTCTTCCACAAAGGTTCATGAGAGAGAATGAGCCAGTAGGGTTTGAGCCAGAAGCAGTTTTGGAAGACATCTGAAAAGAAAGAAAGACAAACTTAGATTAGATAAAGAGTCCTTAATAAAACACCCAAATGAAATATTAAGGCTAGGACCCAACACAATATTTTACAAATTGGAAGAGGGATGTCGTAATCCAACTTGCAAAATATTTGAAGGTAGGTAAATGACGATTTACCAATTTCCACCATGAAAAACAAAATAGTTATTAAGTTTTAATTGGATTGAAATTCCTAGATCCTTTGAGATTCATTGAACAATTCAATGGCATGTTTAAATCTCGATTATGCCCTTCAGGTTTGTGACTGGGATACCGAGGATCACAAACAAGGTGTGAATAACCATGCAAAATGTGCTTGATACTCCCGACTTTATCACCCAATCAATGTGTCGATTAACCACACACGCTCCATTGATCTTATGATAAACATCGACCCACCCTTTTCCAGCCTTACTAGTCCAAGTTAATGTGCCGGTTAACTAAGATTGGGAATTTAATAAAACATTTAGTTAATTACTGGTAAGGTGCAAAGTGCAATTTTCATGGATTAGCATCAATTTCACATTTTCCTAAAGTAACTAAGATTGGAAATTTAATAAAACATTTAGTTACTTTATTATCATTATGCTTAATGAGAATTATAGTCCTATCCTACCCGTTCGGCTAACGATCCTCCACTAGTAAAGGAAGCGGTGGGTGAGAGTGAATACCCATTAAACTGCCATTTTATAGGCAGTAACCTTATACCCCTGAAAGACCTTAACTTTCATACTAAAGACATTATTATCACTCCCAAACATGCTTCATGCATATTCATAAATAATATTTTACATTGATAATTTGATTACAAAAGACTGGATACAAACCGACTATTACAAAGTGTTATATATTACATAACTACCCAGGATATTAAAGTTTTATACATACATGATTACTAAATACAAAAGTAATAGCTTTTAACTATTTCAAAATCTTCTAACAGTATATGACTATACTTGATGCTTATCACCTGCAATTGTTTAACACCGAGAGGGATAAGTGGTGACGCTTAGTGAGTTCAATAATAGATACAATATAACGGTATGCCATATATATACCAATATGAAAGAAACAAAGGGAACAAGGAGCAACAAAGGCATATGTGAATCATGCAACAAGCTTTCTATATCAATCAATAAGACTTAACAATTTCTGTACTTGATATACATCAATAACGCTTCAGCCCAAATCACGCAAAAGACATATAATTTCTGATTAAACACTTTGGTAGATTTCAGGCTTTCAGCCCTGTCTAACCTTCTTCCAATGCCATAGAATAGAATTCATTCTCTTACGAGACATGATCTACATGGCCAGAGGCTACATACCAATACCATTGTGAATCTAAGTCCTTTCACTGATCACATGGCCAAAGGTATATCTTTGCTATCATTAATAGCGGAAATAATAACAACGGAAAAGCACATAGCACACATAACACATAACATACAATTGTTCCTATAGATTGAACTTACCGTGAATTAATTCGAGGTTAAAATAGTAATTTATGCAGCACTTCGTTATAATAATAAAGTTTCTTCGTTGAAAATCGGGAGCTTTATAGAAAACTGGGCCCTGTGAGGGTTGAGCTTCAAACCGAAAAGATAAATTTCTCGGGCTCTTCGAGCACTTTGGAACGTATTCCGGTGTTGGAAATGATCTCGGGGCTTTGGGGGAAGTCGAAATGATAAAAATATTGTTTAAGGGGTAAAAAGTGGCAAATTTCCAAAATTACCAGGGAGATCTCACAACCCTTCTATTTATAGAGGAGTCTTCGGACCAAAGGGGTGACACACAGCAGTAGCAGCGAAGGCCAGGTGGTGGTGCGAGGTGAGGACACGCGTCGGATACGAGGGCTCACCACTGAAGCCACACGCGTCATCCGTTGATTGGACCGAACCTCGAACTCGAGAAGAACGCGACACGTGTCGGACACGGGGCATCTTGCATGCGAGGTGACGTGGTCGAACTTGAGCCATGCGAAATTCCTCGGTTATAGCATTTTTCTCGAATTTTGTGTCCCAAACTTCTAAAATCCATAACTTTTGCATACGGGATCCATTTTTAACATTCTTTATATGCATGCATAGGTAAAATTATGCTTTACAACTTTCGTTTAGACTCTGTCGCTTAATTTTGAATTTATTTTTAATATTATTATTTTTAACAGACCGGGACAGGAAAATCCGTTTAAAATTCATAACTTTTTCATCTGACGTCCATTTTCGTCAGTCTTTTTACCGTTGTACTAGTATTGATGAGACTTTCGATTCTCATTTAAGTTGCATCGGCTAAAAATCACTCGATCTTTATTTCAAGTTTTTAGTTGTTTACTGTTATTCTGAAACTTAGAAAAATCATAATTTCCTCATACGAAGTCAGATTTGGACGTTCTTTTTATGAAAAATTCTCGGTTTAACAAATACTATGAATTTCATTTAGATCACTAAGACTAGAAAGTAGTTTATCGAAAACTCACTTTTTACGTCATTCGGTGTCGTGTCGTGTCGGTTTTGTTGCGGATCTTCGATTGGTCATAACTTCTTCGTTATAACTCGGATTTCGATGAGGTTTTTGCCTTAATGTTTCTAACAAAATTATCTACAACTTTGAATAAAAAAATTTTACTTATTTCAAATTTTATATTTTGTTTAAATTTCTTGACTTTTAATTGGAATCTCATAAGACTTCCAATATTTTCCGAGTGATTCTAAACATAGTTTTACTTCATTTGTAGTAAAAACTATCTGTTAGAACTCAACGCTCAAATTAATATAATATTTCATTATATTTTTCACTTTTAAAAATACATAACACGATAACTAAACGTGTATGTTACAAATACCTCCTTCTTTTGAGAATTCCGTCCTCAAAATCACAATGATTTAAACAAATGGATATATTTCATTCTTATTTTTCCTAAGCATAATTTGGGCCTCGATGGTGTTTCTACTTGACGAGCACCAACTCCAAGACATATGCACAAAGCATATCTTCTACTGTTTAGATTGTTCTCTCCGTCCGACCATCTGTCTGGGGATGATAAGCTATGACGATAGCAATTCAAGATCCCAATTCATGTTGCATACTCGCTCAAAAATGAGAAGTGAAGCGAGTATTACGATCAGAAATAATCTTCAATGGTGCACATCATTTACAGTTTTCTTCTCCTTTTTGAGATATCAACTATATAGGCCAGATAGATAGAACACCCCTTCGATATAAATTTACGAGTTTTTAAGAAAGAAATTATATTTAAGATTTATAAGTCTTTGTTCACTGTAGACATAACTAGGATTCTTCCCTTCGATAGGGTTGCGTTGTAACGCCTGTGTCTCTAGGCTTGTCATTAATGTTGATATAATAGTCTAGGTTAACATTTATAACTCGTTTTGAAATAATAGGGTTGTATTATTTGAGTATTATGTGTTTTGTGCTTAATTGCTTAATTATGTGATTTGATTAATTAAGAATAAAAATAAGCATCAAAATTTAAGTGTAAAGTAAACTTGATATCTTTACATAAAGTTGTAATGGCCGAAACGAGGTTTTCGAATATATATAGATCGCCCAAATCTAACTTCGTATGAGGAAATTATGATTTTCTGAAGTTTCGACTTAGCGGTATGCAGCCCGAATACTCGATTTGAGATACAGCGGTTTTTAGCCGAAACAATCTAAACGAGAATCGAAGATCTTGTTGTTAGTAGCGAAACGATGAAAAGTTAGGCGAGAACAGACGTCGGACGAAGAAGTTATGAATTTATAACGAAGTTTTCCTGTCTGGGCCTACTAAAAATAAATAATAAAAATAAAAGTCAAAATTAGTCGACGGAGTCTAAACGAAAGTTGTAGAGCGTAGTCTCACCTACGTGTGAATATAAAGAACGTCGAAAACGAAGTTCGTATGAAGAAGATATGAATTTTTGAAGTTTATTAAATAATTAAAATATATAAATTTAATCTTTAATTCGGATGTATATCCGAAGGAGTCACCGATCTGATCTGAAGTACGCCCAGTGTACATCGAAGCATGACACGCCTCGCACTCGAGTTCTTCAGATGATGCATGCAGTGACGAATTCGGACGCGTACGCCCCGCGTACGGCTGTACGCCCAGCGTACTGCGAGGCTTCAGCTTCCTATAAATAGGATGCGAGGGTTCCGGGCATATTTGCTCAATTCCTCTCTTTTTCGTGCCGAAGCTCTGCGTGTAAACCCTCGAAGCAATCCCGACACCCCGAATCTTATATCCAAGTTAAGAAGGAAGTTTTGCGCTCCCGAGATCCCGAGAGGTGCGATTCCCGAGCCGAAGCTCTGCCCGCGAGGAGTTCGATTTTTTGTGAAGATCTTCCAGATCTACGGAGAAACACTACTTCTGCACGTCGTAGTGCTGTCTAATCATCTTTTGATCAAGTGAGTGTGTAGTTACTTTCTTCTAACACATAATTATGAAGTATTCTATACGAAATACGTGTTATGTGTATAATTTTGTTGTTATGTGTGTGAATGTATATTCACTCTCTTCTATCTCATAAATCTGATTTATTTTCTATGAAATACGTGTTATGTGGGTGTGCCTCATCTGTTATGTGGAATATGTATTGAATGAAAATGCTATACAGGTTTTAAACTATGTATAAAATATATATTTTTATCTACTAATATGTTGGGTAGAACATGGGTAGATAGTTGATGTGTGATAAACAGATGAGAGGCCTCGATGTTGTTGTTGTTGATCTAGTTATTCAGCGGAGTATAGATAACGACCACGGACTCTTTCTAGACAGTCCTGTGGAATGCTAGCAGGTTCATAACCTGTAGGTGTTGTGAACGATGTCTTCACCGGTGTACTCTATCCCCCTCATGGTTGCCTTTAGGATATCTATTGTTGAGGAAACCCCTTAGCAGTAATGTCTGTCCCGATGAAAATCCTAGATTAGGTCCCTTAAGAGAGATGTTGTTTTAGGGACGTAAAGTAAGGATAACGGGAATGGGTAATCGGGATATTATTGGTTGGTGAAATTAAATATAATTATTTATTGTGGGTTGAAAACCCTATATGCTCACCAGGCTCCCAAGCCTCACCCACTCAGTTTTATTTGTATTACATGAAGTGGCGCAAGGGCATAAGATGGATGAATCATCTAGTTGTTTTGTTTACAAGTCTATATATGTATATATTTGTTAAATGACTTGTAATGTTATCGTTTATGCTTTATGGTCTATATCGGAACATGACATCCTGAGTTTTGATTATATAATGAAAATGCATCTCTTGATGAAATGCTTCGATAAATATTATTTTATCATATTTTGTTTTGGGAACAAATTACGCAACTCTTTTAAATCAAAAGGATTTACTCTGAAATTATTTTAAAAAGCATAAATGAAATCGGTCTTTTCTGGCCGTGATTTTGGGGATGTCACATGCGTACTATCTTTTCGTAGCACCAGAGTTCTGCATGGTTCTTTAACAACATATCAACTTACTTCACAGATTTATATTAATCAGACTCGATTCTTTATGACCAATAAGGTCTGAATGAAAATCATCTTCTTAGTCATCACCGAAACGAAGGTAATGACATACTCGAACAAAAACGGAATCAATTTTCTAGCTTCTTGGTCACCTTGTGACTTTCCCTGATCCAAGTGTGAGTTCTGTGCTTCCAGTAGTATAGGCCTCTACTACTATTCACACCTACTCATACCCGTCCCAAGTATTTTGGGTTTTGGCCATAAGAACATCCTATGTGCTCATGCAAACCCTAATGCTTTGATCTAGGTTTCTCTATTGTACATGCATTCATCCAAGACTATAAACCCTAGATCTAGCATGTGATAATCAATATTAACATAAGAATAAGGTTTAGATCTTACCTTGATTGTTATGTAGCAATAACAATCTCAAATCCTCCTTGTAATGGCTTTAGAAAGCTTAGAGTCACAAGTGTCACTCCTCTAATGGCTCACAAACACCAAGAGTAAGAGGATGAAGAATGAGAAGAGAGGAGGCACCCAAAAACGTGTTGAAACCCTACGGAATCACTTCTCCACGTTTTTGAGTCTCAAGGGTCCTTTAAATAGTGAGGCTATTAGGGTTATCTAACAAGGAAACCCTAATTTGACTGCTTAGGCCCTAAGCAGCCCATGGACTCCCTCCTTAGAGGCCTTGGACGATTTCTAATGGGTTTCCCCATAGAATTCGTCCACTCCATCCTCTATGGAGTCCATTAGCCCAATATTCAACTATCACACAATTGACAGTTCTAGTCCCTTAAGTTTAATTAATATCTTTTAGCCACAAAATTAATTCTTAATTAATTATTGACTAATATTAATTAAACAATATGATTTCTCCTTTAATATATTATTCTCATAATATATTAATAAATCATAATTAATCCTTTCTCTCCATAATTCATCCTATCAAGTTGCTTCGGTGAAGGCAACCCAAAAGGACCATGCACCATCAGGTCAAGTACATACCAAAATAGTTATGGACTTAGACACTAATCCAACAGTCTCCCACTTGGATAAGTCTAATAACTATTTTCCGTATGACTTCAAATCCTGATCCGCAATCGTAGCTTTCAAAAGCCGCTGTCAACTCTGATCTTATCAGATACGCGTCCTTTATATAAGGGATCATATATTCCTCCATTCTAGATATCGTATAGACTGAGACATGGATTTAAATCATTCTCTCTGTGTATGTGTTGTTTCCCGATATCCGATTTATGAAGACTGACAACATACTACAATTGAACACATCAAATTAGTCTCGGCTTGGCCAAGCGCTTAGGGTGTCATTACTAAATCATCGAGGGGCCCATAAATATCACTTTTATCCCACTTTGGGAAAAAGGAACGGATAAAATTCGACTCAATGCTTGCTTTATTCACTCATCGAATCACACACAACAATAAGTTTTATAACACCAAGTTACTGGTGCGTTTACTTATAATCAATGTGTAACCTTCTAGCAAATAACAACTCACACGTCTCGGTTTCAAGAATATACAATATTATCGACTCATAATCACTCGTGATAAAATCCATGAAGTGATTCTTGTGAGCGTGGGTTTAATCCAATGCTCAAAATCATATTCATAAGCACTCACGATCGTTGCAGCAAACCTTTGCTATGTCTAATACACTTTAGACAATCTACAAACCAATTCATGACAGTCTTCATTCATACCTACTTCCAACATATGAACGACTATGGACCATTCGAATAATTTGATTATTCTGAAATAATTAATTATTCAGGAAGTCAAAACATGCAAAGTGAAACACAAGAATAATACTAATCCTATATGGTCCCAAACCTTTGAGTATAAATAAAACACCTTTTATTTATCACCATATCGATTACTTATTATTTGTTGTTTCGGGTAATCAACTTCTTACTTCAATTATAACAATTATTGTCCCATGCTCTTAGCATGCACACTATCTTTATCTATGGTCCTTACTTTGTGAAATAGTATAATTGAATAACATTTTCAATCACACTCATTTCACAATTCCTAATCCATTAGTGTAAAAAATACAAAATTCTTGCCACTACTAGAATATGTTAGATTCTAACATTTTATGCAACAGTCATTTTCGTAATGTCATGGCACAAATGTCACCAAGACTCAGCCAATGAAATTACAAAATACTCTAATGGAAATTGTTACAAGACAATTCCATAGTCATGAAGTCACATATTCAAAGTACATTCCTTTGAACATCCTTCTTGCATAAAAGTTTCTAATCTGGACACTGATTCTCGATATCTAACTCCCAATATGGAAACATTTCCATATTTTCATATGACAACTCATTTTAAATAGAATCTTATCTATACTTTCAACTGTCCACAAGCGACCAATCCTTGGCGAACCTTAGATTTTCCTTGGCAGTTGTTTAATTATTTTAGTCAAACCGCTTTTATTTCCTTTTTCCTTCTAAATGCCCCAAACATTTGGAAACTTTTTAGAACGGTCGAATATTATAGCATATGCAACTGATCCTATACCCGAAGCGTATGGGATGCAATTTATAATAAAAACATGATACTTTACTAGTTTCTTACTATAATATCGTCATAATTTTTCTATTTGTCGTGTTCTCAAAAATTCGAACTATGAAGAGGGATGCCGTAATCATAATCGTATTTTGAGAATAATAAATATACACTTGACTAAATACAATTAAATTTCTCGATCTAAGCTTTTAGATTGAAAACGAAGTATAACATTCTCTCCCTTAATTATAGCAAAAACATCTCTTCAACCCCTGCAACCTTACAAAGTGAAACTCACTACAAGAAAAACAGCCTTTTACGACGCGCAAACAACGACACTCACTGATTTATGTTACGCACAAGAGAGTGACACTAAAAAAGTGTCGTCTCTTCAAAAAATTTAAGGATTTATGTCACGCATTCTTGGGTGCCCTTAAATTAGTGTCTAAATAAAAAATAAAAAAACACGGAGGGCACCCATAATAAAATGTGTGTCTACTAAAGATGTCGCTTTATAAATTTTAATGGAACGCGCCCATCCAGTGGGAAATGAAATCCTAAAAAATTAAAAACCCCGCATCTATTTCTTCTTTCCCTCTTCCCCACATTATTGACGCTCGTTCCTTTCCCTCTTGTCTCTCTCGGTCGCTACCTAGGGTTTTTATTGAAAGCTTGAATCGATCGACTGAGGTAACCAAAGGTCAAGCGAACTGGGAAAGGTTTTTCAGTGAAATCTATTGTTACTCTTTGAAATCGGATCCAATCCTACCTTCGCTCCATCCTTTTTGTCTCTATCAGTTGCTACCTGGGGTTTTTTGTGAAAGCTTGAATCGATCGACTAGGGTAACTAAAGGGTAAGCGAACCGAGAAATGGAAGCAATAAATCCAACAGTCACTCTCAAATCGATTCTACTGGACAAGGTTTCAATTTAGGGCTCTCTATATTCTTATCGATTCTACTTTCATTCAAGATTACATCGGTTTTTTTGGTATACAGTAACCGAAGCTTACATTCTCATCGATTCCACTTTCTCTCTCTTAACAAAATATCTCGTATTCTCAAAAGGCCCTAAACCAGCCACCGTCGACTATCACCTCCACCATCGTTCACGTCGTCCTACTTCCCAGATGGTGTGTTTGTGCGCGGCAAGACTGAACAGAAAATAGGAAAGAAAAGAAAAAATGATCAGAAAGATAGAAAAGAGAGTTTAAGGCCTAGGGGAGGATGCATCGGAGCTGTGGTACTGTTCTTAATGTCTTTTCAAAATACAGTAACCTTATTATGGGCTTGAAGAAAAAGATGACCGTTTTCTCTGTTTTGCAGTTCTAGATGGTATGGGTTCACCCTGATATGGTTTAGAGAAGTGTACGTCATCTCTGAAGATCACAATCATCCATACCTTATTTCGAATTTCGCTCTCTCTCTCTCTCTCTAAACATTTCCTCTCTTCTTTCTTTCTAAAACCCTAGCCTATCATCATTGCAGAGGAATTTTCGTGTTGCTTTCCACCATCTGTGCTGAACAAGACCATTTTCACTAGACCAAGCTTTGAATTGGAAAAAAAAAGAGTTGTGGTCAAACTTGGTTGTTGGTTCCATTGAAAAGATTAAGTCGGAGGTTGTCCTAAAAGTTGAAGCTATTGTTGTTGAACTTATGGAAGGGGGGCCTAAAAGTTGAAGGTATTGGAGTTTTCATAGATATTCATGAATCAAATTCTTCATTTGTTTCTTTTTCTCCCTTTTTAAACTTAAATTCACAAAATTGCAGGATTAGTGGTAAGATTTTGCAATTGGAGAGTGTTACACAGTCAGAAGCCATGAGGAGGCGGTATCGCTACATGAGCCATTTTTCTTTAACAACCACGTTACAGGTATGCTTCAAAGCTTGCTTAAATAAACAAAGGAAGCTATGGACCATATGCTTCAGCAACTCCTGCTGGTTATAACCCTGGTTCAGCTGCTACAGCTGCCAATTCCACCTCTAATGAAGACCTTGGTGGGTCCCACTCCCAGTTTAAGGAAACTAATGTTTACATCACTGGCCAGCAGGTTAGTTTCATTTATTCTACTTGACATTTTTAATTTTTAATTTTGTTTTGAGTGCTTGAATCACCCATTATAAGGATATATTTTCACAGATAGAATGAAGATGTTAGCCATAACTGTATCAAACTATTATGCACATTTTCTATTTTTTTTAAATATTAAGTATCTCTGGGTTATATGAGAAGGAGCGGGACATCCTTATTAAGAAACACATGGTTTGCTATTCTACTTCTAATAGCCATTTGTCTACAGAAGCTTAGTTATACATAAAAGTGTAATTTGTAAATGGGTTTACTCAATTATAACACTTGTTGTTATCTAATTGCAGGTTTCTATTGTAATAGTAAGCGAATATTTTATCACAAGTGGGAGATGCTTAAAAACTTTCAGGTACCACTACTACTACTACAATTCATTATTAAAACCTCACTCTTTTAATCTGTTTTATTTCATATTTTTTATTTGATTTTGATTGCAGAACTCGGAGTTTTGTAATCAATTTTATCGGTCTTATTTTGTGTTGATTGTGCAAGAAATATTTGATGTGATGACCGACAATTTCCATAAACTAGGATTTAAGCTGTGCATGTGTTGGTGTTGCAGCACTTATTCTGTCTGGTATGTATATCATCTCTAGTCTACTTTTTATTTGAATCATATGCAAGTATATAGGAGTATAATATTTGTTGACGTGGCAATTAATTGTAGGTGGAATCTGGGTCATTGACTGAGTCTTTGTGGGACACGTCAACTGTTTTGTATCTGTATCCAAACAACGGGATGTTTGTGAGAGAGTACACTGCAAGAATCTGGGTCATTGACTGAGTCTTTGGTGCCTCTTTTCCAAATATTCCAGCATCTGAGGTAGAAAAACTACAACTGCAAGTGATGTTTGTTTATTTATGTTATATTTAGATATCTGATGGATGGATGTAATGTAATTCTTTCAGGTTGCGAAATTTGTGAATGGACTGTTTACGAACGTGAACCTAATCACTTGACCAGTTAGTTATTTCTCAATCTTACTCTACATCATTCGCTTCCTATGAAAACCTTGAAATGCCTTCAAAGAAACTTCTGTCTTCATTAATGAACAAGGCTTCAATATTATACGATGATGTAGATGCTGCATCAAAGCAAGATGTATCAGGTCAGCAAGTTTATATTAGTCTTTTTTCTACATACAATCATACTTTAAACTCAAGTAAAACAAGAACAAGAAAGGAAAGAAAAAACTGGAACAGAGGACAATTACTTGGTGCCAAAGTCTCTTCCTTAATAAGCAAAACAAAGAAGATTCTGAATACAAATAAAGATGCAACACAGACCTATATTTATACTAGACACATAATGAGTTTGACTCTAACACAAAAACTAGGAAGAAACTTAATTTCCTATTTTACCCCTAGAACTAAAAAGTTGTTATTTTTTTATTCATGAGTTGGCATCATGGATATTATATATAATCAGGGCTGGTCCATTGATTTAGACAGGTAAATTTTTTTTTTTATTTTTTTATTTTCTTAATTGATGATTTTGAATTGTTTTTTTTGTTCATGAATTTGGTAGGTTAGATAGCCTAGTGTGGTTATTTGGAGCAGGATGTCAACCAAGTTCAACTAATGACCCTTTTGGTCTATGAAGAATCTCATATGGTCCAAGTGTTGATTGATTTAAATTTTCATATGATCTTGAAGAAAAAGACACTTCTGAAAGCTTCTACAGCCCACTAGACAGAAAGAGAGACTTCGTTTCTTCTTTATAGCTATCCTATGACAAAATTGGGCCATGAATCAGCAAACCTTTCCCTCAACAACTCCACCTCTTCATCTCTCTGCACAAGAATCACACATATGCAAAAACAATAAGCTTCCTCATCTATATTTTTCAATAATTATAAATTATATATTATATATATTTATATACCAGTTCTCTAAATAATGGCACAGGGATCCCGATTCTATGGCCAGAAGGTATCATCTCCCATGGTCTTTTGGCCTTCTCTACATCTCCTTTCTCATCACAGAGGGAAACTTGGTGGGGGAAAGAAAGCTGCTTCAGTACCTGTAGTAGACAAATTGGAAGGATATTTGTGAGGGTAAGAATGTAATTTTCCATTCCAGGAAAAAAAAGTGTAAATTACTTGCCTGGATGGAAAATGATGGCATAAAAGGCTCTAAAAGGCAAGCAAGAAGATAAACTACTCCCACTGAAGTTTTCATTACTATGGAACATGAAGGTAGGTCTTCTCTGTAAAGCTTCCAGAATTTACTTTCCTACATCAAGTTAATAAATAAACCCATTCATGCATGCTTAACCAATGTCTGAACTACAATTTATTTGGTATGATGGAATGGAATCACAACAATGTAATGGAATGGATTGTTACATTCCATTACCATGTTTGGTTGCCCCTTTTTTTTGTAGACCTACTTGTAGATACGCGTTGCCCTCACCAGATATACTCATTGCAATTTTCAATCCTTGTTTTAGCTTGAACTGTATGTCAATTTGTAAAATATAATATTCCAATGAGGAGTCATTTCAGAATATCTAGAATGTTCTTGTATCAAGAATTACCTTCTCCATGGCCCGAACAAAGTAAAAGAAGATGATCTTTAAAGAAAACACATTAGAAGTCATACCCGAGTTACTGGTTAGGTGAGAATTTAAGTTTTATATAAGTTAGATTATTTTAGATAATAATCAAAATAAAAATTAAATGTTGCATATTCTTAGAATATCATTATTTTATCTTAACATTAAATTATTTATGAGATTTTTGAAATCATGTCCCAAAATTGGTTACCATGACTTGAGGATATGAATGTGATTAAACGTTGAGTACTCACCATCTAATCAAACTTTTATGATTAAAAAGTACAAATTGGTGGCAAGTTGACAGTTGGACTATAGCAGATGAAAGGTCATCTTCTTTTACTTTGTTTGGGCTGATTCATGGCCCAATTTTGTCATAGGATAACTATAAAGAAGAAACGAAGGCTCTCTTTCTGTCTAGTGGGCTGTAGAAGCTTTCAGAAGTGTCTTTTTCTTCAAGATCATATGACAATTTAAATCAGTCAACTCTTATCTGCTGTCTTTTGATTGATTATAATTTATAGTTGTTGATGGGTGTTTCTTTTAGGTCCAAGTGTTGGTAGAAAAAGATAGAAACTTGGACTTACGACATGCTTTGGAAGTTGTTGCTTCTATGAAATCTTTGAAAATAGATGTTGTAACAATACGCGAGGTAGACATATTCTTGTTTCTTGTCATTTGTATTGCGTTTGATGATAAGGATTAGGAGGACATTTATGTCTTTTTTTATAAATATTTTTATAAAAAAATATTTATAAATCTTTTTTTATAAATCTTGTTTCTTGTCATTTGCCGCCAAGGTATCTATTATTCTTATATAAAATGGAATTGTAAATTTTTATATTCTTTTTTATAAATCTTTTTATATTTTATAAAATAAATTAGGCTGTGGGAAAGGTGTTGCCAGAGCTAAATGGAAAGCTTACTAGAATGGATTTTAGGGTTCATGGTTTGATGGGTTTAACCAACCAAATAGTCTTACGTTATGTTCCACAATTGCCCCTGATACAGGCACGATGCTCTCAACTAGTCGGCCATCAAATCTTCTGAATACATCAACTGGTATGATGATGATGTAATACATTTTCTTATTTTGCTCGCTAAAAGACACAACTGTGATGAAATTTGGGCACACAATGCACTCAGAATGTTGTCACGAGATGATTAAGCGTAATAAGTAAGTCAATCTAAACTTGTCTTGGATTAGTTCATTTACAAATCTTGTGACAGAAAGTCAACGCCTCCAAAGTGAAGTATACATATACTTCCAATTATTCTGATGGTTTGCAATGCCAAAAATTTCCGTTTCTGATTATATCATCTTCTCTTTCTTGTGCCATATGCCCACACAAATTTCTGTAGCTGATTACACATTAATTTAATTATGCAGGTTTTGAAGTTTTTGATGGAAAAGAATAGTGTTAATGCTCTTCATAGAAAAGTATGTTGGTATTTTAGGAAATTTGGCTAATAATTTAGTTAATTATATAAAAAATATTGAAATGTTACATTTGTCTACTATTGGAATGATTATTTGATATATTACATTTGTCTACTATTGGAATGATTGTTTGTATGACATTAACTTTTGTGCAATGTATTGTATTTTTTGTATATGGTATTTTATTTTCTATTATGAGACATGAAATGCAAATTTAATTTGAAAATCAGTAAATCTATAAATAATTTTTTTTTAAAAGAAATTAAAATTACGATACGCAAAAATGTGTGTCGTCTTCATTTATGACATGGCCTATTTTGACAGGGGCTTCCTTGATACGCATTGCGTGTCATAAACACGCGCGTCATAAGGTTACGACACGTAAATGCATGTTGTCTTCCTTTATGACAGGGCCTTCCTTGATACGCATTGCACGTCATAACTGCGCGTCGTAAATGCGCGTCGTCTCTCTTTATGACAAGGCATTCATTGACGTGCATTTGCGCGTCGTCTGAGCGTTTTACGACGCGCAATGAGCGTCGTAAAAGGCTGTTTTTCTAGTAGTGACTTTTGTTTTTCTATAATTAATATTGCCAACTTGCAATACTTAATAATCATGCTCCTACTAACATGATGATTATATTCATTCGAGCATAACCCTTTTACTCCCACTAGCTTTGACACGTATTTAGGAACCAGCTAAACTTCTAGGAATCAATACTTATTAACTTCCAAAGTTCATTGTTTCTAATACGATATGCTTCGATAAGCCTTTATCTAAGCTTCTCAAAATCACACACCTTTCCTTAGACAGCTCATATGTGTGTCTAAACTAATTCAGAACTTATCTAACTAAGTCCTAAATGTTCAGACTAATTGCCAAATCTCACAATTCGAATTTGAGAATGCAATTTAGATAGTTGCTATCTTCTTAAAATCTCTCTTAGTGAAAGCGTTTCCTCACAATCATTTTTCATGAAGGAAAGAAACCTTATGACACTTAGATTTTATCGTCTATGTGTTGCTATCCATGTACATTTTCCATAAACATAATCGAAAGATAATGTTCGTGACAAATCCAAACTCTTATGGACAGAACTTTGTTCATTCTTAATTTCTTGCCATCATGGGTCCCACCATTGCTTCCAAGTTATCAAGTAGCTCACTTATTCCAATCAATGTACTTTCATTGAATAAGGTGCTTGCCTTATGCATTATAATGAGAACCCATAGAACTCATATGCATAATCATTCAACAGGATTGGCACAGAAAATAGAATTTTGTCAACACGATAGGTTACAAACCTCAAGTCGCGTGCTAGTGTTTAATAGGTTTACTCTTGATTAGTTCTTGAATCTTTTCAAGATCTTCAGACTCCCACTGACCTCTTGACATATTAGATTCTCTTATCAAGAAACATTTCTTGATAAACAAATATCCAAGAGTTAGTGTGTGTCTATATCAAGACAAAATATTGCACACATTTGGTCTTAGTTGGTCCTTGTCTTCTACAAGACATCACAGCTCACCAATTTCAAATGTGCAAGACAAAGAAAAACAATTTTTCTACTTCACATTTGATGAGTGTGTGTCACTTAATTCACAATTTTGGAATACGATTCTAAGACTTGATTTTTGGAACGAAGTGTGACTCGTCCTTTTAATTTAACCATTTCAACAATTTCTGATTCCTCTTCCTAGCCATACTAGTGCACTAAGATGTCCTTAGAGAATCAATTGTGATATAGTTCTTAATAATTAAGATGATCATAAAATCCGATACAAAAGTACTCTCCCTTCTTCTTAGATTGGAGAAACTTTTATCTTTTTGCCTTCATTGATTCTTCTTATTCGTTCTGCCATTCATTGAAACCTTTCAATGATTCAGAATTACACTTAATCTTGTAAGTATAATGACATTTACTAGACTTTTGGTAAATCATGACGAATACTCTCATTGTTATTTGTGGTGGACTTGACTAGTGCACAACCTTGTGTTCTATTCCTTTAGTCCTTTACTTGACTCACATACTTGTGTGATCAAGGAATTAGTCTTAATTTCCTAAGTACCAAGATTTCCATACATCACATGATTCAAATCATATGATTCCAAGTCTCTGTCCAATTGAAACTTGGGTGATGGGAATCTTTCCTTACTTAGAAAATTTTGACACTACCATAAATAACATAACTAAGAATCACATCCATTTATAAAAATACACAAACATCAATTTTTTACAACGATTTCATTGCAAGGATATACATAAATAAGATAAATTAAAATTTATTTTATTCATAAAAGCAGCGGAAAACATGTCCTTACAATGCAAAATCAATTGAAAAACTATGTAATCAAATATTCCCAAAAACTCTATCATAACTTTCTAAGCTCAAAATCTGATCTTAGAATCCATGCGATCGTGATCCATTTCTTCATGATCAAACTCATCTTGCTCTTCCATCAAGCTTCCTTTCTTTTCACTGATCCTGCAATCTTATCACATTATGTATTAAGAATCAATGAATAGGAACTTAATGGAGTTAGATAGTGGAGTTTACCTGAAGTGGAGTCATACGCCTTGACTCTCCTATCTCTTAGATCTCTCAGGTATACTGGGTAGCTTCGTCTCCAATGCCCCTTCTCTTGGCAATAAAAACAAATTGACTCTTTTGGAACAGCACACGGAACTACTTCAGACTTTGCCTTTCTCTTATGATCAAACTTTTCGACCATGGCATGGCTTTCGTTGCCATTGCCTATATCCATAGAGGTCTGGAAGGCAGATCCACCAATCAACTTTGCTTTTCCAGTGCGCCAAATCATTGTTGATTCACCAGCAATAAGCATATAGGTGAGATCAATGAGGATCACGTCGTGTTTCATCATATAGTACTCTCTTATGAACTCACTATATGAGTTAGGAAGCGACTAAAGAACCCAGTCAACAGCCAGGTCCTCACAGACAACGGATCCCAACATTCTTAACCTATCAATGTGTGACTTCATCTTTAGGACGTGTGCACACACTGACTTTCCTTCTTCATGTTTACTTGCCAAAAGGGCTTGAGTGAGTTTGAACTTTTCAAGCCTTTGAACTTGTGGGTTAGGGAGAATAATAGGAGGAGGTGGAGGAAGTGAAGCATGATCTCGTGTTCCTCGATCGAATCTTGGAATATCATCTTCATGTGGAAAGATTGTTCCACGGGATTTGGAAACAGACCATAGCTATCATACTTTGACATCTACAAAACGGGAGAAAAATTCAAGCTAGTTGATTGATTGAGTCCTTAATAAATCACCCAAATGAGATATTAAGGCTAGGACCCAACACAATACTCTACAACTTGGGAGAGGGATGTCGTAACCCAAACTGCAAAACATTTGAAGGTAAGTGAATGACGATTCACTAATTTTCCACCATGAAAAATGAAAAGGAAATTAGGTTTTAAATGTACTGAAAACTCCTAGATCTTTTGAGATTCATTCAACTTTTCAATGGCATGTTTAAATCACGATATGCCCCTCGTTTTGTGACTGGGATGCCGAGGATCACAAAATAGGGTGTGAATAACCATGCAAATATACATGGTACCCCCAACGTTACAGTCATCTATTCGATGTGCCGTTTAACCACAAACGCTCCACCGAACTATGAAAAACATTGAGTCACCCTTTGCTACCTTTGCTTAGAACCATTTAGTGTGCCGGTTAACCACACACGTTCCACTAACGTCTTCACAAGGGTACAAAGTGTAATTTCATGGAATTGCATCAAATTCACTTTTGCCTAAAGTAACTAAGATTGGGAATTTTGTATAAAACATTTAGTTACTTTATACTTCATTATACTTTTAATGGAAAGGGTTTGCCCTATCCTACCCATTCGGCTAACGACCCTCCACTAGTCAAGAGTGCGGTGGGTAAGAGTGGATACCCATTCAATCGCCATTTTATAGGCAATTTCCTTAAACACCCCTTATAGACCAGCTTCGTGAATGAGGCCTACTAACGGCAAGACTAGCAGTTTAAGTTATACATATATAATATTAGACTTTTAATGTTATATATAGTATAAGGGTGCATTTTACACTTTTAAAATACTAGGTAGTCTAATTTAATAAATTATAGTTTTAATTCAACTAAATGTAAACCATATCACTATGGATTTATTAACTCTCTTTTAATTATACACTTAATTAATTTAATAAAACCATAAGGGTGCAATCTAAACTTTTTCAAAAACTTAGGGTTTTAGAACTTAACATTTTTTAAAATTAAACTTTTTACTTAAAATTTAAATTCCAAAACTTGAGGGCAAGTTTTTGAAACTTTTCAAAACACAAAGGATCAAATAGCAAATAATTTAAATTAAACAATTAATTTAATGATTATCTAAATTTGACCTAGTCAATATTACTTGCAAGACAATTTACCAATTTAATTCAAATAATCAATTATTATCATATAAGGAGATTATCATTCAATCAAATGGTAATTATCTGTTGTTTGGTCAAGGATATACTCAAATATATGATAAAATTCGGATATTAATGACCCAAAGCAATTAAGGCAAGTATCCTCAAGCAAAACAGCAAGAAATCCCGAAATCAGCTCTAACTGACGCTTGAACTCGCCGAGTTCCACTATGAACTCACCGAGTTGGGGCTGCTCGCCGAGTCCATAATGGGACTCGCCGAGTTCATCAGTCAGGGTCACAAAAAAATGATTTTAAGGCTTGAATAAATAAACAAGGCGTCAATACAATAGAAACCAACCTGTCTCTAATACCACTGATGGGTTTTGGCCATAAGAACATCCTATGTGCTCATGCAAACCCTAATACTTGGATCTAGGTTTCTCTATTGTACATGCATTCATCCAAGACTATAAACCCTAGATCTAGCATGTGATAATCAATATTAACATAAGAATAGGGTTTAGATCTTACCTTGATTGTTATGTAGCAATAACAATCTCAAATCCTCCTTGTAATGGCTTTAGAAAGCTTAGAGTCACAAGTGTCACTCCTCTAATGGCTCACAAACACCAAGAGCAAGAGGATAAAGAATAAGAAGAGAGGAGGCACCCAAAAACATGTTGAAACCCTAAGGAATCACTTCTCCACGTTTTTTAGTCTCAAGGGTCCTTCAAATAGTGAGGCTATTAGGGTTATCTAACAAGGAAACCCTAATTTGACTGCTTAGGCCCTAAGCAGCCCATGGACTCCCTCCTTAGAGGCCTTGGACGATTTCTAATGGGTTTCCCCATAGAATTCGTCCACTCCATCCTCTATGGAGTCGATTAGCCCAATATTCAACTATCACACAATTGACAGTTCTAGTCCCTTAAGTTTAATTAATATCTTTTAGCCACAAAATTAATTCTTAATTAATTATTGACTAATATTAATTAAACAATATGATTTCTCCTTTAATATATTATTCTCATAATATATTAATAAATCATAATTAATCCTTTCTCTCCATAATTCATCCTATTAAGTTGCTTTGGTGAAGGCAACCCAAAAGGACCATGCACCATCGGGTCAAGTACATACCAAAATAGTTATGGACTTAGACACAAATCCAACAGTATTGTCTTGCAGTTCCCAAGTCACCATTCAAAAGTTTTCACAAAACCACTTTTCACACCTGAGTGTGTTCAAACAAGTACATAGAACAATTTCTCCTAGACTCAACTAGGGATTTCACGCTTCTATCAAACATATCTTAAATTTCCTATACTCGCCTTCTAAGATTCTTATCATGCATATGCTCGATTTAGAATATCCTAATACTTTTTCATAGGTCAATAGAAATTTTACTTCCAATTCTTCATATAAATTCCTTCTTAGGTAGTGTCTACTTTGCAAGACACACTATCCCAAAATTTACTCTAACGGTATGGAGATAAATGCTCTCCAACTACTTGTATTGTTTTCAAACTCATGCAAGGCACCATGGATATCATTCCATTTCTTCTTTTAATCATCCGTCCATGACATCGCCATTCCTTTATATGAGTTAATCATAGAAATTTTGTTTCTCATTTGTGTATAGTTTAAGTCTACTTCATAGGAGTCAATCCTAAGAAGTTTTCATTTTAGCTGCATCTCAACATGTTCTACTAGCTTCAACTTGGTTCTCTATCTTTCCTGACAACAACATTTCTTTTCATGCAATATTATGGGTGTATTACTTCTTCAACTAAGTATTCTACCTTATTTGGACGAGTAAGTCACTGATCCTTTCACAACCAAATGACTCATTTCACCATCCTAATCTTGTATGTTAAAGTCGGCTTAACACACTATGGAACTTTCGTAAGGATGTGAGAGAAGTCAATTGTCACTCTTTATATTTAAATACTAAGTCGGAGCATCCTGTATAGGATACAAATCAGCTCTTCCCACACCACTCAAACTGCATACTACATCATAACGTTAGACAAGGTCTTGGCTGAAAACTTTGTTAGCATTTCCTTTAATCTTCATTGAATTCTTCTAAATCTTACACAACATCAATTTCAATATTGTCGAAGTATTCATCACCATCTCTAGTTCTTTTGAATCTATAAACAATCACTGCTTCGATCTGGACAACGGTGGAACAACTTCATGGATTTGCATCAACACATTTATCTCCCCCAAATGTGTTTCAAACGCACATCTTTCTTCCAAAGATGTTATTATATCATCAAACATAATTTAAATGTATAATACCACTCTATAGGTATTAATACACTATTTATGATAACACTTCATAAATATTATTTTACGATATCCCTCGATCGTTTATCTATAAACTTATCGATGTCAACTATCATAAGTCTCTTTATCACTTCGAAAAGTTTCATGTAAATTCTATTACGAAAATTCTTAGAATTCTGAACATAAAATTTTCTTTTCTAAACCAAGGTCGGCAACAGACATTAAACTTTCTCAAGTAATAGCAATATAGGTAAGCAACGTAAAGCATGCAATATTTATTTATCATTTAACACATCTTAGAATATAAGGCATATCTCCTTTTAATATTCTAGTTCACTTAAACTAATTCTATGAAAATTTTGAAGTAACTTAATATCTTAAAATACTAAGGTTTATCACTACCCAATACCCCACTTAAGTATTTCCTATGGTTTGTATCCATATACTTACTATGAATCCGTTCATATATTGAACTTCCAATGGTTTAAGTCTAATATCAATCTGTGGTATTTAGTTCAATTAAACTATTGTTGTGATACCATGATTGAAAGACCCTAACTTTCATACTAAAGACATTATTATCACTCCAAAACATGCTATATGCATATTCATAAATAATATTTTACATTTACAATTTGATTACAAAAGACTGGATACAAACCGACTATTACAAAGTGTTTAAGGGGTAAAAAGTGGCAAATTTCCAAAATTAACCGGGAGATCTCACAACCCTTCTATTTATAGAGGAGGCTTCGGACCGAGGGGGAGACACGCGGCAGCAGCAACGAAGGCCAGGTGGTGGTGCGAGGTGAGGACACGCGTCGGATTCGAGGACTCGCCACCGAAGGCGCACGCGTCAACTGCTGATTCGAACGAACCTCGGACTCGAGAAGAACATGACACGTGTCGGAAACAGGGCATCTCGCATGCGAGGTGACGTGGCCGAACTTGACCCATGCAAAATTCCTCGGTTTTAGCATTTTTCTCAGATTTTGTGTCCCGAACTTCTAAAATCCATAACTTTCGCATACATGCTCCATTTGTGATGTTATTTATATGCACACGTAGGTAAAATTTTGCTCTACAACTTTCACTTAGAATCCGTCGATTAATTTTGAGTTTATTTTATAATATTTTTATTTTTAACAGACCGGGACAAAAGAATCCGTTAAAAATTTATAACTTCTTCATCTGACGTCCATTTTCATCAGTCTTTTTTCCATTGTACTAGTATTGATGAGACCTTCGATTCTCGTTTAAGTTGTGTCGGCTAAAAATCACTTGATCTTTATTTTGAGTTTTTAGATGTCTACTGTTATTCCGAAACATAGTAAAATCATAACTTCCTCATACGAAGTCAGATTTGGACGTCCTTTTTATGAAAATTCTCGGTTTAACAAATACTACGACTTTCATTTAAATCACCAAGGCTAAAAATTAGTTTATCGAAAACTCAGTTTTTACGTTATTCGGTGTCGTGTCGGTTTTGTTGTGGATCTTCGATTGGTAATAACTTCTTCGCTATAACTCGGATTTCGATGAGGATTTCGCCTAAATGTTTCTAACAAAATTATCTACAACTTTGAATAATAAAATTTTACCTATTTCAAATTTTTATATTTTCGTTAAATTTTGATATTTGACTTTTAATTGAAATCTAATAAGACTTCCAATATTTTCTGAGTGATTCTAAACATAGTTTTACTTCATTTCTAGGAAAAACTATCTGTTAGAACTCAACGCTCAAATTAATATAATATTTCATTATACTTTTCACTTTTAAAAATACATAACACGATAACTGAACGTGTATGTTACAACCCTCCTAATAGACCGGCTTCGTAAATTAGGCCTACTAACGGTAAGACTGACTTAATCTTATATATATATATATATATATATATATATATATATATATATATATATATATATATATATATATATATTATTAACTTATAATACTATAATAGTATAAGGGTTGAATTTTAACTTTTAAAATTCTAAGGTTTGGAATTAAAGTTTCATTTAGTGAGACTTTACAAATTCCTAAACTTGAGGGAAAGTTTTGAAACTTGTCAAAACTCTTCAAGTCCATAACATATGAGTTTAATGACATCTTAAATAGGAAAAACCTTTCATGTTCCATAACTTCCATAACTTGAGGACTAGTTATGGAGTTCATTAAAAAAACATTTAAAACATTATTTAACTAATACCATAATCAATTAATTCATGGAAGATTCAACTAAAATCATATGAGCAAGATAATTCAAATCAAACAAATTTCATGTAATTAATCATATAAACTATTACAAAACATGAAACTTTGACAATTATATTTTAATTGGACAAACATGAACATTACCCTTTTGGAAAATAGGTTTCTAGGTTCAAAAAACAGTTTAGGGTAATGATCCTCATCCAATTCCAAGCCAAAACATGAAAATCTACTCAAAGGTGCATCACCACGTCTTGGTAAAAGCTGTCACGCCGTGGTGAGCAATCAGATGCAAAAATGACAGATTTTTAACTTTGGAAAAACAAGTAGCATCAAGTATAATGAAAAGCAAGCCTAGTCTCTGATACCACTGAAAGGTTTTGAGCATTCTAACACCCCTAAGGTGTGCATGTAACCCTAGAAACCTTGGATCTATGTTTTCTTTATTGTACATGCAAAATTTTATTTTTCCAACTTTTCATCCTAACTAGCATACCATGAAGTATATGTAATATGAAAACTAGTAGAATGACATACCTTTTCTTGTAGCTTGATTCCTTAAGCCTTTAAGAGCCTAACACCCCACTTGTAATGCCTCAAATTCTTCACACAACACCACCAACAAATGGAATAACTTGAGAGAAGTGTACTTGCACACAAAATTCGACTAGCCCTATTTTCTTATCACTTAGGTGCCAATTTTGGTAGCCTTAGGGTCTCTTATATAGTGTGGAAAACTAGGGTTACACATATAAACCCTAATGACCTTCCAATATCCCTCATGCTCCATGGTTTAAAACCTACATTTAATATCCATGCGTCACCACATGGTTTAGCCCAACATAAAGAACTATGGATCATTAGCCCACTTTATAAGAATGAAGGATTTACCAAATCAACCCCTTATATTTAATTAGTCTCTTTTGTTCACAAAATTATGTCCAAACTAATTCTTAATCAATACTAATTAAATATTATGATTTCATATTAATATATTAGAACTTATAATATATTAATAAATCATAAATATCCTCTTCTCAAAAGTCCATCCTTTAGATAGTTCCAGTGCCTTGCAACCCAAATGGACCATGCTACTCTCAGGTCAAGTACATACCAATTATAATTATGGACTTAGACACTAAATACAACACTTTGATGAATCTAAATGACTTGATCAATGTGACAAAGATTCTCAGCACTGTTAATGTTTCGAAGCGTCAAGAAAATAACAAGGATTATTTTCTTATAGAATTTGTTCATATCAAGGTATTCGTAGATAACGAATATGATTTCCTGGAAATCACTGATATCGAGCTTGCAATGGCTATTAAGAGGAATTTGAAGGTTCGTCAGTCAATGTTCAAAGGGAAGATTGATTTCAAAGATTACGTTGATGGGGAGATTATGCATCAACCTTTAGGATTTTTTTTCAAGGAATGGGTAAGAATGGGAAGATGACTAAGTTTTTGTTCTAAGTTTGTAATGTAGAGAGGTACACAAACTCTCAATATGCAAGCCTTCTTGTTCGTCTCAAGAATTGCAAATAGAATACTGCAGTTGATAAGGCTGAAATTCGAAAGTCAATTATTTGGTATATGGAGATTCGTAGAGTACTTCACCAGACCATGAAGCTGATGGTGTGATTTCGACACTTCTCACTAAGGGGGAGATTGTAAGGGTGTAAATGTCTATTGAGGTGTCGAAGTTTTATTTGGTGTGTATAGTGTCGAAGTCTAGCACTTCGCTATGTATGTATTGTGTAAGGCACTGTAAGATGTCGAAGCTTAAAGTCTAGTCCTTACATATTTTTTGTGAGTCTGTATCACCCTATAAATAGGGTTAGTATAGAAGTAGAGACTATCTTTTGGGAACTTCATTCACTTTCTCTCTCTTGTACTTGTATACTCTTTCAGAATAATCAACGAGCCAAACATAACTTATTTACGATTGTGTTCTTAATGCTTTATGTTCTTGATTTTTTCTTTAAACTCGATTCAAACTAACTACAAAACGAATTATCATAAGCTCTTGATGGGTTAAGCCAAACCCTAAAGCCTAAAACGACATCTTGATTCAAAGTTAAATCTTGACAGATTCGTTGGACTGTCTTGCAAGGGCTATAGGCCATTCTTATCTGAACTAGACAAAAGCTTCATAAGATCAAAGATGGGGGGAAATCGATTCTACTTTCCTTAAAGTTTGATATTATTTCTTTTGGAGTTGTAGATTTTGTTTTATGATCAAATAATTGAACATGGGTAAAATTGGGAAATTCTAAAACTCTTATACAAATGAGTGTTGACCAAATGGGAATGTTGATACTATATTTTAGGAATTAGTAACTTTTAAAACCCTTAGATAGATGATTCTTTGGGTTGGTTTAGGGTGTTCGATATTAGTGTTTTGTTGTTGTTTATTCGTTATAACACTCGGTGGATTCGAGTTGAGTCAATCCTTGTGGAAATCTAAGTAATTTGATAGGAGATTCCGAATCTTAGATTGGTTGGATTGAACCTAGAATTTTGTAGGATACATGTGCCCTGAGGTTGAAAATAAATACGCCTAAAGTAACCGTTAAAAATATATAGGTAATTAGGATAAGTGATCAAAATGAAAGTCGAAGTACTCGTCGATACCTACGCATTGATGACAAGGCTATATCAGTGAGGTGTTTCAAGTGGATTTTCCAAACAACATATCTTTATATGTTAAATGGATCCTACCTCCGATACGTTCTACCTGGTTGTTTCTTATCAGCTATAATTCAGTGCTTCATTTGGAATTATTAATAAAATCTGAGAAACTATAACTATAATCACGATAAATATAAGATGATGACTAAGGTTGAGTAATATTTTATTTATAAGTCGTTTAAAAGGGAAAGCAAAAACTATTTGTCAAAGATATAACTTTTCCGCAAATCATCCACCTTTAACAGGAAAGTGTGTAGTTACTTTCATCTTACACATAAATACAAAGTATTCAAATTGCTTAAATGCTATATGTGCTTATTTTTCTGTGTTTACGATACTTGTGATATATATGATTTTCCTTGGTTTAAATCATGTTTTATTAAAAGTACTGATTTATTTATTTTATCGTACTTAAACTATCGTTGGGTAGAAAAGGGATGTGAAGAGTCAAATAAAGATGTGAGGTTGTGACTTTTATAGTGCTATCGTACTGATGAATAAGTTATCTAGCAGAGTATAGATGATGACCACAGACTATTCTAGAAAATCGAGTAGAACATCGCAAACTTGTAATATGTAGGTATTAATGAACTATGAGTTCATTTTGTGTACTTTATTCCCCCCTAAGGTTACCTTATTGACATATATTTTTTTTGGAACCCCTGAAACGTTGAATACTAGTTGCTTATAGTGATCCTTTAGGATAAGTCTCTTCAAATGTGAATTTTAGGATCAGAGAGTGCGAATAATGAGAATGGGTAATCGAGTTAAATATTTGGTGTGAAATATATATTTAAAAGATTTTAATTATATTATTGTGGGTTGAAAACCCTATGTGCTTGCCAAGCTCCTAATCCTAACCCACTCACTTTATTTGTATCACAAGTAGCGGTAAGAAGGTTATGGAATACATGACTCTATCTTCCAAGTGTTGAAGGAGATTATGGCTATTAAAAAATAAAGAATTGCAAGGCTTATAACGACTAGATTATGCTTATGCTTCCTATACCAGTTATGACATCTAGGGTTTTTATATTAATGAAAATTATTTCTTTGAAAATGTTTGATGATGATATTCTTCAAAAGGATACTTTGTTTTATATAAGCATAAAGAAAATTTTTAGCGGCCCCCGCAAAAATTAGGGATGTCAAATATTGTACATGATTGAGACAGATCATGATTCATATTTTAATCTCAAGTGAAAGATTTATTATGATAGGAGAGAGAGAGAGAGAGAGAGAGAGAGAGAGAGAGAGAGAGAGATTATTACAGAGAGCTAAATCACATTGAGAGAGAGAGAGATCATTACTGAGTAACAAAGTATTATTGAGAAATTGAATACTATTAGAGCTGATAAGAGAGTATGAGTATACAATTAGTTGTTGTAATTTATCTATTACATATTTCAATTTTCTTTTTCTTTTTGGTGGATGGTACTTAACTAGACATAACAGAACAAGCCTTTTTGACAGGCATTTGGCGCGGACGTGACAAGAACAATACATAATATTAGCCAAGTCAAATAGGAATAATTTACCATATTTTAGTCCTATCCAAAAGGGTTGAGCACATTGGCACACATTGCTTAATGAAGAAATGACTCGCACATTTATCCTTCATCCACCCCCCCCCCCCCACCTTCCTTGATGAAGTTCTAGTGACTCTTAACTATTTTCCCGAAAAATGATCCCTCCTCTTTGCTATTTAAATAAACCACTGCCACCATTTCTACACCCTCTTCCCCGATAAAACATACCACTATCACCCCTTCCTCTTCCCAAGAAAAACTCACGACCACCCTATTCACGTAAAAAACCTCTCACGTACACCGAAATAAAGCCATAATCCCATAGCTTTTTTTATTTTGTTGTATTTTATAGGGATTGTAATACAACTAATAAGAGTGAATTAGTGTTAGACAGAATAGGATCATCGTATCTTCTGGTTTTTTAAATGTTCATGTGATGGTGGCATCACGAAGAAGATTAAAGTGGTCAAAGAAAATAAAGAAACACAAGGACTCGATGGCAACTGGTTTTTAAGCTTCAATTGTGTTTGCTCATGGGATGTTTTAGGTTTTGATAAACGTCCATTTGATTAAGATGAAAGTATGTTTATCCCATTCATATTTTAATAACTAGGTATGAAACCCGTGTACTACATGCGTTAATTAAAAAAAAAGTAAAATATCAATGCATTTGATTAAATGCAAATAAAGTGATGAATAAATAAGTAAGTCCATGTATACGAATAAAAAAAACTTTTAACATATATATATATATATATATATATATATATATATATATATATATATATATATATATATATATATATGAAGCTTAGGAATAGTAAACTAGACATTTTTTTTGGAAAAAATGGTCCCTGCACTTTGCTCCTCATTCTTTACCTATTTTGACATTTTTGGTCCTTGCAATCAATATTTTTACACTTTTTATGAACCTTTTAATATTTAAAGTTTGGCCACAAAACTTTAATGGTTTGACAAATTTGATCCATTTTCTAAAAATTTGCTAATTCCTACCCCTTTAATTTTTTAGCCGTTTTGAAACTTTTGATCCTTGCAGTCAAAACTTTTACAATTTTTCATAAAAACATAAAAAAAACGGTCAGAGGCAAAGTCCCGGCTTTTCATCCTTGCATTTTTTACGTCTGTCATATTTATCGATTCGGAAACAATATTGAAAACTTCTGACCCCGCGTAGCGGGGGTAACCTTTCTAGTTTTAAATAATAAAATGGAATCACAAATTTCTAAAAACTTATTTGAATACAACATTAATCTATCTCCTCTTTTAATTCTGGACAATACAACATACAACAGCCCATATGCGGACATTTGTTTTCTAAAAAACAACCATACATTTAATAGCGATTGTCATTTACTCTTGTTTATTGCCATCGTAAAACACATAGCCGGAGGGAATTGCCTTATTTAAAATGTGAAAAATACATTTTTGGAATAAACGTACAGTTTTCTATATTACTTTTAGATAATATATATATGCTTTTATAAAGCGATTACCCAATTTTATAACTCGTAGCCTTGCTCAATTATGCAAAACACATTTCAAATCAATATATGTATGTCCTAGGAGAATGTGAAAAAATGGATCTTGATTTCTTGTTTTTGTTAATCATTTAGTTGAGAATCATGAAAAAAGGACTATATATATGTCCCTAGAGAATGTGCATTGCTATTACAACATTGTTATTACACAATTCGAAAAGACTATATTGTTTAAGAATTTTGAACTACCTTTTATAGTAAAATTACTTCAAAAATCATAATTTTGCTCTAAATTTTCCAATATGTAAATTTCAAAATAACTTTATGTTAGAAATTAAAGTATTGAAAATCATAATAAGTTTGAAAAATCGTTACGAGTTCAAGAATCTTGAAGAAAACAATTTTTCTTTTGAAGATGCTTAACTTCAGCAATTAAGAGTTCAAAAACCATAGTTTGTTTTTAAAAAATCATTATTTTCGAACCATATTTTAAAATTTCTAGTCAAGTAAGAAAACCCTGATTTTCGAAATAACTTTTTTTACAAATTCATAGTACGACAATCAAGATTTTCGAAAATTATTATCATAAGTTGTATTTCTAATAAAAAATAGTTATTATATGAGATTAGAAGAAATATGTGTGTGCATGTGGGGGTGGGATGGGTAGGGTGGGGGTGGGGGGGGGGGGGGGGGGGGGAAGAGTTTAATATTTATTCGGTATCAAAACATACTTTTAACTAATTTTATATTAACTTATTAGATACCAAAAGATAATAAGTATCCTTACATATTATTGCTTAATTGTTTTTACATGTAATACTTTACATTTTTCTATCCGACAAAAACGTATACTAATAACAAATATATTTTTGTATAAATAAAATGAGTATTTATGTAACCTCTCTTTAGAAGTTAAAATATTTACTCCAAAACCACTAAATGTTTTCTTTTTTAAATAATGACTTTTTTTTGTCTCATAATTGCTTTTAACATTTTTTTATTTATATTAACAATTTGAAAAAAAATTATATATATATATATATATATATATATATATATATATATGATAAAAATTACAATAATTGTTTATGTAACATATCTACAAAAATTTAAATGTTCAATTTATTAATTTAAAAGCATCATAAATGTTTTCTCTTATCATTAGATTAATTGTTTTATTTTTATTTTTGTCTCACTAAAAATAAGCATAACATGTAGCAGAGGAACATATGCATTTATAATATTTTCGTCATCCGAATATTATATTTTTATACAGTATAACATCTATAATTTAATACTCGATAAATTAATAACCTCGATAAAATTAATAATTTGTCCGGTAACTGACCAATACAAAATTTGACCCCAATAGAAAAATAATAAAATAATAATTTTTTTGAAATCCCAATGTAAATATATTGGTTCCAGAGAAACTATAAATTAATATTGCTAAAATATTCCAAAATTCTAGACTTTTCTGGTAGAAAATGAATCTATAGTCACTTGTTTTTTTTGTGAACTTCCAATCTGAATTGAGTTCATCTTTAAATCTCTTAATTGCACTTAAGAGTTGAGACACTATATTCTCGTATTGCAACAAAAATTATAAAGAGTTGTTGTCGCTTGCAATGTTTCTTTCCGAGTGACCGGTTCCAAAGGCATTGAGTCATCATCAACTTCATCGTCAACTTCATCATCAGCCGAATTTTGAATGGTATCCGCGATAATTTTAGTCATGAATATAAGCCAACTCTTTAAGTTAATAATTTATTAATTTATCGATATAATATAATTTTGCTAAATTAATAAAATATCTCAGTCCTAACATTATTAATTTATAGAGGCTTTACTGTATAAGATTTATTTGTGCTGCTAAAAAGAACTTGATTATAACTTTTGAATGATTCCTTTGTGCTGCAAAAAAAAGAACTTGATTATAACTTTTGAATGATTCCTTTGTGGTGCAAATCAATCATTCTTTAATGGAAAATTATTCTAAAGCTTATTATTATTGATATTATATTATAATATAAATATGAAAATTTCTTAAAATTAGGATTTAGAATAAGGAATGAAGAAATGTAATCATGGTAATTTATTATCATATTTATTATATTTAATACATTACATATATAAATAGACGTATTATGTGGCTTTTTAATTTTAAAAATTATAAAAAGAAAAACGATAAATTGAGATGTGAATATTATTTATTTTAAAACGACAACAAAATGATAAGTATCAAAACTCATGAAAGATTGACATATGATAGAATGAATCTTTATTTATTATAGAAAAGATTTCAAAAATGTTTTCATCGTTTCATCGAGTAAATGATTTATTAGGTTGAGAGGAGTGGTATCGGCCAACCGAAATCCGCCTTAGCTCCAACAAGGAAGAAAGAGGAAGAAGGAAGGAAGAAGAAGAGAGCGTGTGGGTTGCCGAGGGGGGGGAGTAGCGATGAAAAATAAAGAGACTTAGTTTGCCATTGCTCGACATGCCAAGCGTGGATCCGAACTCGACATGATTCGAGCTCGACATGTCGAGTTCATGGCCCAAGTGTTTTCCGCATCCACCTTACTCATGCAGAGGTGCTACCGAGACAACTTTGTCTAGCCTTAGTAATCACATAACAAAATGATGATGTTTGTGTATATGTTTCGTTGTGAAATAGATTATTGATAATCAATATAAAGTAAAATAATGTTTGCATATGAAGGACATTTTAGTAAATTTAACATTGAGCTTTGTACCATTCTTGTATCACCAAACATTCTACAACAAATCAGTTCAATATTGTCGAGTCCAGTTTTGTCATGTTTAGTTCTCTCCTATCCTATCGAGTCCTATGTACCAAACGCTACAAAAAATTTTACTTTTATTTTTTTTCTTAAGCAATGATTGTTAAAATTCTTTTTGATTGTTAAAAATTAGGATTCAAAATCTAGTATTGTTTGGAATGTTTGGATTCTATGTCCTTTGTAATTGTTTCACCGATTATAGTTACTTGCAAGAATGTGTGGTTATATGTGAAAACTTTAGTTGTTGAAAAAACGGTAACAATTATATTTTTTTAATAAAAGATGTGGTATCTTACGTTTTGATAGTAACTTTTTAATTCATTGATATTTTTTTGAATGTTTGAGATAGATTTGTTACCCTTTTTGAAAGCATCCACCATACTTTTTTAGTCGATGGGGGTGTGGATCAAAGGAGAGACTAGGTATATGATATGTGTCATTCGTTAATTACTAATTGTTTTCTTTATTAACCGCATGCAGATAATTGTCATCAATCGAGCACATCCATAATATCTATCACATAACTAAACAATGTCTTAACATATCTTAGTGGCATTTGTAGCGATTAAACATTAGAGTTTGTTATTCTTAATTAACAGTAGGCGAACTATGAGGGGCACCATTTATTGTTGAATTTAATATAAAAATTAAAAAACTAAAAGTCAAACATTAAATTTTCCATGTCCATGGTTTTATATAAATAAAAATTTAAATTTAAAGTAATAAAATTTTGACATAAATCATTACACCATATGGTGTACTCATTTGTAACGTCGTGATTTTTACTTCATTTTTTTCATTTATTTTAAAACTTTTTTAATGGAAACACAATGGAAGACTTTAGCTATATATAATAACATTTCCAAATAAACCACCCATTAC
Organism: Lactuca serriola; assembly: GCF_051521515.1. NCBI lineage: Eukaryota > Viridiplantae > Streptophyta > Magnoliopsida > Asterales > Asteraceae > Lactuca > Lactuca serriola. The sequence goes on along the minus strand of NC_136412.1, from coordinate 262,495,484 downwards.
CTACCTTTAAAAAAACAAACACTAAAATGTTTTATCGTTGTGGAAGTAAAACACACTATTAAAACAAAATGTGTCCAAAGAGAATCATTATTAAAATCCAACTACCCAAAAAGAAACTCAACCTCTCCGATTCATGCACCTAAGCTAACTAAACTTTCTATAAATGCATATATAAAAGAAACAACTGTCATCAAATGCTTCTTAAGTCGATAAGTTGTACACAACCATAGGAAAACATATAATCAAGAGATGGGCCATCCAAATAGTTTATGATAAGCACATATTCATCTTATTTCACAACATACCAAACATAGCAATTAGCATACAACCACATTACATAATTTGTTTCAATCACACACACATATACATACACACACATCAAATTTCTAAGGAAGCCAATCGAATTTTTGGATTTTTGTGTGAAATGTTTATGTTTCCTTGATTTAAGCAACTTCCGATCATTCCTCAGCATCCTTCATAAGTTCCGAGCTCCAGTTTAGCTCTAATTTCCATCAAGCGAATCCAAAGTTGTTCCCAAATTACCGCTTCACTCGGAATACCTAAAAAATACATAAAAACATGAGCAGTACATGAGTTCTGACGAATAACCAGACCTAAATATTATTTAAGCTAATGCACATGAAATAACATAAAATAGGATGCTAAGTCTAATAAAACTATTCTAAAAGATGTATAAAATTGCATCTATCAAATCTCCCAAAGCTTGAACCTTACTTGCCCGCAAGTAACAAAAAGATTAAACATTATAAACAAAATGGAAAGATGTAGATGACCTAAAAAGAACTTAGAACAAAAAAAAAAGTTAAGTAAAAACTTGAACTTTAAACTATTAAACACTTCACTCTTTTATTTCTTCTTTCACTTTTTTTTTTCATATGATCAGAACTTACATCGAGGAAGCTCCAATGAAATCACTACTTAGGCAACCATTTCAATACCTTCCATCTTTCATAGACTCCCAAATTCAGGAAGAATATCATCGGTGTGAACCAATAAATCAATTGCAACTTTTATTTAAACTTTATACCATAAATACCCTTACAAGTGAAAATAACATATTTTAGAATTTCATGTCCTCAAGAGTAAACAATTAAGAACCAAGCTCGATGCATCCTTAAGAACCCGGCACGGCCAAATCAACATTCACCGAAGCAATCAACCCTCTCGTAGGGGTCAGAGCTCTATGTTTTCACTTTTTCTGAGATCGGATATAAAGGTTTAGCTCACTTCTTCATTTCTTTGTTGATTTTGTGGATATGATATAAGGTTCTTTGTTACCATGACGGTAATGCATGTCAACAAATAGGACCATGTTTTTTGGGTCCATACTTGTTAATCAAGGTTCTTTTTAAACATTTCAAGGCAAATAATTCTAAAACTGTTAGTACCGCCCACACAATGTTTTGGTACCCTATTTTTTTTTACTTTTATAGCTAGCGTATTGGCTCATTGTGTTTTACAACCACTTCTTATGAGAACTATTACTGAGCTTACCACTATTGGTTTGGCCGCTTCAGACTTTCATTTTCCATTTATATAGAGCTATCGAATGCAGGTAACGTCATCATATCATGTAACTTTCTCAATATTTTTTTATTTTTAAAATTTTTTTTGTATTATATGCAAAAAAAATAAACAAAAAATTAAAAATAAAACATTTTTGGGTTTTTCATAATGAAGAAAAATAAAAAATATTTTTTTGACTTTTTGAATTTTTTATATGCAAATATTGAAAATAAAATGCAAAAAGGGATAATTGAAAATTTTAACTAAAAAATGCAAAATTTTCATACTAACCCCTCCTCAAACTTAAAATGATGCATTGTCCTGATATGAACAATTCAATAAAACATATTAAAACAAAAGGGTTGCAGCTATGAAAGAATATATTCTAGAAGTTCCTTTTATTTTCCCAAGTTTGTTTGGGACTGAGACCATCTCTTTATTGAATGCAACAAAAATAACTAATCATCATGTTGCCTTCTAGAAAGTCGGCTTTTTAAGGGCGTTGTCTCGACTGTGCCTAACCATATTTTTAAATGGCGAATGTGGGACTCCTCTGTAGCTCAATTTTTTCTTTGTTACTCTAGACCCTTTCAGATATGGCAAAATTCAAGGATCTGGAACTTGTGTAGTGGAACAAAAAAACATCATATTTTTTTGAACAAATTTGTTTTCATATTTTTGATTCTCTTTCTTTTTTATTTTCATTACAAAAGTCTTCTCCTTTTCACAGTTTTTTTCTTTTTTAGCTTCTTTTAAGAATTCACATTCAACTCCTCTTTCCCGAGCTTATCATTTTCTGATAGCTTCTTTTCACCTCCTTTGATGCATCATCAAATAATTTACTATCTAAAAGTATTTGTTGCACAAAATCATTAGAACACCCATAGTAGTCCTCAAACAAAGGACAACTGGTACCCTAAAAATTAACTGAAAGATTATCAAAAGTATTAGCATCATTTATTTTAAAATTAATCACATCCCCATTAAATTCCATTGAAATTGTACTCGCAAAAACATCAATTTTAGTTTTTGTAGTTTTCAAAAAAAAGGTCTTCCCCATGATGATTGAATTTTTGTCTGATACGTCCAAATGTCTCATGTCCAGTGTATAAAAATCAGCAGGAAAAATTAATTCATTTACTTGGACAATAACATCCTCCATTACACCTTTTTGGTGTATTGTTGAGTGATCTGCCAAATAAATGATGGTCCCGGTCTTTTGTAAAGATCCTAATTATATTTTTTCAAAAACAGAAAGTGGGAGGACATTGACTGAAGCGCCTAAGTCTAGCATGGCTTTTGGAAAAGTAAGTTTTCCCAACTTACAAGGTGTCCATGATCTTTTTGCAAAATTGTCGAAATGTTTTCGCCAGCTTTTTTTTGTTTCGTTTATTTTCATTTTTTCATAGAAACACATTAATCTTTTAAAATTTAGCTTGACGAGGAACTTGTTTAATAACATCTAGAAGTGGGATATTTACCTTTACCTTACAAAAGGTGTCCATGATCTCTTCGTCCTCTTGCTCTAGTTTTGTGTTCTTCAATCGCAATGGGAACGGCGGGATGGGCTTATACTTTTCATAATTAGCTTGGGTTGTTTGGGAGTTTCTTTTTTCACCTCTTTTTCAGCTTCTTCACTACCCAAATTTTCTTTAGTTGTTTTCTCTGCCTCTTCTTCTGGTTCAGATCTTCATGGGCCTTCATAACTCTTCCCATATCTCAAGGAAATTGCACTCACATTGTTCTTTGGATTGTTTTCAGTTTGTCCCGTTCACTTTCCTTGAGCTTCCAACCAACTAGTTGATACACATGTTGTTCTACATTTTCGATGCCCGTTCTATTTTTGTTCTGGAATGCGTGAGTGTTGGTGGCTAAGATTTTAACAATATATTCTAAGGCCACATTGGAACTATTGGGTTGATATTAAACAAGTGGCTGCTAGAAAGTGGGTTGCGGAATACACGAGGATGCTAAATTGTTGTTTTTGTGGATAATTATTATTCTAGTAATAATTTTGAGGCTGATAAAAAATTTTCTACTGGTATCCTCTAACAACTTTTATTGGAGCAACATCCTCTTGAAGTGGCGGGCACATATCAGTTGGATATTTGGTCTTTAGGCAGATGATGTGAGTTGACTTCTTTGGCACCCATTGGCTGATCTAGGTACCATTCTTCAATATTTGAAGAATGCTTTGATTTGATCGCCAACTTTTCTATTAACGCCCAGATGGCATCATTTCACTAAAAGATCCTCCACTCGAAGCATTGATCAGTCACCTCTCCATAGGTGTCATACCTTCATAGAAGCACTAATAATGCTAGTAATCACTAATACTATGTCGCGCCAGCAAACCAGTAACATTTTGAAGCACTCCCAATATGTGGCAACCCGAAAGTTTTGGATTAAGCAAGGTTTAAATGGTAACCTCATTACAAGGAAAACCTTGAAAACCATTAGAGCATAAGTGCATGTATATGGAAGTGTACACTTTGGAAGTCACATACAAGGTAACCTCTTGAAAGTAAACAAGTTTATCAAGGCAAAACTAGAAAAATGGATTTGACTAAGGATCACATGGTATAGACACAAAAACTTGTATTTGTGTCACAATCTTGAACACTTGAACTATAAGGCCAACATATTTGAGTTTGCTATTAACTAAGACCATAAACAACTTCCTAGGACCCATCCAAGACTGTGAATTACCCTAAGAAACCGTAGCTTGACCATGAACTACCTTAAGAGGCCTTAGCTTGGTCGTGAACACCATCCTAGGAAGGATCCTAGGCCGTAAACACCCTTTGGTAGACCACATTAGAGGCGTAAACTACTTAGGAAATCCATGATAGGCCTTAAACTACTTTAGGAATTAATCTTAGGGCGAAAACACCTTGGGGGACCACATTAGAGGCGTAAACTACCATAGGGATTTGATGTTTGGGCGTAAACACTTAGATATTTTAAAGTGTTTACATATTTATGAGTTGTATTTTGCCATTTTCCCATGCAATCACGGATCCTTATGAATTGTCCAACAAATAACTATGAATTACCTAACAGTTTTCCAATTAAACTTCAAATCATCTTCACTTCCCTTATTTAAACAAGAACCCCTTTTATTAATCCTCACCATTACCTCATTTTATTCTCTGGATACTTCATACTTCCTCTAAAAATCCCTCCCTCACTCTACTTAGCAAATAAATTAAACTCCTCTCAAGAACAAGTGGGTCTTTCCAAAAATCATTATCATCAAGGTGGTTCTTGGAATTTTGGTGAGCCATTTTGAAATCTCCTAGTATTCTTACATATTATTTGGTTAATTTCATCTCATTTACACACAAAGTTGTGTGTTAACCTTCTTAGGATAATTTAGGCTTCAAGGAGTTCATCAAGGGCATTTTAGTGCTTAGGCTCAAGATCTTTTCTCTACACCTCAAAAACCTCAACAAAATCAACTCAGGTGAGCTTCATACCCCAGTCTTTTAAATTTTTTCATTCTTTTTTTTTTTGGGGGGGGGGGGGGGGGGGTACAAGTCCGATCTTTTTTAAATCCTTGGATAATTGCATGCACCCATAAGTTTATATGTTTATGTGTGTTGAAATGTTATTATTTCATGTTAATACTCCATAAACTTGAGATTTTCCAACTCTCATGTGGTTAGAACTAAGCTACATTTGTTGAGTTTTACATATCAATGATTTTATGCTAAACATAAAATAAAGTTGCTATGTAGAAATATGATGAGTTATACTCAAAATGATAACTTGGTAGTTAAAAATACTTTTACTACTAAAACTTGTGCAAACATTGAAACAAAATATTTCATGGATTCATATGAGATTTTGGTGGAACTAGTAACAATATTTTAGTCACAACAAAAATTGAATATCTTTGTTTACAAGGATCTCAGCAAAATTTTGGGTATCTCAAAACACCCTACCAAACTTGGTTATTTTTCTAAAAATAAATGTAGCTAGTAAAACAATCATGTTATGTTGATACCATTTCAAGGGTTTTAAGCTTAGAAACATTATGTTATATTCATAACCTATTGCAAGTTGACAAACTATTAGTGATTACTTATAATTATCAATATAAATAATTTTATCAAAGTCGGTATACAAAACAGAGTTTTACGAAAAAAAATATTTCCGTGTCATAAACTGTCCAACATAAAACTTTTAGAAATTCAAGTGACAAGTTGTATGTTATATAGCTGTAAAACCAATGTTTTAAAAACCGGTTTTTAGTTATACCGGAATGATGACCGGTTTCCAGTTCAACCGCTTTAACTGTTTCAACCGCTGAGTAAACCAGTTTCTATTATTTTCATCTTTTTCGTATTTTTGTAGACATACCTATATACACAAATCAAGAATATGATGTCCACAAGTTCAAATATTAAAGTACACATGAAAACAAGTTGTAGATCACTCTAAGTACATTAAAATAACTCATAACCATAAGTTTTACATAAATCCATGTGCATTAAAAAACAAATAAAGTCCTAGATGAATATAAATGCATCAAAAAAGCTCATAATATTTATCATATGCTTTTATTCAGAAAAATTTTAATAAATATGAAAAAACTACCAAAGTTTATTATGCAAAAGGTTTCGATTCCATATGTTTTTATTCAATTTAACTGGTTCAACCGGTTTAATTGAACCGATTCAACCGGATTTTGGTAAAAAACGGCCGGTTCAATCTAGTTCAGAAATAGATATAAAACCGGTGATAGTTGAATCGCACACTTCCCCGATTCCCGATCCAACCGGTTCGACCGGCCGGTTCAAACCGTTTTTTTAAAACATTGTGTAAAACGCGTGTCATAAAGCTGCAGGCACAACGTTACACGAGAAAACAATATTTGCATTATACACTAATAGGAGTCAAAACTCGTGTAAATTCCGTTAAGGCTCTTGTGAGGAATTTTTCTTTGTCGTACCTACCTAGCGTAGATTTTGTATAGATCTATACGGGTTTGACACCCCACACCTGTGATGTTCGCTACAGCTAGACAGGTCAGTCTAAGGTGACAAATATATTTCATAGTAGCTGACGCCTAAAGAAACGTCAGGGCAGGCGTTCTCTTCATATTAGTATGGTTGTAGCGACTCGCATAGAGTAGCGATCTATTAACATTGGAATTACGAGGAATATACACTCCATTAGTTTTATAAAATACAAAACTATGCTTCGTATATTTTATAAACTGATTTCACAACTCCGGTCTTAGGGTTTAAAGACCACAACACTTTTATATATACAGAAAATATACGATTTTCTAGGAACACACTCTTTCTAATACAAAACAAAGGAAAATAAGGAACATGCATGCAAATATACACGGTTTCTGGAACGAGACTCACAAACTACTTTTATAAGAAAATATTGGATTTTCTGGAGTTTTACAACTTACTATGAACACAAATATTACAAAGATTTCTTACAAAAATGATTATGAACTCGACGCTTTTCAAAACGACTTGTATTCTTAGGGATCTAGTAGACATGTATTCACCACGTTCAAGGCCCGGCGTTGTTGCATTATGTTTTATACTTTTGTTATTCGTGTTTAACTTTTGAATAGAACAAGTGTTGTAAACAATGTAAACCAAATATTAATGTATGAATGTTTGTATTGCTATGTTTCATTTATATTCAACTCTTATGATACGACACATGAAGTCATCTGCCCCCGAACGTTTCTGTCTTTCAAGTTTGGGGGTGTGACATAGTAGGTGTGTAATGCTTCACTTTTTCTCTATTTTATGATGAGGATTTATCTACATAAATTAGACACCTTTGCTTCTAGAAATTATTCTTTCTAGAAAACGTTTTTCCATCTCATTTTATGTTGTGATAGATCCATGAGTGAGATCATACATCCATTCTTTTGCTGCTTCCTAGACCGAATAGGGGAATGCTCATGACCTGATCTGGTCTTTTGTGATAGCATGTGGCTTCATCCCAGAATAGACAACATGACACACCTTGAGAAATTTATGCGGGTCTTCGTTCTCAAGGCCTCAAAAAGTAGGGGGCCTATGTATTAATCCAAACATCAGATGAAAGTTCTAAGCTTTTGGAAACGTGATACAATGATGTTGTTGTGTAACCTCCTGTGTTTCCTATTCTCTGAGAATCTTCACCTAGTCGTCTCTTGTGTCACTTATGGTTGGTTTTGTTTAAGAATAAGGGTGTTGGTGAGTATTTTTTGTATGGGTTGTGGGAAGGCGGGGACGGGGGTGCTTTGGGAAAGGAAGAAACTATTATTTTAGGCTAGATCCACAAGGAAATACCTTGTGGTGTGGTGATTTCTAGTGCTAGTGATAATGTTGAGTTTTATATGCATCAAATACACTCTAAACTAGGTAGAGGAAAAACAGAAACTAAAAAACGAAAATGCAAAGAATAAAAGCGTACCTCTTATGTATTCCTTTATCTCTATGCTTGAGATCTTGATCCTCCATGAAGTTGCTTGGATGAGAGGACCCAAACCAGTAGCCTTCTAATGGTATCACACCCACTGACACCAAAGAGTGGAATAAAAATAACTAGTAGAAATGTCAATTTCACAAACCCCAAGATGGTTAGAAATTGTCCCTAAGAGGAGGAGGAAGAAGGATTGGCGAAACATCAAGCCAAGGTACAAGGAATAATGAAATCCCTAAGGCCCTATTTATAGCCTTGGAATTCTTTCCTAGCTTTTGTACTCCTTCCTATGTAGGACAAGGAGCCTAGAACGGAATTCACTCCTTTTCCCATGTGGGATGGAGTGATTTTCATCCAACCCTAACTCCATAAGGGTTCTGGAACATTCCTGATTAACCAACTATTGATTAATGAATATTTAACCCTTTGATTAATTAAAGTGGTACTTAATTCTCAAAATATTTTTCCAATTAGTTTCTAATTAATTATTTACCATAATAATTAATTAAGTAATTTCTCTTTTATTTATTCTACTCAATTTGGGTCTTGAGGGAAACCCAAAATGACCATGTTATTATTAGAAATATTATCAATAGTTAATGATCTTGGACACTCTTTCCACCAGTCTCCCACTTGGACAAGTCATTCAACTATATGAGGTCCAACATTTCTCCAATAAACAATAGACAGTTAGCCATCTAATGCAACTACCGAACACTTGATCTAATCAAGATTATGCCCTTAGATAAGTGATCAACTATCCCTTCGTTTTATGATATATATATATATATATATATATATATATATATATATATATATATATGTGTGTGTGTGTGTATATATATATATATATATATATATATATATATATATATGAATTCGAGACATGGATAATGGTCAATCTTAAAATTCAAGATTATGTTTCTCGATATTGATTTGTGACGAATACATCTGACTACTAAATTGAACACATCAATTTCAATCATGGCTCGGCCAAGCACTTTAGATGTCATCACCAAATCATCGAGGGACCCATAGATATCTCTTCTCCTGTTAAGGCAAAAGAAACAAATAAACTTTGACTACATAGTTTTTTCGTACTTCATCATGTCACACAAGGACATACCCTTTATTATTACCAGTTATGGATAGTGTTCGAGTAGACCAATGCATAACAGAATTATAGAGCAAAACCCTACATGTATCTAGGTTTAAGGAATAAAAGATATTATCGTCTTAGAATTACTCATGATTGGATCCATGAAGTAATCTCTAAGTTGCAGGTTGGTCCAATACTTAAATCTCTATTAAGTACTCATGAGTGTTATCACAATCTCTATGTTATGTCTAATACTTTGGACAATCCACTAATGCTCATGACAATCTTGAATCACTACTTACTTCCAGGAGTATGACCGGCTGTGGATGTTTGAGAAAGATGCAAAAGGAGAACACAATGATAAGTTAGTTGAAATGAATGATCTCCATAGTATATTAACATCTCCACTTAATAATTTCCTAATCGAATTAACACTTATATTGCTTAAGTTCTCAAGTTTAAATCAAACTAAACTAAGAGTGCATAAGCCAATTCATTTGCAAATCTAGTGCCTTTTAACTTTGTTTGACTGTCATACTTGGTGAGTGGCATTGGCTTAGGGAACGAATTGACAAGATTATCTTTCGATATAACCCATTGACTATGATTTCTTTACATTTGACTCACTTTCGAATGTGTTAGTACTTACTAACTATGTGTCTTATGAGCTTGTATAACTTGGGATCCAAACATGAGGTAAGTTCACCATTATATTCACCAGAAACTTCAACATGATCATCAATGATTGAGTTTCAACAAGGATGTCACAAATGAATCTCTTTTATTCACATTCTTAGCATCTTCACTAACTGCAATGTACTCTAAGTTTTTTAAATCCACTATGGTGTATTACTTGGTACTCTTCCAAGCTAATATTTCACATTGAGTAAAAGCATGAATTTTGAATGCAAACATAATCACCTTTATCAGTATGGAACTTAGCATCAAAGTAACCTTTACAATGATCTCTTCCATCTTTTCAAGATCCTTTCCTCTATCCTCCTATGACACTTAAGAATTTTCTTGATCTTGATTCATTGATTCTCGCCAAATTTAACTAATCCAACTTGTCATGCTCAAGGCATACGATTCATTAGATTTGGTACATGCCATGGCATACATGATTGATCCCATAGCAGAAGCATGTGGGACACGACACATTTTCTTAAGCTTAATAGTAGAACTATGACATTAGCATCGCTCAATGTCATGCCATATTAAGCACAAACTCATTTTCAGTTCTACATGTCGAGTTTCCTTAAGATTGTATGTACTATGGCTTAATCCAACGAATCACTTTGATCTATCTCCATAGATCCTTATATAGTATACATGTTTTGTATCTCCCGTGTATATCATTGCGAAACAATTCTCATATGTATCCAAGATTTTACACTTGCTAAGTTAGAACATAGTTTACAATGAATTGTACATTGTCTATGTACAAGGGTGACTATAGTACTCCCACTAGCAATGACATCTATATGGCTCATCTACGTTTCTCAAAATTCAAACTCTCTGAACTTTCTCATTGAAACAATGATTCCAATTAATCCCACTAGTTTTAACATATGTGTGGATCTTCTTTATTTCTCGAAATTCAAACTCGTTGATCTTTCTCATTGAAATAATAATCCCAGTTGCAAGATGCTTATTTCGGGCCATAAATAAACTTATTAAGCTTAAATATTCTTCTCAACCTATCATGGTTTGATTGTGTGTTTGTTACTATCCATGCTTACCTCTACTTGAAGATCTACTTATAGCTAATCATTAAGGCCGAGTTCTTAATCTACGAAGTTTCAACATATGTGGACTGAATCTCACTTTCCATGTCCTCTTTCCATTTTTTAGCATTTAGGACCTACCATATCTTCCAATAGCTAGCATCTTTGATTTCTATCTACCAGTGACTCATATACCTCAGTAATATAAACTCTTATACAACTAGATGTATGACATCCTCTATCATATCTATTAGGAAAAAGTGGAAATATGTTAGTTTCGTTGATAGCTATTTCAATACCGAATTGAATGTTAGGTCAAACTTTAGGTTCTTTGTTGGTCGACACTTGAATCTTATCAAGATCATCCTAGCTCCCACTAGACCTTTTGGATATCAGTTCCCTCTCTTGGAAGACTGTCCTTCGAGCAACATACACTTTGTTCTTAGAAGGTTTGTTAAACAACTATCCAAAATGCTTGATGGGTTCTCCAATGAGATAACACATCTCTATTACAAGTTCTAGATTGTCAAGCACTTCACGACAAGCGTAAGCCTTATAATCGTACACATCCATATGTGCTAGTGAGGAGTGAATCCCACTTCACATATCATAGAGTGTTTCATTTACCTACTTAGTTGGTACAAGACCAAATGACCTATTGTAACACTATTCATGGCACAATCCATGAATTGTTATCAAGCATAGTAGTACTTATATAGTACAAAATCAACAAATCATTTGTGTCTCTATCTAACTAACACTATTAGTGGTAGTGTTCTAGTTGGAGATAGATCGTGAAACTCTTTAACATTTACCTAGATGATCGATAAATTTTAGACTGAGATTCTCACTGTGAGTGTCTCATCCTATTACCTTGTTGATTCTTAACTTCATTTTATGAGAGCTTTGAATAGCTAAAAGGTTCCAGACTCATGTTAATACGAAGTTGGTCTCACCATGTATCGTGGTTAATCTGAATGGTCGATTAGTGCAAAATAATTTTAACATATATTCTCATCACCCAGTGACGTCTTCATCATCTATCTTAATAAACAAGATTTTCCTTTATCATAAGACTCAAGGTCAAATGATATCCAAAATCCGATCCAACAAGATACTTGGTAATATGTTTCTCATTTATGTATCCAAGACTATGATTACATAAATAATTTCATCCAAACCTTTTGGATGTATTTGAATCAGTACATATTGTGGTTAATCTGAACGATCCATTATTTAACTAATTTCAATAGATATTTGCACCACAATAGTACACCTTATTCAAATATTCGAATCTACTTTAAACTTACTAGTTTCATAGATTTCATGACTTTCTATTAACATGTTATAATTCTCTACATTTGAATAAGTCAAAACTATCTCATGAATCATAGTATAAATAATTTCAATTATAAGACCATATATGAATAGTTGCAAGGGCTCGGTATTCATTATCAAATTATCTTCTCCATGTTTCAGTCTTCTTACTTCATTTTATATTTTTTGGGCATGTATACATTCTCAATCATTTTCTGTTATGAATAGCTATCAGAACATGTCTTAGAAGAATCCTTCCTTTGTCCTTGGCATTTGGGACTAGATTAGGTATACCAACACTAATCGCCTTTTAAACCATGTGCAATCGTATTTCTTCTTCTTGACACTTTTATTCATGATAGTAAAAATATGGGAGTGTTTTAAAGTTTGAGTTTCTATGATTGGCCATGTTAGTTCCAAAAGGAAACCTCCATGGACATTCTAATTTGTTCATATCAAAATCAGAATCAAGATCTTTCCTTTCGTTTATGAGAAATATTCCCAAGATACAAATTAAGACAAGATTGATCATATTCACAGCTAATCCTTTCAATGGTTTTATAGCAGTAGATTTTATTGGATAACGTTATAGACATCATTTAATATCAATTATAGTTTGTTTACTTATCCTTAGAAAATAATCACTTTGAATAAAATTATTTAACAAGGCTAAGATTCAAATTGGGCTCTATGATGTGTAAAGGGATGCTATAAACACACTATAAAGTTACTTAGGTAGGCAAAGCCCGTTGCCAGTTACGATCACCATGAAATTCCTAGATCTTTGAGATTCATTGACTATCAATGGCATGTTAATCTCATATTATGTTCATCTCAAATTCAATGATGGGGTCACCGCAGATCACTAAAAAGATGGTTAATCATCCATAAAAAATTGCAAAGTCCCCAACTCAAGTTACGCTTGAGATTCGTGAGTTCCACATCATTCTCTACTTATACTCTCAAATTGACATGCCAGTTAACCACGCGATCTCCATCAACAAGTTATAAAGAGAATGTGAAACTTTTAAGGATAACATAATATTCACATTAATAGATTGTGAATTAACCATGCAAAATCACATGATCCCCGACTCATGTTATGCTTGAAATTCTCGAGTTCCATATCATTCTCAATTATACTCTATGTTGATGTGTCGGTTAACCAAACGAGCTCCATCAACATAATATAAAGAGAATGTGAAATTTTAATGGATAATATGAGACTCATATTATATTAATAAAACGGGATTTTGTTTTACACTTGTATTTAGAATACTTTGAGATTGACCATTATCATGATGGGTTATGAGCATAAAAACAAATTCCTATGTGATCATGCAACCCTAATGCTTTGGATCTTGGTTTTCATTATTTACACATGCAAACTTGAATACCAAAGAAAAGCCCTAGAAACTAGTATATATGATTCTTTGGGTTGGTTTAGGGTGTTCGTTAGCTGTGTTTAGATATTGCCTATTCATTATACCACTCATAGCGGATTCGAGTTGAGTCAATCCTTGTGGATATCTAAGTACTTTGTTAGGAAATTCCATATCTTAAAATGGTTGGATTGAACCTAGAATTTTGTAGGATACATGTGCCCTGTTTGAGGTTGAAAATAAATAGGGATAAATTAATAGTTAAAAATTAAATGGTAATTAGGAAAATGATCTAAATAAAAGTTAAATTACTCGTCAATACCTACGCGTTAATATAAAGAATGCCAAAATCTAGCTTCGTATGAGAAAATTATTATTTTTCGATGTTTCAAGTGTGACACAATACGACAATGTGCGGCAAAGAAAACAAGATAAAAAACAATCTAAACAAAAGTTGTAGTACTCAAAAATAGCTACATGTGGATATAAAGAACGTCGAAAACGAAGTTCGTATGAAGAAGTTATGAATTATGCAGTGTTATTTACAGTCCAAGCTTCCTCAAACCAAAACCCAAAAAATATAGTTAAAATTAGCCGATGAAGTCTAAATTAAAGTTGTAGTATTCTTTGATAGCTACGTGTGGTTATAAAGGCCATCGGAAATGGAGCCTATATGAGAAAGTTTTGAACTTAAGAAAAATCATAAATTAGGGCCGTTGGATGAGCGACACATGGCACCACTAGAGAGTGGTAGATGTAACAATCCTACTCCACCCTTCCTCCCCACAACAAGGCCTCTGATCGCGATGTATGGCAGGATGTGACACACCCTCTGAAAAATCCTATATATAAGCGATTCCTTGCATGTAGGTGTTCAATTCCTTCCAAATACTTCCAAACTCATGCTTCTTTGAGGCCCTGTTCTAGTAATTCTTGGGCGTTAGTAGTGAAGCTTTAGAGCAATATAGAGCCTGGTGAAATAGAGTTTTTGATTTTGATGTTATCCCCACGTAGTGTCCGGTTTTCTGTTAAACAACATGTAAGTTGATTTGTCCTTAACATGTTTTAAGTATAACTTGTATTTACGTTTATAATCATTATTATGAACTTACAAATATAATTTGCTCATTAATACGATCATTATACTGATCGGTCTACTTATGGAAATGATGACAATGCTATATCAGTGAGGTGTTTCAAGAGGATTTTCCAAACGATATATCTTTATATGCTAAACGGATCCTACCTCCAATACAATCTTACCTGGTTGTTTCTTATCAGTTATAACTTAGTGCTTCGTTTAGGATTATTGATAAAATCTGAGAAACTATAATTATAATTACGGGAAATATAAAACGATAACTAAGGTTTAATAATATTTATTTATAGGTCATTCAAAAGGGAAAACAAAAGGTATTTGTCAAAGATATAACTTTTCCACAGATCATCCACCTTTAACAAGTGAATGTATAGTTACTTTCATCTTACACATAGATACAAAGTATTTAATTGCTAAAAATGTTATATGTGCTTATTTTTGTATTTATGATACTTGGGTTATATATGATTTTACTTGGTTTAAATCATGTTTTAGTAAAAGTACCAATTTATTTATTTTATCATATTCCAATTATTGTTGGGTAGAAAAGGGTTGTGAAGAGTAAAATAAAGATGTAAGTCTGTGACTTTTATAGTACTATTGTACTAAGGAATAAGTTATCTAGCAGAGTATAAATGATGACAATGGACTATTCTAGACAATCTAATGGAACATTGGCAGACTTGCAGTCTATATGTGTTAATGAACTATGCGTTTATTTGATGTAATTTATCCCCCCCCTAAGGTTACCTTATTGACATATATTTTTACGGAACCCCTAAAATGATATTGTTTACTTTTTGCTTATATTAATCCTTTAGGATAGTTCTATTCATACTAGCATTTTAGGATCAGGGAGAGAAAAATAACAGGAATCGGAAATCGAGTTAAATATTTGGTGTGAAATATATATTTAAAAGATTTTAATTATATTATTGAGGTTTGTGAACCCTATGTGCTCAATAGGCTCCAAGCCTGAAATCAAGAACTAAAATGCTTACAAATATGAAATCAGAATGTTTAACGGACAATCCTTGCTAAAACCTTCAATTCCTTCTCCCCAAAAATTATGCTAAGGACATGCATAAAAAAGGCTAAAAGTTGTGCAAAAAGGTGCACAAAATGCACCTAACCATGTCACAGATTGATCATGATTGAGGCAGATCAAAATTCAGAGTTTAATCTCGAGTGAGAGACTGATTATGATAAGAAGAGAAAGAAGAGGGAGGGAGGGAGAGAGAGAGAGAGAGAGAGAGAGAGAGAGTGAGTGAGTGAGAGAGAGAGAGTGAGAGGTTATTATAGAGAGCCAAATCACACTGAGAGGGAGAAAGAGATCATTATAGAGTAACAATTATTACTGATAAACTGAATACTATTAGAGTTGATTAGAGAGTATGAGTATACCATTAGTTGTCGTAATTTATCTGTTATATATTAGTGATGAGTACTTGATTGCGATATATGTGATTTTTATGATTATATTATTATAGCTATTGTCACATCCGGATTCCCAAGTATCTCATTTTAAGTATTTAAATTGAATATTAAAGAGGGACTCGGCACGTAGGCGCTCAGACTCGCCGAGTGGGATCGCGCATGTGTTGGTCCGATATAATGGAGGACTCGGCGAGTCCATGTTGTTTAATGAAACCCTAATTTCTTGGGTTTGGGGCCTATTTAAGGACCCTTATAGCCACCATTTGCGGCTACCAGACCATTGAGAGAAACCCTTATAGTGTTTGAGCGTTTGTGAGAGAGAAGAAGCCATTATTGGACCTTTGTGGGTTTGTTTCGCAAGAAGAAGTTAATTCCAGCTTAGAGGAGTCCAAGGAGGTTGCTTATTTGTGGATTGCAAGCAAAGGACGTCATTCTTGAGGTAGCATATCGATCCTTTTTCTATTTTGTTAAAGAATCCATGGATCTAGGGTTTTCTATACCCTTTATTGGGTTGATTTGTTGGGAATATGGCCCGTTATCATGTTTAGACATCAGATCTGGACCCATAGTGGTCCAGAGAACCTATTCCATCATGCTTTATAAGGAGTAATGGAAGAAATGGACTTAGGATGTTCTATTTGGGGCTAAATCATCAAGTAGTGTCATTTGGACGTTGCATGTGCATCAAGTTCGAACCTTTGTGTGATTATTGAGCTTGGGAAGATTAGATCTATGGATTAGAGGAACAGATCTGACCTCAGAAGGTCATTTGAGTGTGAGCATGGAACGAACTTTCCGAGTCCATGAGCAGACTCGACGAGTCGAGTTGGGGTTGCCCCTTGATTTGTGACAAGTGTAACTTGTCGAGTGGAAGAAAGACTCGATGAGCCAAGAGAGTCTGAAAGGATTTAGAGGACCTGCTTGGACTCGCCGAGTCACCTTTGTGCACTCGGCGAGTCGGGTCAAAGTTGACCGTTGACTTTCGTTGACTTTAGGGTTCTGGTCAAGACTGATTCAGGAGAGTTCAGGGAAGGGTAGAATGGCCTTCTACCGAGTCTGTAGAGATGAGATCATGGGAGAGTATTGATTGGGAATGTTATTTGAATAATAGGAGGAGGCTAGGTTAGGACGTTGAGCACGAGAGTTTATCCGACTTCATTGAGGTGACTCTTCTCACTATGCCTTACCCGATGGGGTGATTATGTGCGACCGGAAGGTCTTATGTGTATGATGAAAATGTGATGTATGTTGTATATGTTATATGTTATGATGTGAGTATGATAATATGGACCGGAAGGTCAACAGAGTCATGGGATGGAAATCCCCTGAGAAACCTGGATCGGAAGATCCCATAGAGTTATGGCCTGGAAAGGCGTATGTGCTGAACGTGGTATTTTGGGGAACTCACTAAGCATTATTGCTTACCGTTTGCGTGTTATGTGTTTCAGGTACCAGTGATGATCGTGGGAAGGCGCCGACATGATCAGTACACACTTACGGTGGAGATGTTTTGAGATTCTGGGGTTTTTGATTTGTACTCATGTTATGTAAAAACAATTGATGCATGTTTTTGAAAACTATGTTTAGAGTATTTTTATTAAATTAAAATGAAAATTTGTTTTGAAATTTCACGGTGTTACAAGTTGGTATCAAAGCCTTGGTTTGAGGGATTCGGATTCACCTTCGGGTGTATTTGAACTCAAACTGAGGATTTGAGAAACATTTTCATAAAAGAAACAATTTTCCAAAATGTAAAAGAATTTGAGGAAAGCAGAAAGAAGCAGTGTGTATGATCAGCCAGCGCCCGAACGGTGATTTCCCAAAATACCCTTACATTATGTGTTATGAGATATGATATGATATGTTATGCATGCTAGAGTAGGCTAGGTATTCATGTTAGGACTAGAGTGGCCTGATTTGTGATGCTTTATCCTAGGAGATTTCTGTTGCTAAGAGGTGCTTGAGAGCGAGTAGGTAGCAGTGAGGAGCTTATGAGAGGCTTACCGAAGGGTAGCCTATGCTAGCGAGACATAGAGTATTTGTGAGCTGGGATCCTAGGAGGAGGACTTGGGGTGAATGTTGATGCGGTGTGGGTGGTAGTATTGGGCCCGTGCTACCGAAGACACTGGATCAGTGTGCATTCCAAGTAAGAATCCTTAGGGTACTAGGGAGCAAGTAGGGTTGAGTTATCGAGTGCAAGTATACTCGAGCGATTCTCTTATTTTTATGTTGTATTTCATAGGCATCATGGTTGGGACACGCCACAGACCGGGGACTAGCGAGGAGGGTGTGAGCGATGAGGAGCTCCGCCAGATGATTCATGATGAGGTGGCTGTGGCCATCCGAGCTGAGATACCAGAGATGTTCGGGTCTATCAAGACCACACTGATTGAGACTTTTGATGAGCGGTACGCCGCTCTTACTGACGCTGTTGTTGCCGAGGCCACCGCAGTCGTCATTGCTGCCAAGCCACAGGGGGTGACTCGTTGCTGTATCAGGAGTTGAGCAACACGAAGCCACCAGAGTTTGATGGGACGCAGGATCCGATTGCAGCGATGAGATGGATATCTGATATTGAGGGATGCTTTTATACTTGTTTGTATCCAGAGCATCTGAGGGTTTGGTTTGCACTGAACCAGCTTCGCTTGGGAGCGAAGGATTGGTGGAAATTTGTGACGGCGCATCTTACTTCTGCGGAGATCTCAGCGGTGACCTGGGAGAGGTTCACCACTATGTTCAGAGACGAGTACGTTCCCTCGGTGGAAAGGGAACGGTTGGCCCATGTGTTCTTGACCCTCAAGCAGGGTACTGAGTCAGTTACTATGATCACCAGGAAGTTTCATGAGAGGGCGATGTTCTTCCCTGAGCACGTGTCGTCTGAGCAGCCGCGCATGAGCTGGTACTTGAGCATTCTGAGGAGGGACATTCAGGAGTTCACATCGAACTCGACATAACGGACATTTGCTGAGCTTCAGGCAAATGCCCGGAAGAGGGAGATTGAGTTGGAGATCCAGGCTATGGAGGAGGCCGAGTCTCAGGGGTTGAATAGGCGGTCGGCACAGTCTCAGCCGGCAGCTAAGCGGGCAAAGCCCGCCGATTCGAGAGCTGGATGCCAGAAGGGCCGCACTTGCGGAAAGTGCGGCAAAGGACACGATGGAGTTTTTCGATCTGGTTCTTGCTACAAATGTGGCAAGGAGGGGCATATAGCCAAGGACTGCCCTAAGGGATTCATGGTTTGCTTTCATTGCAACCAGACGGGCCATCGGAAGGCCGAGTGTCCGCAGCTGCGGGGGACAGCACAGGGAGCACAACAAGGATCTGCCCCTGCCGCCGTGCGCGCTACTGAGGTTCGGCCAGTGAAGGCCAAGGCACCAAAGGCTCGCGGGAGAGCCTTCCAGTTGACAGCGGAGGAGGTCCGCGCAGCACCCAACGTCGTGGCTGGTATGTATTCTGTTATTATTTGTTTATGATGAGATCTTTTGTTTATATTATGATATGCGTAGGTATTTTCCTTGTGAACTTTGTACCTGCTTTGGTATTGTTTGACTCGGGTGCAAGTCGGTCATTTGTTTCATTAGCATTCAGTAGACACATCAGTATCCAGCGAGAGGCGATGAGTCGACCTCTACGAGTTTCTATAGCTAACGAGCGAGCAGTGTATGCCACATACGTGATTCGAGGGTGTGTGCTAGAGATTTTCGGCGTATGTGTCATCATGGGCATGGATTGGTTGAGCCGATTTGGCGCTGTGATAGACTACGAGCAGGAATTGGTTACGATTCGAGATCCTACTGGGGGAGTGCTGACAGTCTATGGCGAGGGAACTCGAAGTGGGTCAGTGTTCTGTTCAGCTGCCAGAGCAAGGCAGAGTTTGCAGCAGGGCTACAAGGGGTTCGTAGCTTATATGATGGATACGAAGATTGGTTCGGAGAGACCGAGATCAGTTGGCGAGGTTCCAATAGTGTGCGAGTTCACGGACGTTTTCCCCGAGGAGTTGTTGGGTGTGCCTCCCGAGAGGCAGGTAGAGTTCCATATCGATTTGGTTCTGGGGGCAGCACCTATCGCCAAGGAGCCCTATCGCCTTGTGCCTCCAGAGATGCAGGAGTTATCATCGCAGCTTCAGGAGCTGTTGGGGAAGGGGTTTATTCGGCCGAGTAGCTCGCCGTGGGGAGCGCCGATCCTTTTTGTCAAGAAAAAGGATAGTTCACACCGGATGTGCATTGATTATCGGGAGTTAAATAAGTTAACGATCAAGAACCGTTATCCGTGGCCGAGGATTGATGATTTGTTCGATCAGCTTCAGGGGGCATCTTGGTTTACCAAGATAGACTTGAGGTCTGGATATCACCAGATGAGGGTGCGTGATGAGGATATCCAGAAGACAGTGTTCAGGACTCGATATGGGCATTATGAGTTTGTGGTGATGCCTTTTGAGCTCACCAATGCACCAGCAACGTTCATGGATCTCATGAACAGAGTATGTTGGCCGATGTTGGATCGATCGGTGATCGTGTTTATTGATGATATTCTAGTGTATTCTAGATCCCGAGAACAGCATGAGGAGCATTTGAGGGAGATCCTCGGGGTATTGAGGTCGGAAAGGCTTTATGGCAAATTCTCCAAGTGTGATTTTTGGTTACAAGAGGTCCAATTCTTGGGGCATCTTGTTAATCAAAATGGGATATTGGTCGACCCGGCCAAGATTGAGGCGGTGATAAGTTGGGAAGTGCCGAAGTCCGCCACAGAGATCAGGAGTTTTCTGGGGTTGGCCGGTTATTATCGGAGATTCAATCTCCAAGATTGCAGTGCCACTCCCTAGGTTCACCCAGAAAGGTGTTGCTTTTCCATGGGGTCCAGAGCAGCAGACCTCGTTTGAGACTCTTCACCGGAAGTTGTGCGAAGCCCCTGTGTTATCCCTTCTAGGGGGAGTTGAGGATTTTGTGGTATACTGCGATGCATCGATATCAGGGTTGGGTGCAGTGCTTATGCAGAGGGGGCATGTGATAGCATATGCATCGAGGCAGCTGAAGCCTCATGAGGCTAGATATCCCACTTACAACCTAGAGCTGGGAGCAATAGTGTTCGCCCTCAAGATCTGGCGCCACTATTTGTACGGGGTTTGGTGTACAATTTATTCAGACCACAAGAGTTTGATGTATTTGATGGATCAGCCCAACCTGAATATGCGGCAGAGGAGATGGTTGGATGTGGTGAAGGATTATGATTGTGAGATCCTGTACCACCCGGGCAAGGCGAATGTGGAAGCCGATACCCTGAGTCGGAGGGCAGAGAGTGTTCCGATACGAGGTATGTGTATGAGAATGACCGTGAAGACTCTGGTGTTAGATACCATTCGTGAGGCTCAGGCAGAGGCTGTGACACCAGAGAACCGCAAGAAGGAGCGAGTGATTGGGCAGGTATCTGAGTTTGTGACTGATAGCCAAGGGCTTATGACTTTTCGTGGTCGGATCTGGGTGTCGTTTATTGCTGGGGAACGCAGTGTTTTGATGGAGGAGGCGCATAGGTCAAGATTCTCGATCCATCCTGGGGCCACAAAAATTTATTTGGATCTGAAGAGAGACTATTGGTGGCCTTGTATGAAGAGAGATGTTGCGTGGGTTGTAGAGAGGTGCTTGACCTGTCGTCAGGTTAAGGCCGAGCACCAGCGTCCGCATGGCAAGTTGCAGCCACTTGAGGTTCCCCAGTGGAAGTAGGAACATATTTCTATGGATTTCATCACCAAACTGCCAAGAACCCCAAGGGGTGTCGATGCAATTTGGGTGATTGTGGATCGATTGACGAAAAGTCCTCACTTCCTTGCTATCAATGAGAGTTCTTCCGTAGACAAGTTGGCAGAAATATATGTGAAGGAGGTGGTGTCTCGGCATGGGGTGCCGATTTCGATTGTGTCAGATCGAGATGTACGTTTTACTTCCAGGTTCTAGAAGAAGTTTCATGAGGAGTTGAGTACGAGGTTGCATTTCAGCACTGCTTATCACCCTCAGACCGACGGTCAGAGTGAGCCGACTATCCAAACACTCGAGGACATGCTTCAGGCATGTGTATTAGATTTCGGGGGAAGTTAGGGCACGTATCTGCCTTTGGCTGAGTTTTCCTATAACAACAGCCATCATTCGAGCATCGGTATGCCTCCCTTCGAGCTATTGTATGGAAGGAGGTGTCAGACTCCTATTTGTTGGGGAAAGGTAGGACAGCGGGTGATGGGTAGTACAGAGATAGTACTCCAGACGACTGAGTAGATTCAGCAGGTCATGCAGAGGTTGCTTACGGCCCAAAGTCGCCAGAAGAGTTACGCTGATAGGCGTCGCTCAGAGCTCGAGTTTCAGGTTGGTGATTTCGTTCTCCTGAAGGTATCACCTTGGAAAGGTCTGATTCGATTCAGGAAGAGAGGCAAGTTGGGACCTCGATATATCGGTCCATTCAGGGTGACAGCTAGGGTGGGGAGCTACCTGCCGAGCTGAGTCAGATTCATGATACCTTTCACGTGTCTCAGTTGAGGAAGTGTATTGTCGATGAGTCAGCAGTGGTTCCATTGGAGGACATTCAGGTGGATGCGAGCCTGAACTATGTTGAGAGGCTGATCGCAATCCGAGATAGGAGAATCAAGCTTCTAAGAAACAAGGAGGTGTCCCTGTTTCAGGTCTAGTGGCAACATCGGAAGGGGTCCGAGCTGACTTGGGAGCCAGAGTTAGAGATGCGGGAGCAGTATCCAGAATTGTTTGCAGAGCGAGACTTCGAGGGCGAAGTCTGATTCTAGTGGGGGAGAATTGTAACATCCGGATTCCCAGGTATCTCATTTTAAGTATTTATATTGAATATTAAAGAGGGACTCTGCGAGTAGGCGCTTAGACTCGCCGAGTGGGATCGCGCATGTGTTGGCCTAATTTAATGGAGGACTCGGCGAGTCCATGCTGTTTAATGAAACCCTAATTTCTCGGGTTTGGGGCCTATTTAAGGACCCTTATAGCCACCATTTGCGGCTACCAGACCATTGAGAGAAATCCTTATAGTGTTTGAGCGTTTGTGAGAGAGAAGAAGCCATTATTGGACCTTTGTGGGTTTGTTTTGCAAGAAGAAGTTGATTCCAGCTTAGAGGAAGCCAGGGAGGTTGCTTATTTGTGGATTGCAAGCAAAGAACATCATTCTTAAGGTAGCATATCGATCCTTTTTCTATTTTGTTAAAGAATCAATGGATCTAGGGTTTTCTATACCCTTTAGTGGGTTTATTCGTCGGGAATATGGTCCCTTATAATGTTTAGACATCAGATCTGAATCCATAGTGGTCCATAGAACCTATTCCATCTTGCTTTATGAGGAGTTATGGAAGAAATGGACTTAGGATGTAGTATTTGGGGCTAAATCATCAAGTAGTGTCATTTGGACGTTGCATGTGCATCAAGTTCGAACCTTTGCGTGATTATTGAGCTTGGGAAGATTAGATCTATGGATTAGAGGAACAGATCTGACCTCAGAAGGTCATTTGAGTGTGAGCATGGAACGAACTCGCCGAGTCCATGAGCGGACTCAACGAGTCGAGTCGGGGTTGCGCCTTGATTCGTGACAAGTGTAACTTGTCGAGTGGAAGAAAGACTCGACAAGCCAAGAGAGTCTGAAAGGATTCAGAGGACCTGCTTAGACTCTCCGAGTCACCTTTGTGCACTCGGCGAGTCGGGTCAAAGTTGATCGTTGACTTTAGGGTTCTGGTCAAGACTAATTCAGGAGAGTTCAGGGAAGGGTAGAATGGCCTTCTACCCAGTCTGTAGAGATGAGATCATGGGAGAGTATTGATTGGGAATGTTATTTGAATAATAGGAGGAGGCTTGGTCGCGATGTTGAGCACGAGAGTTTATCCGACTTCATTGAGGTGAGTCTTCTCACTATGCTTACCCGATGGGGTGATTATGTGCGACCGGAAGGTCTTATGTGTATGATGAAAATGTGATGTATGTTTTATATGTTATATGTTATGATATGAGTATGATAATATGGACCGGAAGGTCAACAGAGTCATGGGATGGAAATCCCCTGAGACACCTGGATCGGAAGATCCCATAGAGTTATGGCCTGGAAAGGCGTATGTGCTGAACGTGGTATTTTGGGGAACTCACTAAGCATTATTGCTTACCGTTTGCGTGTTATGTGTTTCAGGTACCAGTGATGATCGCGGGAAGGCGCCGGCATGATCAGTACACACTTACGGTAGAGATGTTTTGAGATTCTGGGGTTTTTGATTTGTACTCATGTTATGTAAAAACAATTGATACATGTTTTTGAAAATTGTGTTTGGAGTATTTTTATTAAATTAAAATGAATTTCATTTTTTTGAAATTTGACGGTGTTACAACTATTATTCACTAAGACACAACACTAACGTTTCTATAACGATTACTTTTGCAGGTAGATTATTGTGACGCCCGACTCAATGCTGGACTTGAGTTTAATATGATCCTTGTGATAACTTATTGTATACCAGAGTGGCACTGTGTACCAAAATTATGTATAAATTTTAAATTGGAAATGAAAATTTTGGGGTGTATTTGGTATGAAAACTTGTACATTACATTTCTGGTGACTAAGGTAGCATTTGGTAGATGGTACTGAACTAGACATAAAAGATCAAACCTATTTTGAGAGGCATTTGGCGCGGACATGACAAGAACAATATATAATATTGGCTTAGTCAAATAGGACTAACTTACGATATTTTAGTCCCATCCAAAAGGGTGGAACACATTAACACATAATGTTTAATGACGAAAAGACCCTCACATTTATCCTTCATCCACCCCCCCCCCCCTCTTCCATGATGAAGTTCGTGCAACTTCAAATGTTTTGCCGACAAAGATTCCTCCATTTTCCTATTGAAATTAACCACTAACACCATTTCTATACCCTCTTCCCAGATAAAACTTACCACTATCACCCCTTCCTCTTCCTAAGAAAGACTCACAACCACCCTATTCACCTAAAAAACCCAGACATACAGCGAAATAAAGCCATAATCCCATATATTTTTTTGATTTTGTTGTAATTTATAGGGCTTATAATAGAACTAATATAGGTGAGTTGGTGTTGACAGAAAAGGGTCATCATATCATC
This sequence comes from Lactuca serriola, assembly GCF_051521515.1. NCBI lineage: Eukaryota > Viridiplantae > Streptophyta > Magnoliopsida > Asterales > Asteraceae > Lactuca > Lactuca serriola. The sequence continues at coordinate 262,470,329 of NC_136412.1, read as the reverse complement.
TGGTTATTTAAATGTTCTGGTGGTAAATGATGGTGGCATCACGAAGAAGATTAAAGTGGTTGGAGAAAACAGAGAAGAACAAGGAATCGATGGCAACTGATGTTTATGCTATGATGTTTATGCTTCAACTGTGTTTGCTCATGGGATGATTTTAGGTTTTGGAGTAAATTACACGAATGGTCCCTACGGTTTAGGATAATTTGCACGTTTGGTCCCTAACTTAATTTTTTAACTCGGAAGGTCCCTAATGTTTCTTTTTGTTACGCGTTTGGTCCCCTTCTTACCAAAAGAGACTATTTTGCCCTTGATTTTTTTAATTTATTTAAATAAACGCACCCTCCAACCCCACCCCCTCACTTTACCTTACCTGCCATTCCATTTTTCCTATTTAAATACTAGTCTTTTTAGATAAGATAGGGACCAAGCGCGTAACAAAAACAAATAGTAGCGACCAAGCGCGTAACAAAAACAAACAGTAGGGACCTTCCGAGTTAAAAAAAATAAGTTAGGGACCAAGCGCGCAAATTACCCCAAACAATAAGGACCTTTCGTGTAATTTACTCTAGGTTTTGATGAATGTGCATTTGATTAAGATGAAAGTATGTTTATCTGATTCATATTTTAATCACTAGTTATGAGACATGTGTACTACATGAGTTAATTAAAAAAAGTAAAATATCAATGCATTTGATTAAATGTGAATGAATTGATGAATGAATAACTAATTCCATGTATACTAATAAAAAAAACCTTTTGACATATTTTAGATAATCGAATACAATCACAAATTTCTAAATACTTATTTGAATACAACATTAATTTATCTCTTCTTTTAACTCTGGACAATACAACATATAGCAACTCATATGTGAACATTGGTTTTCTAAAAAACAACCATACATTCAATAGAGATTGTCATTTACTATTGTTTATTGTCATCGTAAACATATAGCCAGTGGGAATTGTCTTATTTACAATGTGAAAAGACATTTTGGGAATAAAATTACGGTTTTCAATATTACTTGTAGATAATATCTCTGCTTTTATAACATGATTACCCAATTCTATAACTCGTAGTCATGTTCCATTATACAAAACGCATTTCAAATCAATATATGTACGTCCTAGGAGAATGTGACAAAATAAATCTTGATTTCTCGTTTTTGATAATCTTTTAGTTGAGAAATATGAAAGGGGTTATATATACGTCCATAGAGAATGTGCATTGCTATTAGAACCTTGTTATTATATAATTCGAAAAGATTTTATATTTTTTAAGAATTCTGAACTACCTTTTACAATAAAAGTACTTCAAAAATCATAATTGTGTTCTAAAATTTACTATATTTAAGTTTCGAAATAACTTTATGTTAGAAATTGAAGTATTGAAAATCATACTAGGTTCAAAAAATTGTTACGAGTCCAAGAATCTTGAAAAAAAAAACAATTTTTAAGAGTTCGAAAAACATAATGCGTTTCAAAAAATCATTATTGATGAAACGTGTCTGAAATTTTCTAGTAAAGTGCGAAGCCGTGATTTTAGAACTTACTTTGTATAAGGATTCATAGTTCGAAAATCAAGATTTTCGAAAATTATTATAATAAGTTGTATTTTTGATAAAAAGTAGTCATTATTTGATATTAGCTAACGATATGTGTGTCTGTAGGAGGGGAGGTGGGGGAATAGTTTTACATTTATTCGGTATCAAAATAGAGTTTTATATTGTAGTGGTGTTGATTATGATGGCATGTGCGGAATTAAAAAAGATCTAGTGAATTATCATGTAAATGCAAGAACACAAGGAGTAAATAAATCTGTGTAAGCTCATATTAGATCTAGAAAGGATATACAAATGGATTTGTACAAATTTCTCTCTCTAGTCTAACACTCCAAATGGTTCCTTACATAAAATGAGTGTCACTCACTTCCTTATAAAGGAAAGAGAACTCATTTACACATCAATAAGGGGAAGCCACATCCAAGCGTGTCTTTGCATCCTAATATTCTCCCCCTCAAAGTTAGGATTGGATGTCTGCCTTCAGTATCCAACGAGCTTGCGTAATCAAGACCAAAATCCCCCTCGAAGTAACACCGGTCTTCAAATCCGCAAATGAATACCCGAAAAAATCGCTTCGAATACCCATCATTCTCCTCCTTTTTATAATCAAAAAATGATTATAAAACCCATTAAGGGTGAGAAGTGCCCGAGGAATGAACGATACAATACTCCCCACTGATGTGTACCAAAAATGAAACTCCCAGAAAACTTACACGGAAAAACAATCACGAAAAATCCTTGAAATTTTTTCCAATTTATCAAAAAAATTCGAGTTTTGGGTGAGAGTTGCAAGATTGTTCTCAGTTGTCTATCATTAATGTCACATCTTTGAGTAAAGGCAAAAAAAATATATAATGATTCGTTTATTAAGACTGATACTGATCTAGCCTCCACTTCGAAAGTTTGTGATTTTGATCATGTGTGTGTGTCAAAGATAATCAAACTGATAGTAGTGATGATGAGGAGGAAGATGATGAAATTTCGAAAAACACAACCACAACAAAAGAAGTTTTGAAAGAAACTGAAATACCAAGAGTTGTTGTTGATCATGTGTTTGGTGAAACCAAAAAAATCGACAAAGTGATGAAAGAAAAAGGGGCACATTTTCTCGAAACAAATACGGTTGTGTATCCAAATTTCAAGTGCATAGTTGATGTCATTTTTCCAAATCAAGTATTTGATATGATTGGAAATGTTGAAAACATCAAACTGGAAATTAACAAATTGATAGATGAAGATAATAAGCAAACTTCGAAAGAAGGTTTCTTCTCAAATCAAAGTGTTGTTGAAAATAATCTAACAAAGAATTCATACAATTTTCAAAGACAAAAACATCAACGAACATGGGTTGAAAAATCAAAAATTTTGAAAGAGATGACCCTCAGTTGGAAGTCAAAACACAAAATGTAAAAATAAATTCAAAAGAATTTAAGGATCAAATTGACAATTTTTTGAAAAAAAATGGAATTTCAAAGAGACAAGCAAGAAAGAAATTTTTTTGGCAAATTGTTAAGTCTCGAAAGAAACAAAATGATTTACAAAAGAAAAGCACTACAAAGGAATTGTCAAAAAAGATTAAGACAATGTCTTCATCAAGTTCAGTCATAAAGAAAAATCCCGCTCTGTCTAAAAACCATTTGTCTCAATCAACTTCATATAATGATTTTTTGAAAATCAAAAATCAAGAAACTGGGTTTTTGTCACGAAATCAAAGTAACACATCTCATGAAAAGAAATTTTCACATTCGAAAAATTCATCGTCTTTGAAGAAACCACATTTTAATAATCAAACAAGGTTTTTCAATAATGGTTTTTCAAAATCATTTCCATCGAAAACAAATTCATTCTCATTGAAGAGGTCTCAACAACGTTTTGAGTCAAAGGTTGAAACACAAAGGTTTGATCAAGTTCAGTCAAAACAAAATGTCCAATTCACACCTTAACAACCAAATTTTCTCAATCCCCCAGTGAAACAAGCCTTTAAAGTTTCATATACCAAGGGTAGCTCAGATGTGCAAAATATCGATCACTGGCTTGAAGGCAAAGGAAAGTCTTATCAAATAGGAAAATACTATCAACAACAAATCAAAAATGCTTAAGAAGAGTATTTGAACGAAATGTCGAATGTCAGTTCATCATCGAAAGACTCGACGTTTTCAGTTTAGGCATGGCGCCTTGTTTCGAAAGAAAAGACAACAATGCCAAAAACTGAGAAGGCAAAGGTGAACGTCAGTGAAAGTCCGAAACTTTCAAAAAATTATATATTTGAGCCTTTACCAAGTGAAGTGGACTTAATTGATTGTGTTAAAACTAAAGTTTGTAATTGGATTATAGGATCTTCATTTTACAATGTGTTTCAAACTAATCACAAAGGGCCCAAATAGCCTTGGGTACCTAAATTTTTCCACTTATTGCATGTTTTATGTGACGAGTAATAAGATGAAAAATGGTATATCGATAGTGGATGCTCGCGTCACATGACTGGAAGGAAAGAGAATTTACGTGATTATCGAAGTTCGGAAAATATTGGTGTTGTGAAGTTTGGTAACGATCAAAAGTGCCAAGTCAAGGGATATGGTAAACCAAGTTGCATATGTCGAAGGTCTTCAACATAATTTGATTAGTGTTTCGCAACTGGTTGTAGGCACTGGAAATCAAGTGGTGTTTAATGAAGAAGGAATCATTATTTTGAATGTCAATACGAAAGAAGTTTTACTCAAATCCAAAAGAAAGGGATATATGTTCACCCTTGACATAAAGCCAATAGTTGGTGTTCCATCTGTATGCTTACTTACGAAAGCTTCATCAGATGTTAACTGGATTTGGCAACAACGTCTTTCTCATTTGAATTTTCGAAATCTTAATTAATTAGTTATGAATGATCTTGTTTGAGGTTTACCTGTTTTAAAATTTGAAAATGATACTTTGTGTGCAACTTGCGAACAAGGTAAACAACATCGACAAGGACATCTCATTATCATTGATTCAAAAATCATTGAACCATTGGAACTTCTTCATATTGATCTTTGTGGACCATCAACTGTTGAAACTCTTAACAAGAAACGATACATTTTAGTCATTGTTGATGATTTTTCTCGATTTACTTGGGTTTATTTTCTCACGTTAAAATCAGAAGTAGCTCAAATAATGATTGATTTTATCAAAAAGATGGATACAAGTTTGAAGAAGAAAGTTCGAAAAATCAAGAGTGACAATGGTTCCGAATTTAAGAACAATGTTCTTGATTCGTTTTTTAATAGACAAAAGAATTTCGCATAATTTTTCTTCACCCTATACACCTCAGCAGAATGAGGTGGTTGAAAGGAGAAATCATTCTCTTTGTGAAGCTGCAAGAGCGATGCTCACATATGCAAATCTACCTCAATATATTTGGGCTGAAGCATTGTCTACTGCATGTTTTACACAAAACAGATCATTTATTCATCAAAGATTCAACATTACTCCTTATGAAATTATCAATAATTGAAAACCTAATGTCAAATTCTTTCATGTTTTTGGTTGCATGTGTTTTATTATGAATCAAAAAGATAATATCTCAAAATTCCAATCCAAAGCTGACGAAGGAATTTTCTTGGGTTATTCTAATAATTCGGTTGCATATCTAGTGTTGAATAGACGAACAAGGAAAATTGAAGAAACATTCAATATTACATTTGATAATTATTATAAAAAACAAGTTGAAAAGAGTTTCGAACAAAAACCAATTCTTAATGAATCAAAAGATGGATCTGAAAGTCTTAATTCATCTAATTTTGATTATGATTTAATTTTTGGTGTTACAGAAAGAGTTGCGGATACTGAAATCAATGCACAAGATAATCAATTTCCGAAATCTTCAAAGCATTTTGATTGTTCGACATTTGCTCAAGATGCAGTTGATGAAAACTCAACATCATCTTCTCCTGGAAATAGCGAAAGTATGTCAAATGAATACGAATTCTCATGTTGAGGGGGAGCATTCTTTCGAGGGGGAGAATAAGAGAACGGATGATGATTTTGAGGGGGGGGGGGGGGGGGCAAAATGTAAATGAAATTCTCGAGGAGCAAAATGTGTCGAATAATGAACAAAATGAAACTTTTCATGATTTTAATGATAATAATTTTGTTGCGGGTTCAGAGAATGAAGAAATGTTCGAAGATGCACCATTGCATTTTGATCCAGCATATCCACCATTGGAGAAATGGACAAGAAATCATCCAAAAGAATAAGTGCTTGGAAATACATAAGATGGTGTGTTACCTAAAGCTCAAATTCGTGCAAAGAATGAGGTTCTTAATACTCATGAGGAGTTTTGCATGTTTAATGTCTTTATTTCGAAAATTGAACCAAAATCAGTTAAGATTGCAATGGAACATTCAGATTGGTTTGTTGCAATGCAATCTGAATTGTCTGAGTTCGAAAGACACAAGGTTTGGAAATTAGTTCCTAAACAAAACAATGTTTCGATAGTTGCATTAAAATGGATTTTTTTAAAATAAAATAGACAAAGATGGTAATATTGTTCGAAATAAGGCTGGGCTTGTAGTTAAAGACTATTTGCAACAATAAGGTATTGATTATGAGGAAACCTTTTGCCCCTGTCGCAAGACTCGAGGCTGTTCGAATAGTTTTTGGTCTATGTAGCATACAAGGATTTCGATGTCTATCAGATGGATGTCAAATGTGCTTTTTTCAATGGTGAACTTGACGAAACTGTATACGTTGAACAACCTCTAGGTTTCATAAATGAAAATTTTCTTAATCATTGTTATATTTTAGATAAAGTTGTATATGGGTTAAAACAAGCACCGAGAGCATACTATGCAACTCTTACCTCTTTCTTAAAACAATCAAAATTTAAACAAAAATCTTTTGATCCCACACTATTTCGAAAGAAAGTTGGGGATCATCTTATGCTTGTTCAAATATATGTTGATGATATTATTTTTGGCTCACCTGACCTTGCTTTGTTTAGAGATTTCAAAAATCTGATGAAAAGTCAATTCGACATGAGCATGATGGGAAAAATAAACAATTTTCTAGGATTAAATATTCGTCAAAGCAGAGAAGGAATCTTTATCAATCAAGAAAAATATACAAAGAATCTGCTTGAAAAGTTTGGCTTGACGAATAGCACGATATTACGAGTACCAATGGCAATTGGAACAAGGCTAACACCTTCTTTAGACAAACCAGCTGTTGATATTACTTTATACAAAAGCATGATAGGTTCGTTACTTTACCTTACGACAAGTCGACCTGACATTATGTTTTCTGTTTGTAATTGTGCTATATATCAATCGAATCCAAGAGAACCACATTAATAGAGGTGAAGAATATTTTTTGATATCTCAAAGGCTCGATTTCGTTAGGATTGTGGTATCCTTTGAAAACTGGATTCTTCATACAAGCATTTTCTGATGCTGATTTAGGAGGTTGCAATCTTGATAGAAAAAGCACAAGTGGCGGATGTTAATTACTGGATGGGAAGTTAGTAAGCAGGCAATCGAAAAAGCAAACATGTGTTTTGATTTTGCACAACAAAAGTAGAGTATGTTGTTGCTACTGCTTGCACTTCACAAATCATATGGATTTAAAGTCAACTGTGTGATTATGAAATTAACAAGAAGAAAATTCCGTTGTATTGTGATACACAAAGTGCTATACGCATTTGTCACAATCCTATGCAACATTCGAAAACCAAGCATATTGCTCTTCACTATCACTTTGTAAAAAAGATCATGTTGAGGACAGAAATATCGAAGTTCACTTTGTGAAAACAACTAATCAACTTGCTGATATTTTCACAAAGCCATTGGATGAAAAATCATTCATGAGAATTTTGGGAGGACTAGGAATGATTGAATGCAATTTAGTTCCTAAATTAATTTCGAAAGAATAACCAAAAAAGGTAAATGAGTGTCAATTCAAAGGTGTTGAATGGTCGTATAAAGAAAATAGTCTGTCATTCAGAGGTTATTGTTCACGTTCAGCGCTTCGACAAGCTTCGCTTTTGACATTATGTACACATCGCTTAATCACAAATTTTTGTGGGTTTTGTACAAAATTTTTTGTTACTTTTATTTCGAAAAATCAAAAAGCACAAAAAGATTTTTTTTTTGTTTCGTCTTTTAATTTTCGGAAAACATCAAAAAGCACAAAAAGATTTTACTTTTGTTTTGTCTTTTAATTTTCGAAACACATCAAAAAGCACAAAAAAAATTTACTTTTGTTTTGTCTTTTAATTTTCGAAAAACATCAAAAAGCACAAAAAGATTTTACTTTTGTTTTGTCTTTTAATTTTTGAAAAATCAAAAAGTACAAAAAGATTTAATTTTTTGTTTTGTCTTTTAATTTTCAAAAAATCAAAAACTACAAAAAAGATTTTTTTGTTTTTGGTGTTTGTATATTTTTTTATGCAACTTTTGGCAAAGATCAGCCATGGTTCATGCTTGCAGTTCTAGGGTCAGATATATTTTTCGAAAAACTTTGTACTAGTTAGGTTTTCCCTAGAAGCATGTTGCAGCATATTGACCTAAGCATCATTTGACTCAATATGTTTTTTCAAAAACTTAACGAAGTTTTCATAACGAAAATTTCTTCCCAATCAGGCTATCTTCACATTGGTCCTTGAGCTACCTTAATCTTCTCAAATGAGTCAAGAGTTTACTGCTTGGTCCAAACATAGAAAAGGTACAATTGTTTTGAAAAATCAATCTTTTTACTCCTAAATTTCTTACACAAACACACACAATGACATATGTCTAAGAGATCTCTAGTATAAACCAATCAGGATTTAAACATATCAAAAATCTGTGTTTATGATCTGGATTCATGAGATCATGATGAAAGTGAAACCCAAATTTTCGAAATTAAGAAGGAATTGACGGGGAACTATGTTCCAGATATGACGAAACATTTGTTTCAGTACCTAAATTCGATACTCAAAATCATATTCTTTTCTTGAATAGTTATCTTGATCAAATTTTCAACACCCACGGCATTTGTTTCCCAACAAGATTTAGGTCTTATTTTTTATTTCAAGAATATGATTTCCGTTTGACTATCTTTCTCAATCTTCGTTACTTAAATAAAATTTTCAAATCTTACTTATCACTGACTACACTAGTCAAACAGGTAGTTTCGTTTACAACTTGCCATACTTATGTTGAGTATGCTTTGTAACGAAATTTTAAACCACCATTAAAGCCAAACTAAAAGAATCCCTTCGATACTTCTCCATAAGTATTCAATTGTAATTCACAGGACACCACACAAGTTGTTGATCATCTCTCTTGATGATTAGCGAAGCAATCTTTGCCCGGGATTTATCTGACTTTATGTCGAAATTTTATTTTCAACATCACAGAATCCAAAATTTTGTTTATTTTACTTCTTATCTTTTTTCTTTGGCACACTCCACATATGAACTCCTTGAGGTTCTGAGTATTACCAACTCAGGTTGATGATTTTGAAAGTATGGCATATGACTTCGTTTTAAACCCAAAAGCGAAAGAGCCTAACCTCCATTTCGAAGGTTTTGTTCTCATCCATCAGTACAGATGAAAAGACGTTTGAAGTGATGGTTTGATAATTGTGCGCGTTTCTCGGAAACTGTTCTCATCACTTTATCTGACATGGCGTGTATGACAGCTAGTGGTACGATTTTCAAGGGACACATGTTATGCTTATTGATGGTAACGGTTTGAAATTCAAATCCAACTTTACACATTCCAAAATTACTCAAAGACGATCAGTGCTCTTTTATTTCTCTGATCTTCAAAAGATTTCAAGCAAACCCTAATCATGGTCACCGCTCTTCAATCCAACACTACTGATGATGCATCTTCACAACCCATCATGAAGATCCAGAGTACGAACTATCAAGTCGATGGAGATGTTAGTGTATACCCAGAAGAACTCAAGATGCTCATCGTTGCTTTGAAACATTATGTTTTATCGACTGTGATGTTAAATTTTTTTGAAGTGCCTATGTCGTGGTTATCCATGGCTGGTTCTACTGCTTCATATAGCAAGACGATGGATACTGTGACATTCAATTTGATCAATGATAAGAAGTTTCGTCTTACCAAGAAGTTGTTTGTCAAGATCCTTGCAATCCCTAATTCTCCACCATTCTACAAGGTCACTAATGAACAAGTGTTAGACATGTTCAATGAGATGGGTTATCAACCTACTCTCACCAAAATCAGCAAATTCAAGAAGTCCAGTCTTCCAAGTTTATGGAATTTTCTTTTTGGATTTTATGTTCAATGCCTTACAGGTCGAAGTGTTGGTTTGGACAAAGGACGTATGGAGGCGTATGCTATGGTCGCAGGTATTTACTTTGATCTGCCTGTTAACTATGCGGCTCAGCTGTGGAAAGAATTTTTGAAGAGGGTTGAAAACATGAATGCAGTAAATGGGGCCTCATATGCAAGATATTGGAGTCTAATTCTTCAATATGCTTATGAAATGGAAAGTATTGAGGTGCCTGCTAATGAGCCTAAAGGAGAATTCTTGAAGTACCATTTTCCAAAGACGGTCGAATTTCCTACAGTTGCTAGGATTCCTGATGGGATCCTCAAGAAAGTTGATCCTTCGAATCCAGTGTTGGAGGCTTATTTGCTTACTATAAATACAAATGATGGTACCGGTGTGTTGTTGGCAAAAAGTGTTGAAGGTTCTTCAAAGAAATCTTGAAAACAAAAGAAAGATACTGTTGTTTCAGAAGAAAAAGTTGATCAATCACCCAACAGAAGACTGGAGTAGTGATTAAAGTTTTGAAAAAGTCAGAGAAACATGTTGAGCCTGACACTGATGAACTTTCAAAGGAAACTATTCCTTCGAAAATTGGGGTATTCAAGCATCTTAAAAAGAAAGCTCATAGATCACGAAAGTCTCCAGAAATATCTTCTATTTTTTCTCCTTCTATGGTTCGAAAGCCACATGTTACTCGGAAAGGTCTTGTTCTTCGTGATGTTCCTGTTCCTGTTTCTCCATCCTCCAAAAAGCGAAGGGTTGAGGATGTCGCTAAGCACATTTCGAAGAAGAGCAAGAAGAGAAAGCTGATTATTCATGCAGATTCTATGGAAGAGGATGAAGTTCCTAAAACACCATTGGGTGATGTTTCATTCAAGAAGAAATCTCCTATCAAATCGAATCTTAAGGAGATAGTTATTTCCAATAGCTCTGTGGAAACTTCTATAGTGGACACAACTACAATTCTTGGTGATTCAACAAAAGTATCGACTCCTAGGCAGACTTTAATCACACCACCTGAGGATTCGTTAACCAAATCATCTCATGAGGAGGTTCGAACCTCAGATATTTTTACACACATATCTAATACGTATGTAAATGTCAATATGGGTGAAGGAGTCTCGAACACTAAAAAGCTAGTTTCTACTCAAGGTATTTTCGAAATTGCAGTCATCACTACTAATACTTCTTTGCCACCATTTGTCACCACAGTTCCCACTACTTCACACTCACCTACTTTTGATTTTGTCATAAATCAACAAATTACTTCTTTATTTTCGTCTCAATCCACTGATCCATCCAAACCAATCAATGATGATGATACTGATGATGGAGGGTTTGGAGGATCATTTGCTGACTTAGAATTTGATCGTGAAGAAGAAAACATACCATACCATATGTTAATGTCGGGGAGGCAGTTCAAATTTCTCAACAGAAAACTTAACTCATTGTTGCAATCACAAGCAGATGCAGGGGGTAGGAATTATATTTCTGGTTGAAGTGGATGTCATGATCAAAGCTCAAGAACTTTGTCTTCTGAATAAATTGAATGTATTGGTTCAAGAATCTGAGTCTCGAATTCAAGACAAGCTTGATGTTTTGGACAAAAATAATGAGTTACGAGTGAAGTCTTCTTCTTCGACTTTTAATGATGAGCTCAAGCATTTGAAACGTGTTGCTAAGTAACGTCATGTTCTTTTTGTGCAAGAAGAACTAAAGAAGTTTGCTGATGGGGAAATCTGTTTGAAGCCAATAGGATTAGTTTTTTCGGGAAAAGAAAAGAAAGGAAAAGCTAAGAGATTCTTATTTCAAGCTTCGGAAGTGGAACAGTATACAACTGCTCAATATACGAACTTTATTGTTTGTATGAATAACTGTAAGAAAAACAACGAAGGAGATAAGGCTGAGCTGAAGAAGGTTATGAGCTGGTATACAGAGGCTCGAAGGTTAATGCATATGGCTGCTCAAATACTCACAAACTGAGTTCGACACTTATTACAAAGGGGGAGAATGTTAGTGTTAAATATGTTGTAATGTGTCGAAACTATTCGAGTCAGTTTCGAAAGTCTTTTTATCTATTTACTAAGGCATATTAGTTTCAAAGTCTTGATGTTTAGTCCTTAGTATTTTTTGTATACTTTCTTATTCTCCTATAAATAGGAGTTGTACTTTAGAGATAGATAGAACTTTTCCAAGTACTTCTGTCTAAAACTCTCTCTGTATTCGAAAGTATAAGTGAGCTATAAACAAGATCTTATTATTCTTTGAGTTCATATTACTTTGATTACTCGGATTACATTCATATTCGATTAAGTCACAACTTCATATATAATTTTATATTAACTTATTTCATACCAAAACGTAATAAACATCATTACATATTATTGACTGAATTATTTTTACAAGTAACATTTTACTTTTTTCTATCATATTCTTAATAATATTTTTTTACAAAAACTTATACTAATAACAAATATATATTTGTATAAATAAAATGAGCATTTATGTAACATATCTTCAAAAGTTAAATTATTTGTTTCAAAACCACTAAATGTTTTCCTTATTAAATAATGATTTTTTTTGTCTCATAATTGCTTTTAACATTTTTTATTCATGATAAAAATTTTGACAAAAACTTTATATATATATATATATATATATATATATATATATATATATATATATATATATATATATATATATATATATATATATATGACATTTTTATGAGTATTTATGTAACATAACTACAAAAATTTAAAAGTTCAATTTATTAATTTAAAAGCCACATAAATGTTTTATTTTTTCATTAGTTTAATTATTTTATTTTTATTTTTTTTTTCTCACTAGAAATAAGAATAACTTGTAATAGAGAAACATATGCATTTATAAAATTTTCGTCAGCTGAATATTTTATTTCTCTATAAGATTTCTTTTGGCTGCTAAAAACTAATTTGATTATAACATTTGAATGATTTTTTTGGCTACAAATCAATCATTCTTTGATGGAAATTTATTCTAAAGCTTATTATTATTGATTTTTTTGGAAAGAGAACTTCCCTAACGAGGGTCTCCGGGACAGCTTTCGCGCACCGACTAATCCCCACTACAAACATGAGGCCTTGTCTCATGCCCTAGAGTCACTACAGGCAAACCTCCATGGTTACAAGGATTGAGTAGTGTCATGATTTGAACATGGGTCAATAGGTTATCCACCGTATCTTCCACATGTCTTACCAAGTCACCACAACCCAAGTGGTTTATTATTGATTTTATATTATAACATAAATATGAAAACTTCTTAAAATTTGGATTTAGAACAAGAAAAGAAGAAATATAAGCCTTGCAATTTATTATCACATTAATATTTAATACATTACATATATAAATAGACATATTATATGGCTTTTTAATTTAAAAAAAAATGAAAAGAAAACCGGTAAATTGACATGTGGATATTATTTATTTTAAAAAGTATACAAAATGACATATATCAAAACTAATGAGTGATTGACATGTGGCAGAATGAATCTTTATATATTATAATAAAGATTTCAAAAAGGTTTTCATCGTTTCATCGTGAAAATGATCTATTAGAGTGAGGGGAGTGGTACCGGCCTAACCAAGTTCCACTTTAGCTCCAACAAGTAAGAAAGGGGGAAGAAGGAAGGAAGGAAGAATAAGAAAGGGTGTGGGTTGCTGAGTGGGGGATAAGGGAGGAAGAATAAAGAGACTTGGTTTGCCATTACTCAACATTCCAAGTGTGGGCTCCGAGCTCGGCATGCTGAGTTCACGGCCCAATATTTGTTGAGTCCACCTCACTCAAGCCGAGGTGCTACGGAGACGACTTCGTCTAGTCTTAGTAATCACAAAACAAAATGATAATTTTTATGTAAATGTTTTGTTGTGAATAGACTATTGATAATTAGTAAGAGTTAAAATAATATTTGCATATGAAGGACATTTTAGTAATTTTAATATTGTTCTTTGTAACATTCTAGTATCTCAAAACATTCTAGAACAAATCAATTCAATATTGTTCGGTCCATTTTTGTCATCTTTTGTTCCCTCTTTGTCCTATCGAGTCCTATGTTCGAAATGCTACCTAAAAGTTTGTGAAAACCCGAAGTTCATTCCGTTATTGTAACCGTTCCGTTAATAAATTCGTCGTTTTCGAGTTGTTTCTGTTTCGTTATTAAATTAAGTCATTAAATTTGGGTCGTTTATTTTGACTTAATGGGTGTTCAAACATGATAATAACTCAAGAAAATATTCTAAATTAATAATTGGTAAATTTTTAGTTTCGACCATAACGACTTACGGCAACTTTACCGGGTGCGACCAAAAGCCTCGTCTAATATCAGTATCGGGTAGAATTCCACCGGACCATAAACTCAACCCCTATATAAGGGATTGAGTGACATCATTTTGAAGCTTTTTCTCTCTCTAAAATCACTTTCTCTCACTATCTCTCTCTCTCTCTAGAACTCAAAATTGATCCGAAAACCCCATTTCAAGCCTCAATTTGGTAAGCACTCCATCCTAACTTGTTGTTTAACTTGATTGGCATGCAAGTTCATGTTTGAAACTCTCAAAACACCCATAAACATGTCTTTATGGTTTGGGGACCCTCTCAAAACCGTGAACACCCCTAAAGAGGGTTTTGAAGCCCCAAAACCCCTCCAAACCACTTCTAGTGCTTAGATATGGCTTAGAAACTTGCATGCACGAGCTTAGGACCCCAAAATCGCACCATTTGAGGTATGGACATGAGTTTACGGTCCAAGAACATGCTTGGACCGTAAACCCTCATTCATACACCTTAAACACCTTTTAAGGTGTTAGTTTAGTTTGCCCCTAAACACCTCCAATGAACTTCCATGAGTGAATAGAACCTTATAATCCTTCAAGAAATGCACCAAAACATACACAAATGGGACAAACTTGAGTTTGCAGCCCAAGAACATTCTTGGACCGTAAACACATCTCCTTAGACCATAAACTCCTCCAATGGGTGTTAAAGTGCCTTTAACACCTTGTATGGCTTGGAATTGGACCTAAAACTTTGTATGCTTAACCTACAACCACTAAAACCCATGAATCATGGACAAACATGATTTTATGGTTGTAAACTCATGTGTTTAAGGTAGTAAACTCCCAAGAACATCTTCATAGACCGTGAACTACTTTTCCAAGGTCAATTCAAGTCCCAATCACTTCCTAAGCCATGGAATCAACCCTAGAACCTTCCTATGTGCATTGTAATTTACCTAGGACCACCAAAAACACCTTAAGGCATGGCACATAAGAGTTTACGGCCGTAAACTCATAGTTTACTGTCATAAACTCCTCAAATGGTCCTTATGATGTTCAAATCTCATTCAAATGCATTGAAACCAATCCTAGCATCACCCTTCATGAGTTATAAAGCCATTTAGCAACCAAGAACACCCCCACCATGAGTTTATGGACGTAAACTCATGGGGAGTGGTTCATTTGGACCGTAAACTCCTAAAGGAGTTTACTCTTGAAGAGTAAACTCCATATCCAAGCCATAATCGTCCATAGATGCTACCCGGGTCACTCCAAACACTTGAATTGAAGTGTTTTCACGTCTAGAAGTGTTTACTTTTATCCAATTAGTGGTTTGAATTCTAATTAGATACATTTGTGTATCATTCCATATTACACAGGAACCTCGTGCATTATCAAGCCTCGAACTGACACTTAGCATCCAGATCGACTCGTTTCTAGACTAGTGAGTTCATACCCCTACCATTTTTTAGTGTTTTTCGATGTTTTCAGGGGGAGAATACAAGCAAAAGTTCAAGAGTATCTTGTACTTAAACTATTTATTACATTTAAATTGTTTGATATTCACATGATTTTAACAATGGAAAACAGTATTAACCAAATATTAAACCTGTACGGTCAGTTTTCAAACTATTTGTGAAACTCTTTATAAATTGTTATGTTTTATATTTCACAAATGAATAGTTTCATATCATTATTGTTAAAAGAAACATATTGGTAGATTTGATTGTCCTCGGTAACACTCCATAGAGATACGCGAGTGGAGGATTCACTGTTTGTAACAGATTTTCTGTATTATTACTAGTAAATTTGTTATTCCAATAAATTGGAGACACGTCCTCGGAAACACTCCACAGAGATACGCGAGTGGAGGACCGCCCCCGCAACCAGAATCTCTTAGATAAGGACCGTGACTTGAGTGTATAGATCTATACGGGGCTGACTACCCCACACCTGGCTGCTAGCTACAGCCGAATCGAAAGGTTCAAGGGTGACGAAAGTCATAAAGTGATGTGGACTACTTATTGCCATATCTAGTCTATCGTATGGTTACGGAACTCGCAATTTGGATAACAAAGATTTACTATATAGTAATAATGGGTTAGTAACTAGTATTTGTTTTTATATACATGATAAAACTAATACTCTTCACAAGGATAACCAGGTTTTCAGATTACATCTTATACATTACATTTCAGCTCGGTAACCAACTTTTAGGAAAATATGGGATTTTCCTAGGATAACAGTTGTTCATAACCAGATTTGTGTAACAAAACAGATAACCAAACTTTACACATAAGAAAATATGGGATTTTCTTGGATTCGTAACTTTTATAGAAACCGAAAGGAAACTTGCTTATTTTTCAGAAAACAAAACCGCTTATGAACTCACCAGCTTAATGCTGTGACAACCCGAAGTTATTCCATCGTCGTAACCCATTCCGCCCGTAAAACCCGTCTTTTGCGAATCGATCCGATCTCGTTTTTGGGCTAATTTATTTAAATTTATATGTTTATTATAATCTCATGAGTGTCCAAACCCCTTAGGAACTCGTGAAAGTGGCCCAATTTATTAATTTGAATATTAATAGGTTCGATCCCGCCGGGTTACAACAACTTTATCGGGTGCGACCAAAAGCATCGTATAGCGTCAATATCGGGTAGAATTCCACCGTGTCCAAAACTTAGAACATATTTAAAGCCCAAAAGACTTCATTTTGAAGTTTTACACTCTCTCACTACTCTCTCTCTAACCTCTCTCCTCAATCCAAACTTAGGGTCCAAAATCATCAAATTAAGGCTCCAATTCATCAAGGTAACTCCCCTAACTCATAGATTAGCATCCTTAGCCTTCAAATTCGTGCTTAATATTTGAAAAAGGACCATATTCATGTGTTTACGGCCCTGGAACACTCTTGGGCCGTGAACACACATAAAGGGGGTTTTTGAGCCTTAAAACCCTTCTAATCCACCTTTGGAGCTTAGATATGGCTAAATGACTTAAGGGAATGGACTTAGAACACCTTGAATCCAACTTTTGAGGAGTAAACATGAGTTTACTGCCCAATAACATGCTTGGGCCGTAAATTCATCTTCAAGGGGAGTAAACTCAAATTTGAGTGTTTAATTGCCACTTAAATACACCAATAGCCTTGGATTAAATTCTAGAACCAACCACAAACGAGTTAAGGGCCTTAAACTTAATAAAAACCACTCCATAAGGAGCTTACGGACGTAAAACCTCCAAGGATAGGTTCCTGGGCCGTAAACTCCTAAAACTTGGTCAAATGGTGCCCTAAATTCACCCTATGACTTGTAAAACTAGTTTGAATCACATATGATTAATCTAGGGCCATCAAAACATGAAAGGAAAGAGTATATAGGAGCTTACGGCCGTAAAATACTAGTTCACGGCCATAAACTCCATTTGGTAGTCTCTTTGGTGGTTAAATCCATTTCTATGCCCTAGATTAAATCCAAGCAACATTTTTCCATGTGATATTTGACCATTTAGCACCTTAAAACCCATCATCCATGAGTTCACGGCCGTGAACTCATATGGACATGGTCTTAGGGCCATAAACTCCCTAAGGATTTTACTCTTGAAGAGCAAACACATTATCTAAGCCCTATACGTCCGTAGATGTCACCCGGGTCGCTCCAAACACTTGATTTGAAGTGTTTTCGCGCCTTGGAGTGTATAATCATATCTAATTAGTGATTCAAATTCTAATTAGATATATTTGAATATCATTTCATATTACATAGGAACCTCACGCGTTATCAAGCCCCGAACTGACACTTAGCATCCTAGACGACACATTCCTCGACTGGTGAGTTCATACCCCTACCCTTTTTCCGTGTTTTTCAATGTTTTCAGGGGGGAATACAAGCAAATTATAAATGTTTTCAAAACCTAAAACTGATATATTTCTATAAACATCTGGCTAACCTTTAGATATCTTTACCCCTTATGTATTATGCTGAGCATAAGGGATGTTTTATCGATTATAACTACATGGATTTCAGTAAAGGAAACAATCAAATCAATCAAATTATTATGGGAATAATTTGGGATCTTTAGTTCGTGTTTAATGAGTTCAGATTTATGTAAAGTATTTAGATAAACTATGTCTGATTCAATTTATCACTGTTCGATTTAGAGTATATTGCCAGATAATTGCATTGTATTTAGCCGTTTCACTGTATTGTGTTTCAAAACCATTAGTATGTTTGATAACGTCTAAAAACACCGTGAATAATTTAATACTAGATTGTGAGATTCGTCATTACCCTTTGGGTTATCAGTAAATCCTCCCCGGAAGTGTAACCAGAGTCTCCTGGAGGGAGAGCATGGAATTTGTGAATAGATCTATTCGGGACTGACAATCCCACACCTAAACTGCTAGCTACAGTTAGGTGGGCACGCCTGGGGTGACAAATTTTGGATATCGTCCGACGTCTGACGAACTTCAAGGAGGTCTCGGTGTCGCATCAGCATGGTTACCCGACTCACAATACGTATTAATATAAGTTTATTCGCGGATTTGATTTTATATCTATTTTCAATCTATAGTATCTATATCTTGTGCGGGATCTTAATCCCATGGTTTTGAAATCTATATCTAGTGCGGGATCTTAATCCCATGGTTTTGAATCTATATCTAGTGCGGGATATTAATCCCATGGTTTTGAAATCTATATCTAGTGCGGGATCTTAATCTCATGGTTTTGAATTTATATCTAGTATGGGATAGTATTCCCATGGTTTTCAATCAATATTTTTATGTATTAAAAATATCTACTGTTATACTGGATGGTAATTCCCATTGGTTTTCAATATATAGTTTTATGTATTAAACTATACACTGTGGTATTTAACTAAACTTTACTTTTAGGAAAATAAGGGTTTTTCCTGGGATAACAAACTGTACATAACCGGATCGTATAATAATCAGACAACTAAACTATACTTATAAGAAAATATGGGATTTTCTTGGATAACAAACTTTTCGGAAAAACCAAAGGAAACTTGTACATTTTCAGAAAATAAACCTCTTATGAACTCAACAGCTTTATGTTGATTTTCAAACTGCTTGTATTCTTAGGTCCACATTAGATATGTACCAGCGATCCTTTTGGAGAAGACGGAGTACGTAGAAGACATGTCTGTATTTTTGTTCATATGATATGTATATGTATAAAACATGTAACTCTTGTTTTCAGACAATGTAAATGAATCTATGTAATGTAAAGTTTTGTGTTTACTATGCTTACTATGTACATTGGTTGTGATATTCATGAAGACCTCCGCCCCGGAACATTTCCGCCTTCGGTTTCGGGGTGTGACATATGCTGATTTTCAAACTGCTTGTATTCTCATGCCCACATTAGACAGGTACCCAGCGATCCTTTTTGGCGAAGACGGAGTGTGTAGAAGACATGTCTTTACTTTTGTTTATATATACATGTGTATAACAACAGTAACACTTGGTTTTCAAACAATTGTAAAATTTCCTATGTAATGTAATGGTTGTGTACTTTGCTTACAATGTACATTGGTTATGATACTCAACATGAAGTCACCTCCGCCCCGAAATGATTCCACCCGGGGTTTCGGGGTGTGACAGATTGGTATCAGAGCCCTTGTTTATAGTGAACTAAGTATACCAAACCTTACATGGTATAAGACTATAAACACTAAGGGGCCTAAGTGCTATGAACTAAAAGTATACTTTAAAATATAAGTATTTTCAAAAAGTATATAAGTATACCTAACCGTCGAGATCCGTAACTACAAGTAGAACAAAACATAATTAAATGGGTGTTGTATGCTGCGGTTAAACCTGGGCAGTTATGTAGTCGTGTCTAGGATCAATATAGCCTGGCCAACTATATTCATTCGAGACACGGCCAACATGTGCTTGGGAGTAACTGTGGTATGCGGCATGCCTAAAACTTACCCAATACCCAAACAATGAGTCGTTGTCGCAGCAAATCACGAAATACTATGGGAGTATTTCTAGAGCCAGCTTCGTTATAGAAATCCTCATTCCAACATTGCTCCTCGATCATTCTTTTAGCGATAATTTATCTGCTTTGATAACTCATTCCTGCTTTATCGCTTAATAGAATTCAATATCTGTCATATCTCTTTATTCAATTTAGAGGACTTACCATCCTCTCTTTCTTGATCTTTATAGATCAAGATGCCTCCAAGAGAGACCCAGCTCAAAGAACAACAATCCTCCCCCGCCACCACCTCCTCCTCAATTTGACCCTGTGATGTTCCAGGCAGCTGTTACTGCCGCAGTGGCAGTTGCCATGTCTCAAATGAACCCCGGTGGTTCAGGAGGTGGTCCCCAGCCCCAAAACCAAGAAGGTAGCCAGGAACACCGAAAGGAGTGCTCCTATAAAGATTTCATGAACGCGAAACCCACGTCCTTCGATGGCACTGGAGGTGTCATTTCCCTCACCCGATGGTTCGAGAAAATCGAATCTATCTTTGAAATTTGTGCTTGTTCAGAGTCGGATAGGGTGAAGTTCGCCGCTTGTACCTTCACCGATAAAGCTTTGACTTGGTGGAACGGCCGAGTCAAATCCTTAACTCTACCTGTAGCTAATGCTATGGGTTGGGAGGCCATGAAGGAACTTCTTCTAGCTGAGTACTGCCCTCGGGGAGAAATACAGAAGCTGGAGCATGAGCTCTGGAACCTGAAGATGAAAGGTTCTGATATCGCCACCTACACTTCTAGATTCGATGACCTAGCGCTAATCTGTCCGGGATTGGTTACCCCGGAGAGTAAAAAGATCAAGAGATTTATCTGGGGGCTGACCCAACCGACCAAAGGAAATGTCTTATCTGCAAGTCCGGATACATATGACAGTGCCAAAAGCTTAGCCCAGACTCTGATTGACCACAGTGACGACCACGAGGAAGCAACCACTACTCCTGAATCAACCAAGAGGAGTGGTGAGAAAAGAAAGTTTTGGAAGAAAAAGAAGAGTCAGCCTTCTCAAGGATCCTCAAAGAAACAACAGACTGTAGCAGTCCATGCTGCTACTATCCCTGCTACTGCTTCTGCCGTGGGATCCACAGCTCAAACACTTACTAGTAGGTATGCTGGTAACCTTCCCCAATGTGAAAAGTGTAAATACCACCATAATCCTGGCCCCTGCCGTGAACTTTCATGCACCAACTGTGGTAAAAAAAGGGCATACGATTTGATTCTGCAAAGCACCAGCCCAATCAGCCAATCAATCTTCCGGAGCAGGTATTGGTCAGGCCTGCTACAATTGTGGAGAAGTCGGGCATTTCAAGAGAAACTGCCCCAAGAAGGCAACAACTGATAACACCGGGAGAGTCCTAGCCATGGGACGAGAGGAGGCAGTCGCCGACCCCACTGTTGTCTCGGGTACGTTCCTTCTTGACAACTCTTATGCTAGTATCCTATTCGATTCTGGTGCCGAACGTAGTTTTGTTAGCCATTCATTCAAAAGCCTTCTTAAACATAATCCCCAACCATTAACCGAAACATTTACCGTCGAGATGGCTAACGGTGAGAAAGAAAACGCTAGCGATATCTTCATAGGTTGTACCCTTACCTTGAACGACCATTCTTTTCCCATTGATCTTATGCCAGTCTCCATAAAGAGCTTCGATGTTATCATTGGCATGGATTGGTTGAGTCCCAATCATGCTGATATCCTTTGTTACGAAAAAGCCATCCGTCTCAACCTTCCTTCTGGTCAGACTCTCATGATCTATGGAGATAAGCTTAGCTCCAATCTTCGTATCATTTCCTGCATCAAAGCTCAAAAGCTACTGCGGAAAGAGTGTCAAGCATTCCTAGCCCATGTCATTAACGAGAAACAGGAAGTTAAAGACCTCGCGAGCATCCCCAAAGTCTGCAACTTTCCTAACGTCTTTCCCGAAGAGCTCCCGGGAATTCCTACTGAACGTCAAGTTGAGTTTCGTATCGACCTAATCCCTGGAGCTACCCCCGTAGCCAAGTCTCCATATCGTTTAGCTCCAGCAGAAATGCAGGAGTTATCCAGCCAACTCAATGAACTACTCAGCAAAGGGTTCATCAGACCGAGTTCCTCACCCTGCGGAGCTCCGGTTTTGTTTGTGAAGAAGAAAGATGGATCCTTTCGAATGTGCATCGACTATCGTGAGCTAAATAAGTTGACTGTCAAGAACCGATATCCTCTTCCTCAAATAGATGACCTCCTCGATCAACTTCAGGGAGCCAGCTACTTCTCAAAGATAGACCTTAGATCAGGGTACCATCAGCTACGAGTTCATGAGAGTGATGTTTCCAAAACAGGTTTCAGGACTCGGTATGGACACTACGAGTTCTTAGTGATGCCCTTCGGTCTAACCAATGCACCGGATATATTCATGGACGTGATGAACCGGGTGTGTCATCCCTTCTTAGACAAGTTCATCAT
The DNA here is from genome assembly GCF_051521515.1 of Lactuca serriola. Classification (NCBI taxonomy): domain Eukaryota; kingdom Viridiplantae; phylum Streptophyta; class Magnoliopsida; order Asterales; family Asteraceae; genus Lactuca; species Lactuca serriola. The sequence goes on along the minus strand of NC_136412.1, from coordinate 262,447,739 downwards.
CGTGTTCATTGACGACATACTTGTCTACTCCAGAAGCGAAGAAGATCACAAAGAACACTTAAGGTCAGTGTTGGAAACCCTTAGATCTGAAAAACTATACGCAAAATTTTCCAAGTGTGAATTCTGGATTCAGAAAGTAACTTTCCTCGGCCACGTGGTAAGCGAAGAGGGTATTCACGTGGATCCATCCAATATCAAAGTGATAGAGAATTGGTCGGCACCGAAGACACCCACAGAAATCCGTCAATTCTTGGGTCTCGCTGGCTATTATCGGAGATTCATCCAGATTTTTTTCTAAAATCGTCAAACCTCTAACCACTCTAACACAGAAAGGTGTACCCTTTTGTTGGAGTGAAAACCAAGAAAACTCATTCCAAACGTTAAAGCGAGCCTTATGCAACGCACCGGTCTTGTCCCTGCCCGAAGGAACAGAAGACTTCGTTGTTTATTGTGATGCGTCTAATCAGGGCTTAAGCTGTGTGCTTATGCAAAGGGGAAAAGTTATTGCTTATTCCTTGAGACAGCTGAAGGCACACGAGGTCAATTATACCACTCATGACTTGGAACTAGGAGCCGTAGTCTTTGCATTGAAGATTTGGAGACATTATCTCTATAGGACCAAGTGTACGATTTTACTGACCATAAGAGCCTGCAACACATCTTCAATCAGAAGGACTTAAACATGAGGCAACGGCGATGGGTAGAGCTGCTCAGTGATTATGAGTGTGAGATTCGCTACCATCCCGGCAAGGCTAATGTGGTAGCAGATGCCCTTAGCCGAAAGGAAAGTTCAAGCCGTAAAGTAAGGAAACTGACGATGACTATCCATTCCCATTTATCCATGCAAATCCGAGACGCCCAGTTAGAGGCCCTCAAACTAGAAAACGTGTCAAGTGAAGCCTTGAGGGGAATGGATAAGAAACTTGAGATCAGAGTTGACAGAGTCTACTGTTTCATGGACCGAATCTGGGTTCCAAAGTTCGGAGGATTCAGAGAGGTTGTCATGGAGAAAGCACACAAGACCAGATACTCTATTCACCCGGGTTCGGATAAGATGTACCTAGATCTCAAGAGACAATATTGGTGGCCAAACATGAAAGCCGAGATCGCTACCTTCATGGGCAAGTGCTTGACTTGCGCCAAGGTGAAAGTCGAGTATCAGAAACCTCGGGTCTGCTCCAGCAGCCCGAAATACCCGAGTGGAAATGGGAGATGATTACCATGGATTTCATCACCAAGTTACCCAAATCTCCGAGTGGGTACGATACCATTTGGGTAATTTTCGATCGTTTGACAAAATCCGCTCACTTCATTCCGATTAAAGAATCGTTCAAGATGGAAAGACTCGCGCGGATCTATATCCAGGAGGTAGTTCGACTGCACGGTGTACCTGCGTCCATTATCTCTGATCAAGATAGCAGGTTTACCTCCAGATTTTGGCAGTCTCTTCATAAGGCTCTTGGAACTAAACTAGACATGAGCACGGCTTATCATCCTCAGACCGATGGACAGAGTGAGAGAACTATCCAAACCTTGGAAGACATGCTTAGAGCATGCGTCGTTGATTTTGGAAAATCGTGGGACCCACATCTGCGTTTGATAGAGTTCTCGTATAACAACAGTTACCACACCAATATCAAGGCTTCTCCGTTCGAGGCCCTCTACGGTCGCAAGTGCAGATCCCCTCTGTGCTCGGTCGAAGTAGGGGACACGCAGCTAGCCAAGATTCGATTCCCCGAAAGTGCTCTCACTGGTCCTGAAATTATCCGCAAAACTACCGAAAAGATCATCCAAATCCGAGAACGATTGAAAGCTTCACGAGATAGACAGAAGAGTTACGCCGATATACGACGGAAACCTCCAGAGTTCCAGGTTGGAGACCGTGTCCTGTTGAAGGTCTCGCCCTGGAAAGGCATGGTACGCTTTGGAAAGCGTGGGAAACTTAACCCAAGGTACATTGGACCTTTTGAGATCCTCGCCAGGATCGGTCCTGTAGCCTATAAACTTCAACTACCCCAAGAGCTTAGTAATATCCATCCCGTCTTTCACTCTCGAACCTTAAGAAGTGCTTATCTGATGAAACCCTCATGATCCCTTTGGACGAAATCGAGATCAATGAAAACTTGAACTTCGTGGAGGAACCTATAAAAATCATGGATCGAGAAATCAAACGTACGAAGCAAAACCGCATCCCGATAGTGAAGGTTCGCTGGAATGCCAAGCGGGGACCGGAATTCACTTGGGAGCGCGAAGACTCGATGAAACAGAAATATTTGCATCTATTTCCAGATCCATGATTTGTATCTTAATCTTGAATTTCAAGACAAAATTCCCTCTAACGGGGGGATAATGTGACAACCCGAAGTTCATTCCGTTATTGTAACCGTTTCGTTAATAAATTCGTTGTTTTCGAGCTGTTTTCGTTTCGTTATTAAATTACGTCATTAAATTTGGGTCGTTTATTATGACTTAATGGGTGTTCAAACATGATAACAACTCAAGAAAATCTTCTAAATTAATAATTGGTAAATTTTTAGTTTCGACCATAACGACATCCGGCAACTTTATCTGGTGCGACCAAAAGCCTCGTCTAACATCAGTATCGGGTAGAATTCCACCGGGCCATAAACTCAACCCCTATATAAGGGATTGAGTGACATCATTTTAAAGCTTTTTCTCTCTCTAAAATCACTTTCTCTCACTATCTCTCTCTCTCTAGAACTCAAAATTGATCCGAAAACCCCATTTCAAGCCTCAATTTGGTAAGCACTCCATCCTAACTTGTTGTTTAACTTGATTGGCATGCAAGTTCATGTTTGAAACTCTCAAAACACCCATAAACATGTCTTTATGTTTTGGGGACCCTCTTAAAACCGTGAACACCCCTAAAGAGGGTTTTGAAGCCCCAAAACCCCTCCAAACCACTTCTAGTGCTTAGATATGGCCTAAAAACTTGCATGCACGAGCTTAGGACCCCAAAATCGCACCATTTGAGGTATGGACATGAGTTTACGGTCCAAGAACATGCTTGGACCGTAAACCCTCATTCATACACCTTAAACACCTTTTAAGGTGTTAGTTTAGTTTGCCCCTAAACACCTCCAATGAACTTCCATGAGTGAATAGAACCTTATAATCCTTCAAGAAATGCACCAAAACATACACAAATGGGACAAACTTGAGTTTGCAGCCCAAGAACATTCTTGGACCGTAAACACATCTCCTTAGACCATAAACTCCTCCAATGGGTGTTAAAGTGCCTTTAACACCTTGTATGGCTTGGAATTGGACCTAAAACTTTGTATGCTTAACCTACAACCACTAAAACCCATGAATCATGGACAAACATGATTTTACGGTTGTAAACTCATGTGTTTAAGGTAGTAAACTCCCAAGAACATCTTCATTGTCACACCCCCAAACCAGAACGGCGGAAACGTTCGGGGGCAGAAGACGTCATATTCAGTATCATAACAGTTCATAGAAAGGAAATTACACACCACCATACATATAAAAAGGTTTTAAAAATGTTTACATAATTGTATTCATTACATGTTCAAAAGATAAATACATAAACATCTTTCAAAAGAAGTAATTAACGCCAGCGCGTTAATCCCCAAAAGTTGATTTCCAAACCTGCTTAGCGGTTCCCTGAGAATACAAGTTATTTCAAAGAGAAAGTGTCAACAATTAAGTTGGTGAGTTCATAAGTCGTTTAGAAAATTTGTATACCATTCCAAATTGAGAGTATGTTTCCCAAGAAAATCCCTTATTTTCTTATAAAAGTGTGAAATGCATGAGAATATTTGTATTGAATAATGTAGATAGTTGAATCAAGAAAATCCCTTATTTTCCTATTAGTTGTTTGTTTTGTATACAGGAAAATCCCATATTTTCCTAAAGTAATAGTTAGCCTAATGTCCCAGACTAAAAACCGAAAGCAAATGATATGCTTTAGAAGGTTGAATCATAGATTTATATAATAAAACCTATTAGAAGATTTCAGTTTGCTAGATGAAGAATAGTTTTAATAGCTACTCATTCATCAATCAGAAGTACTAAAATAATTGTATATACATTTAGTTATATAACCATACTAAACATAATATGCCTGTAGCGACGTTCTTCAGGCGTCGTAGCGTTATGACAAACTGTCACCCCAAAGGACGGACTGTAACTAACAGTCAGGGCGCGGGATCATGACTTCCCGTATAGATCTATACACATTTGACACGTTCTCCGAACGGGAGACTCTGGTTATAGACAGGACTTGTAGCGGTACCTTTTAGCAAAAAGGTATTATTTGAAGATATACACGTCTCACGGATTCTCAACTAAGTCTGTATTAAAGTAGTAGTTTTGTATGCAAAGTTTATCCTTTTTCACAATGTTTGACAAAGCATAAATCATAAGTTCTTTGAATGCATAAAATGATTTATTAAAGAATGTTACCCTTGATATGATGTATTTGTATGTAAACGTAAAAATAAAACATTATTTCTATTTATAAAACATATTGTATCCCAAGAGGGTAAAGTTGTGTTGTGAGGTGTTTTGCATGATGATGACTTCATAAGATAGTTAAAACAACAGTATGAAAAGTATAGCAAAAGATCAATGTTTCACACGATAATAACCGTATGTTTACTTGTATTCCCCCCCCCCCCTTAAAAGAGTATAAAAAGCATTTAAAACGTATTTAAAGTGTGTTTGTAGGGGTATGAACTCACCTGAAGGTTTGAAGAAAGCGAGATGGAAACCGGACAGAATTTCGTCTCGGGAAACGGATTTTTCTCAGGATTCTCGGGACTAAAAACGATCTTCGGGACTTGGGCAAAAAGACCAGGGCTTCGGGTTAGCACGGGCACGGAAAACGAGGCAAAACGCAAGAGAAACGAGAGGAAATGAGCAAGTTTTCCTGGAACCCTCGCATCCCTTTTATAGGGGCTGAGAGGCCTCGGTACGCGGGGCGTACCCGTGCGTCATGCATGACCGAGTCCTCGATTGCCCCGGAGTTCGGATGGGACGGGGCATAGCTCGCATAGGGGGCGACGTGGACGAACCGGGGCCCTTGATTTGAGTACGCGGGGCGTACGAGGGTACGCAGGGCGTACGAGGGTACGCAGGGCGTACCTCGGTCCTATCTGCTGACTCCTCTTCGGATATTACCAAGAGTTTATAATTAAATTTATATTTATTTTAATTAATAAACTTCTAAAATTCATATCTCCTTCATACAAACTCCGTTTTCAACGTTCTTTATATTCACGCGTAGGTGAGACTAAGATCTACAACTTTCGTTTAGACTCCGTCGGCAAATTTTGAAATTATTTTTATTATTTATTTTTGAAAGGGTCATGTTTAAGGAATTTCTTTAGAAATTCATAACTTCTTTCCCTGACATCGGTTTTTGCCAAACTTTTTACCGCTGAATTACCATTGTCGAGACCTTTTTTTCTCGTTTAGGTCATTCCGGCCAAAAGTCGCTCGATCTCCGATTCGAGTTTTTAGCTATCTGCTGCTAAGCCGAACTTGGAAAAATCATAACTTCAATATACGAAGTCGGATTTGGGCGTTCCTTTTACGTACGATCACGGTTTAAAGACATCTATCACAGTAGGTAATTAAATAGAAACTTTTTGGACATTTTATTTTCGAAGTTAATTTCATTATCACAAAAGTGGTTACAATAATTGACTTTTCAGGTCATTACATAGAGTTGAAATATCGGGTTGTCACATCATCCCCCCGTTAGAGTGAATTTCGTCCCGAAATTAAATACAAAAGAAAAGTTTTAGGGGCTGAGGAAAAGATGTGGATACTTCTGTTGCATCTGATCTTCTCGTTCCCATGTGAATTTAGGTCCTCGCTTAGCATTCCAGCGAACCTTTACTATTGGTATTCGACTCTGCTTAGTTCGTTTAATTTCTCTATCCATGATCTCGACGGGTTCTTCCACAAAGTTAAGGTTTTCGTTAAGTTCGATTTCTTCGAGTGGAATTACTAGTGTTTCGTCGGAGAAACACTTTTTCAGGTTCGATACGTGGAATACTGGATGTACTTTGTTAAGCTCGATTGGAAGTTGGAGTTTGTAAGCCACTGGACCAATTCTTGAAATGATTTCGAAGGGTCCAATGTACCGAGGATTTAGTTTCCCGCGCTTTCCAAAGCGTATCATGCCCTTCCAGGGTGAGACCTTTAGCAGTACACGGTCTCCAATCTGAAATTCCAAGGGTTTTCGTCTTTTGTCGGCATAACTCTTTTGCTTATCCCTTGAGGATTTCAGTCGTTCTCGTATTTGAACGATCTTTTCAGTCGTTTCTCTGATGATCTCCGGACCAGTGAGGGTGCTATCAGGGACTAGACCTTTTGCCAACTGCGTGTCGCCTACTTCCGTCCAGCACAGAGGTGACCTGCACTTACGTCCGTAAAGGGCTTCAAATGGAGCAGTCTTGATACTACTATGATAACTATTGTTATAAGAGAACTCGACTAAGGGTAAGTGAACATCCCACGCTTTACTAAAGTCGATTACACATGCTCGCAACATGTCTTCCAAGGTTTGGATCGTTCTCTCACTCTGTCCATCAGTTTGTGGGTGGTATGCTGTACTCATATCCAACCTCGTTCCCATGGATTTTTGCAATGATTGCCAGAACCTGGAAGTGAATCTGATGTCTCTATCTGAGATGATAGACATCGGCACTCCATGAAGTCGTACGATCTCCCGGATGTAGGTTCTCGATAGTTTTTCCATCTTATCAGTTTCCTTGATCGGTAAGAAATGAGCGGACTTGGTTAGTCTGTCGACGATCACCCAAATAGTATCTTGGCCACCCTGATTTTTGGGCAGTTTCGTTATGAAGTCCATGGAAATCTGTTCCCATTTCCACTCAGGTATTTCAGGTTGATGGAGTAGACCTGAGGGTTTTTGGTGTTCTATTTTTATCTTGGCGCAAGTCAAACACTTGCTCACATAGGTAGCAATCTCTGCTTTCATGTTTGGCCACCAGTAGAGTTGCTTGAGATCTAGATACATCTTATCTGACCATGGGTGTACGGAGTACGGAGTCTTGTGTGCTTCGCTCATAACTACCTCTCTGAACCCACCAAACTTGGGTGTCCAGATTCGGTCCATGAAGTAGCGTACTCCGTCACTCTTGATTTCTAGGTTCTTGTCCATCCCCTTAAGGGTCTCACCTGTCACGTTTTCGGGTTTCAAGGCCTCTATTTGAGCCTCCTTGACTTGTGCTGACAGGTGCGAATGGATCGACATGGTTAATGACTTCACTCTTCGACCAGAGTACTCCTTACGACTATGGGCATCGGCCATGACGTTTGCCTTTCCGGGATGATAGCGAATCTCACATTCGTAGTCGTTGAGCAATTCAACCCAACGTCGCTGTCTCATGTTTAACTCCTTCTGGTCGAAGATGTGTTGAAGGCTCTTGTGGTCTGTAAAGATGGCGCACTTGGTCCCATATAGGTAGTGCCTCCAGATTTTTAGAGCGAAGACCACTGCTCCAAGTTCTAGGTCATGAGTGGTGTAGTTGACTTCATGCGTTTTCAGTTGTCGCGAGGCATATGCAATAACCTTTCCTCTCTGCATTAGCACACAGCCCATCCCTTGCTTCGAAGCATCGCAATACACCACAAAATCTTCGGTCCCCTCTGGAAGAGAAAGGATGGGCGCACTACAAAGGGCATGTTCCAGAGTTTGAAATGCAGCATCTTGTTTTTCTCCCCAGTTGTAGGTCACCCCTTTCTGATTTAAGGCGGTAAGAGGCTTTGTGATGCTGGAGAAGTTCTGAATGAACCTTCGATAATAACCAGCAAGACCTAGAAACTGGTGAATCTCTATTGGTGTAGTTGGTGCAGACCAATTTTTGATAGCCTTGATTTTTGATGGGTCCACGTGGATTCCTTCCTTGCTGACCACGTGACCGAGGAAGTCCACCCTTCTAATCCAAAACTCGCATTTCGAGAACTTTGCATAGAGTCTCTCAGTTCGTAATGTCTCTAAGACTTGTCTCAAATGTTGACTATGCTCTTCTTTATTCTTTGAATAAATGAGTATGTCGTCTATGAATACTATCACAAATTTATCCAAGAATGGACGACATACCCGATTCATTAGGTCCATGAATACGGCCGGGGCATTGGTTAGTCCGAACGGCATCACTACGAACTCGTAATGTCCGTATCTCGTTTGGAAGGCCGTCTTGGGAACATCACTCTCTAGGACTCGCAGCTGGTCATATCCTGACCTCAGATCGATCTTGGAGAAGTAGTTGGCTCCTTGGAGTTGGTCGAATAAGTCGTCGATTCGGGGTAAGGGATAACGGTTCTTGTTGGTAAGTTTGTTGAGTCCTCGGTAGTCGATGCACATCCGGAATGATCCATCCTTCTTTTTCACGAATAATACGGGTGCTCCCCAAGGCGAGAAGCTCGGCCTGATGAATCCTTTTCCGAGTAGCTCATTCAGTTGGCTGTATAGCTCTTGCATCTCCGTCGGGGCTAACCGATAGGGCGCTTTGGCTATTGGGGTAGCTCTGGGAACCAGGTCGATTCTGAACTCGACTTGTCTCGCGGGTGGTATTCCTGGAAGGTCCTCGGGAAAAACGTCAGGAAATTTGCATACGTCAGGCACATTCTTGACGTCCTGGACTTCGCGTTTCACATCCACGACATGTGCCAGAAACGCGTGATACTCCTTGCGTAGGCACTTCTGAGCTTGGATGTTTGAGATGATACGAAGAGTGGTACTAGGTTTGTCGCCCAAGACAAGGAAAGTTTCGCCAGTTGGCAGATTAAGGCGAACGGCCTTATCGTAACATAAAATGTCAGCATGATGAGAACTCAGCCAATCCATGCCAATGATGACATCGAAACTCTTAATCGAGACTGGCATGAGGTTGATTGGAAAGGGATTATCGTTTAGTGTTAGGGTACAGTTTAATTATATCTCCTTAGTGCCTTCGGTTTTACCGTTGGCCATTTCTACTATAAACGGTTCACTTAATGATTGTGGTAATGGCTTTAGCAGGCCTTTAAAATCGTGACTCACAAAACTTCTCTCCGCTCCACTATCAAACAAAATGCATGCATACGAGTTATCGATAAGAAACGTACCCGTAACAACAGTGGGGTCCGCAACGGCTTCGTCTTGTCCCATTGCGAATACTCGGCCCCTTCCGTCGGTATTCCTGTTGTTTGCCTTCGGGACGTCCCTGCGGTAGTGCCCCGTGTCTCTGCACTCAAAGCAAGCGCGATTTACTCCGGTATTAGCAGCGGGGGCGGATTGTTGTGTCGGTTCCTTGCAGTAGCGTGTTGTATGCCCCTTCTTATTGCACCTAGTGCATTGGAGGTCACGGCAGAGACCGTGGTGGTGGAAGTTGCATTGGTTGCATTTCGGAAGTTTCCCATTGTATGAGCTTGTGGGGGCAGTGTTGGTAGGTACAGTAATAGCGTGGGTCGCTACTACTTCTTGTTTCTTGGGGTTCTCCTATAGGGTTTGTCCCCTTCTCTTGTTCCAAGGCCTACTCTGGCCTTGTGCCTCCTTAGATGGATTGGCGGTAGCTGCAATGGTACCCTGTTTTACCCCGTGGTCGATGAGTCGCTGAGCCAGGCGTTTAGCGCTGTTGTGGGTAATAGGGTTGGAAGCTAGGACATGCCCTTGAATCTGGGGTGACAACCCCCAAATGTACCTTTCAACTTTCTTTGATTCTGGGTTGACCATGGTAGGGCACAATGCAGCGAGGTCGTTGAACCTAACTGTGTAGGCGACTAGATCAGACCCGGTGATCTTCAGATTCCAGAGCTCTTGCTCAAGCTTTTGCACTTTGCCCCTTGGGCAGTATTCTTCCAGTAGTAGAACATTTAGATCCTCCCAACTCATGGCGTTGGCGACAGTGAGAGTCACAGAATTCACATGGCTTTTCCACCAACTGAGGGCTCGATCTATGAAGGTGCAAGCAGCGAACTTAACCTTGCTTGTTTCTTGGCATGAGCAGATCTCGAAGACTGTTTTGGTCCTTTCGAACCATTGCATTAGTGTAATGACTCCCCCAATGCCATTAAAAGTTTTTGGCTTTGAGTTGGAGAATTCCTTGTAAGTACATTCTCTTACTTGACCATGACCAGTGCCACGATTGGAATGATTCGTGCTGCTTCCTGTACCTCCATTCCCATTGGAGTTTATTTGCGAAAGAGCTGCTGTTACTGCTGCTGTGATAGCAGCCTGGACCATGGCCGGATCATACGTTGGTGGTGGAGGTGGTGGTGGCGCCGTGCCCGGCCTGGGCCTTAGGTTTGGACGAGGGGGCATCGCGCTGCCAAAAGAAAATGAGAGATTATAAGTTTTGGTGGTTGAGAGTTGAATGATATTGAGTTAACTTTCTTTAATAGTTCAAGAACTTGGTTTGACCAACACATGGTCTTGAGCTTGATTTACAAATGGAATTTTGAATAGATATATTTATGAATTGAATGAACTGCACATACTTATCACACGAAAGAGATATGTCCTATATATATTAAACATATAGTTGTGTTACATCCGAGTTTAGACAAAAAATTTTGACCTTTCTAAAGGTCTCCGATTACAGAAAGTTTAAAGAAAATAATACTCTTATCCGAAGTCCTAATTTATAACAAAATTCTGAATTTTGGCAAGCACTACTTGCGACGTAGGTTGCACTTGGAGCTTGACTCTGCATCCGATTGCTTCGATTCCATTAGACGCCTATCAAAAGCGGCTTGTTGTTCCCTTAATTCGGCTAGGGCTGCAATCATTTGTGCTTGGAATGCCTCGGTTTGGAGTTGGGCATTGTCCTGAATTCTATCCAGCCTACGGATGTCAAAAGTGTGAACCTGTACTTCTACGTTGACATCCCGAATCCGGCTAGCTTGAACTCCGGATTGGTAGGACTGATTGGCTAGCTTGCCCACCATTACTGGTAGTGCCCGATCAGCTGAACCTCCACCGCAGACATCGTAGAAGTCACGTCACATGCCGTAGGGAGGGCGTAGGTTTTGTTGTTGGCTCCAATGGTGGAGGTGACTCCCCATACAGGAGTGGGTCCTTGGAAGTTCCTCATATGGACGGGAGGTTGTGGGGCCGGTGGATTGATAACCTCTGGCTCTGAATCTGTACCAGAGTCATCTCCTTCATCCAACTCTATAGGTTCTTCGTCTTCTTCAGGATCTTCTTCGATCCATCCTCCATTACCTTGGTTGGGGTAGTAGGGGTCATTGGGGTGGTGGAATCCAGCCATTGAGTCTGTACGAGAATAGAGTTAAGAATTTACTATAAGCTAGAGTACATGAAATTTACCCTTAAGTTTAATGGTTGTTGATACTCAAATACTCCCTTAGTATTATGTAACGATATGCTTTTTGATAAGTTTTAAATTTGTTGTCCACTACAGACACTCCTTGGCACACGTTAGTCGGCTCTCGGACAAATATAGTTGATCAGGCTATATTCTTCCCAGTTCCAATTAGATGTCCCAAGGCGTACCTGCACTGCACAACTTATTTGTAATACTTCTAAAATGGTCCGATGTGAAACTGTTATTAGTATGAAATGAGTGCATGCTTACTTTACAAAAACTAAATAAATTTAATTTCAAAAGTATGACTCTTCTCAGAGTGTTTTTGCCCAGTTGAGTTTATAGTTGTATACCAAAAATGGTTTTGATATACTTAATTCACTATAAACAATGCTCTGATACCAATCTGTCACACCCCCAAACCAGAACGGCGGAAACGTTCGGGGGCGGAGGACATCATATTCAGTATCATAACAGTTCATAGAAAGGAAAGTACACACCACCATACATATAAAAAGGTTTTAAAAGTGTTTACATAGTTGTATTCATTACATGTTCAAAAGATAAATACATAAACATCTTTCAAAAGAAGTAATTAACGTCAGCGCGTTAATCCCCAAAAGTTGATTTCCAAACCTGCTTAGCAGTTCCCTGAGAATACAAGTTATTTCAAAGAGAAAGTGTCAACAATTAAGTTGGTGAGTTCATAAGTCGTTTAGAAAATTTGTATACCATTCCAAATTGAGAGTATGTTTTCCAAGAAAATCCCTTATTTTCTTATAAAAGTGTGAAATGCATGAGAATATTTGTATTGAATAATGTAGATAGTTGAATCAAGAAAATCCCTTATTTTCCTATTAGTTGTTTGTTTTGTATACAGGAAAATCCCATATTTTCCTAAAGTAATAGTTAGCCTAATGTCCCAGACTAAAAACCGAAAGCAAATACATGCTTTAGAAGGTTGAATCATAGATTTATATAATAAAACCTATTAGAAGATTTTAGTTTGCTAGATGAAGAATAGTTTTAATAGCTACTCATTCATCAATCAGAAGTACTAAAATAATTGTATATACATTGAGTTATATAACCATACTAAACATAATATGCTTGTAGCGACGTTCTTCAGGCGTCGTAGCGTTATGACAAACTGTCACCCCAAAGGACGGACTGTAGCTAACAGTCAGGGCGCGGGATCATGACTTCCCGTATAGATCTATACACATTTGACACGTTCTCCGAACGGGAGACTCTGGTTATAGACAGGACTTGTAGCGGTACATTTTAGCAAAAAGGTATTATTTGAAGATATACACGTCTCACGGATTCTCAACTAAGTCTGTATTAAAGTAGTAGTTTTGTATGCAAAGTTTATCCTTTTTCACAATGTTTGACAAAGCATAAATCATAAGTTCTTTGAATGCATAAAATGATTTATTAAAGAATGTTACCCTTGATATGATGTATTTGTATGTAAACGTAAAAATAAAACATTATTTCTATTTATAAAACATATTGTATCCCAAGAGGGTAAAGTTGTGTTGTGAGGTGTTTTGCATGATGATGACTTCATAAGATAGTTAAAACAACAGTATGAAAAGTATAGCAAAAGATCGATGTTTCACACGATAATAACCGTATGTTTACTTGTATTCCCCCCCCCCCTTAAAAGAGTATAAAAAGCATTTAAAACGTATTTAAAGTGTGTTTGTAGGGGTATGAACTCACCTGAAGGTTTGAAGAAAGCGAGATGGAAACCGGACAGAATTTCGTCTCGGGAAATGGATTTTTCTCGGGATTCTCGGGAGTAAAAACGATCTTCGGGACTTGGGCAAAAAGACCAGGGATTCGGGTTAGCACGGGCACGGAAAACGAGGCAAAACGCAAGAGAAACGAGAGGAAATGAGCAAGTTTTCCCGGAACCCTCGCATCCCTTTTATAGGGGCTGAGAGGCCTCAGTACGCAGGGCGTACGGGCGTACGCGGGGCGTACCCGTGCGTCATGCATGACCGAGTTCTCGACTGCCCTGGAGTTCGGATGGGACGGGGCGTAGCTCGCATAGGGGGCGACGTGGACGAACCGGGGCCCTTGATTTGAGTACGCGGGGCGTACGAAGGTACGCAGGGCATACCTCGGTCCTATCTGCTGACTCCTCTTCGGATATTACCAAGAGTTTATAATTAAATTTATATTTATTTTAATTAATAAACTTCTAAAATTCATATCTCCTTCATACGAACTCCGTTTTTGACGTTCTTTATATCCACGCGTAGGTGAGACTAAGATCTACAACTTTTGTTTAGACTCCGTCGCCAAATTTTGAAATTATTTTTATTATTTATTTTTGAAAGGGTCGTGTTTAAGGAATTTCTTTAGAAATTCATAACTTCTTTCCCTGACGTCGGTTTTTGCCAGACTTTTTACCGCTGAATTACCATTGTCGAGACCTTCGATTCTCGTTTAGGTCATTCCGGCCAAAAGTCGCTCGATCTCCGATTCGAGTTTTTAGCTGTCTGCTGCTTAGCCGAACTTGGAAAAATCATAACTTCAATATACGAAGTCGGATTTGGGCGTTCTTTTTACGTACGATCACGGTTTAAAGACATCTATCACAGTAGCTAATTAAATAGAAACTTTTTGGACATTTTATTTTCGAAGTTAATTTCATTATCACAAAAGTGGTTACAATAATTGACTTTTCAGGTCATTACATAGAGTTGAAATATCGGTTTGTCACATTCATAGACCGTGAACTACTTTTCCAAGATCAATTCAAGTCCCAATCTCTTCCTAAGCCATGGAATCAACCCTAGAACCTTCCTATGTGCATTGTAATTTACCTAGGACCACCAAAACACCTTAAGGCATGGCACATAAGAGTTTACGGCCGTAAACTCATAGTTTACTGCCGTAAACTCCTCAAATGGTCCTTAGGATGTTCAAATCTCATTCAAATGCATTGAAACCAATCCTAGCATCACCCTTCATGAGTTATAAAGCCATTTAGCAACCAAGAACACCCCCACCATGAGTTTACGGCCGTAAACTCATGGGGAGTGGGTCATTTGGACCGTAAACTCCTAAAGGAGTTTACTCGTGAAGAGTAAACTCCATATCCAAGCCATAATCGTCCATAGATGCTACCCGGGTCACTCCAAACACTTGAATTGAAGTGTTTTCATGTCTAGAAGTGTTTACTTTTATTTAATTAGTGGTTTGAAGTCTAATTAGATACATTTGTGTATCATTCCATATTACATAGGAACCTCGCGTGTTATCAAGCCCCGAACTGCCACTTAGCATCCAAATCGACTCCTTTCTGGACTGGTGAGTTCATACCCCTACCCTTTTTCAGTGTTTTTCGATGTTTTCAGGGGGACAATACAAGCAAAAGTACAAGAGTATCTTGTACTTAAACTATTTATTACATTTAAATTGTTTGATATTCACATGCTTTTAACAATGGAAAACAGTATTAACCAAACATTAAACCTGTACAGTCAGTTTTCAAACTATTTGTGAAACTCTTTATAAAATGTTATGTTTTATATTTCACAAATGAATAGTTTCATATCATTATTGTTAAAAGCAACATATTGGTACATTTGATTGTCCTTGGTAACACTCCACAGAGATACGCGAGTGGAGGATTCACTGTTTGTAACAGATTTTCTGTATTATTACTAGTAAATTTGTTATTCCTATAAATTGGAGACACGTCCTCGGAAACACTCCACAGAGATACGCAAGTGGAGGACCGCCCCCGTAACCAAAATCTCTTAGATAGGGAGCGTGACTTGAGTGTATTGATCTATACGGGGCTGACTACCCCACACCTGGCTGCTAGCTACAGCCGAATCGAAAGGTTCAAGGGTGACGAAAGTCATAAAGTGATGTGGACTACTTATTGCCATATCTAGTCTGTCGTATGGTTATGGAACTCGCAATTTGGATAACAGAGATTTACTTGATAGTAATAATGGGTTAGCAACTAGTTTACTTTATACTTATTAGTTTTTATATACATGATAAAACTAATACTCTTCACGAGGATAACCAGGTTTTCAGATTACATCTTATACATTACATTTCAGCTCGGTAACCAACTTTTAGGAAAATATGTGATTTTCCTGGGATAACAGTTGTTCATAACCAGATTTGTGTAACAAAATATATAACCAAACTTTACACATAAGAAAATATGGGATTTTCTTGGATTCGTAACTTTTGCAGAAACCGAAAGGAAACTTGTTCATTTTTCAGAAAACAAAACCGCTTATGAACTCACCAGCTTTCTACTGATTTTCAAACTGCTTGTATTCTCATGTCCACATTAGACAGGTACCCATCAATCCTTTTTGGCGAAGACGGAGTGCGTAGAAGACACGTCTTTACTTTTGTTCATATATACATATGTATAACAACTGTAACACTTGGTTTTCAAACAATTGTAAAATTTCATATGTAATGTAATGGTTGTGTACTTTGCTTACTATGTACATTGGTTATGATACTCAACATGAAGTCACCTCCGCCCCGAAACGATTCCGCCCTGGGTTTTGGGGTGTGACAAAGTTTCACCTTAATTTTTTTCCTTTAGCAATGACTGTTAAAATTCCTTTTATTGTTAAAAAATAGAGATTTGAAATCCAGTATTGTTTGAAATGTTTGATTCTAAGTACTTTGTGTTAGGGTGCAAAGTCACGCTTGGATGTATTTGTGCTTTACCCGCTTGTATTGTGTGATTAGTTGTCTTTCCTATGAATAGGAAGTGAGTGACACTCAATTATGTAATGAACACTTTGAGAGCATTAGTTTAGAGAGAGAAATTGCAAGACCCGTTTGTACTCTTTCTATCAATACTAAAGAGAGCTAAACCCAGATTTATTTACTTCATGTGTTCTTGATTTTGTATGATGATTCACTAGATCTTTTCTAATTTCCCACATGCCATCATAATCAACACCACTACAAAACTCAAGTTGAAAAACAAACAAATGTCAAACTTACTGAAAAATCAAAACAAGTTTGGGTTGAAAAATCTGAAAAATCAAAAGAAGTTTCAATGAAGGATGAAGTTATCTTTCAAAATGTCAAAATCAATTCCCAAGCTTTTAAAGATAAAGTTGACAAGGTTTCAAAAGAAAGAAAATTTTCAAAAAGACAAGCATAAAAGAATTTTTTTGGCATAACATTGAGTCACGAAAGAAACAAAATGTTTTGCTTAACAAATCTTTTGAAAAGAAAATGTCTAACTGTGTTCAAACTTCTTTTGAAAAGAAACCAGTAAATAAGCCAAATCTCACTCAAACTTCAAAGAATTCGTCTCCTCAAACATCTCAAAATGAGTCTTTTATAAACAAGGAGCATGTTTCAAAATCAACCCCGACTTCTAATGTTCAAACATCTTATCATGAGATTTATATGCAAAATAAACAATCAAGGATTTTTCATAAGAATTCATCAAATCAAAAGTTTTCATCAAATAATTTTCAACGAAGTGATTTTCAATCAAATGAACAAAAGAATTATCATCAAGTTTCACATCCAAATCAATTCTTGAACCCTCAAAAGGTTTTTCAAAGAAATAATGTTGGCTATCAAAATTGTTTTCAAAATCGTTATACTCCTCATGTTTCAACACAAAAACCAACAAGACACTATGAGAAGTTACAAGTTCATGAACGAAAATTCGAATCTTACAAGGATGATCAAACTCCTTTTCGAAATCCACCCTCAAAACAATCGGTAAAATCTCCATTTGTTAAGGAAAAACAAATGTGAAGAATATCAATCATTGGTTGGAAGGTAAAGGAAAGAGATTTCAATTTTCGAAATTTTATAACGAAATGATCAAGGAGGAGTATGAAAAGTATTTGAATGAATCATCAAAAGGAAGTTCATCTTCACAAGAGTCAAATATTTGTGTCAAACAATGGAAAGCTCTTCCAAAGGCAACTGTAATTGAGAAACAAACTGAGAAGAAAAAGTAAAAGGTCAATGAAGATTTTACACTTCCGAATACTTACTTTTCTGTGCCTTTAACTAACAAAGTAAACTTAGTTGATAGTCTCAAGTCTAAAGTCCCTATATGGATCAAAGGATCTTCTTTTCACAGTATCTTTCAAACTAATCACCAAGGACCCAAAAAGCCTTGGGGACCTAAATTCTTTCATTAATTGCAGGTTATGAGTGGCGAGCAATATGATTACAAGCGGTTTATTGATAGTGGTTTCTCTTGTCACATGACTGGTCGAAAGGAGAATCTTCGAGATTATATACCTTTAGAAAATGTTGGAGTAGTTAATTTGGCAACAACAACAAATGCCATGTATGAGGTTACAGAAAGGTCACAAATGGGAATTTCACAGTCAATAGATTTGCATATGTCGAAAGTCTTCAACATAACTTGATAAGTGTTTGGCAACTAGTTGTGGGCACTGGCAATCAAGTGGTGTTTAACGAAGAAGGCAGTATGATTTTGAACATTGAAACAAAGGAAGTCTTACTCAAATCCAAACGAAAAGGAGACATGTTTACTCTTGACATCAATCAAATTTTTGGGATTCCCTCGGTTTGCTTACTTTCAAAAGCTTCGTCTAACATTAGCTGGCTTTGGCATAGATGAGTATCACATTTAAATTTTCGAAATTTAAATAAATTATTGGTACAAGATCTCGTAAGAGGTTTACCCGTGTTAAAATTTGATAATGATGCTTTGTGTGCAGCTTGCGAACAAGGAAAGCAGCACAGACAAGGTCATCCTATTGTGATTGATTCGAAGATTGTTGAGCCTCTTGAATTACTTGACATTGACTTGTGTGGACCCTCAACTGTTGAGACTCTCAACAAAAAGAGATGCATACTAGTCATTGTTGATGATTTTTCCAGATTTACATGGGTATATTTTCTAAGACTCAAGTCCGAAACTGCTCAAACATTGATCGACTTCATCAAACACATTGAACTAAGCTTGAAGAAAAAGGTTCGAAAGATCAAGAGTAACAATGGATCTGAATTTAAGAATGTTTGCTCTTGATTCATTTTTAACAGACAAAGGAATTTCGCATAATTTCGCTTCACCTTACACTCTTCAACAGAATGGTGTTGTAGAAAGACGAAATCGTTCACTTTGTGAATCTGCACGAACGATGCTCACATATGCGAATCTTCCTCAATACCTATAGGCTGAAGCAGTGTTTACTGCATGTTTTACTCAAAATAGATCATTTATTCATCGTCGTTTTAACATCACTCCTTATGAAAGTATCAACAATCGTAAACCAAATGTTAAAATTTTCCATGTTTTTGGTTGCAGGTGCTTTATCATGAATCTCAAGGATCCTCTTTCAAAGTTTCAGCCAAAAGCTGACTTAGGGATATTTTTGGGATATTCGCACAATTCGGTTGCTTATAGGGTGTCAAATAAACGAAACAGAAAAATCGAAGAAACATTTAATCTCACTTTTGATGATTATTATGTTAAACAAGTTGATAAAATCTTTAAACAACAACCAATTATGAATGAATCAAATAATGAATCTCAATCTTTGAATTCGTTAGATTTTGATTATGATTTGATTTTTGGTGTTCCGGATCATGCCATTGATGCTGAAGTTAATGCAGATGATAATCATGTGTCTAAAGCATCGAAACATTCTGATGATTCCACTCTTACACAGGATAACAATGATTTGTTGTCATCAACTAATTCTTTCACAAATAAAGAAAGTCTGCCAGATAAGACGAATGATCAAGTTGAGGGGGGGCATACTTTCGAGGGGGAGAGAGAAAGAATGAATGTTGATGTTGAGGAGGAGCATCAAAATATTAATCCAATTGTTGAGGGGGAGCAAGTTAGAAATAATACAAATATATCGAATGATCAAACTGATGTTTTTCATGATATTAATGATAATTTTTCAAATGTAGGTGAAGGATATGAAACTAAAGAAATGTTCGAAGATGCACCATTGGACTTTGATCCTTCATATCCTCCAATGGATAGATGGATTAAAAGTCATCCTAAAGAACAAGTTTTAGGAGATCCACATGAAGGCGGGCTTACAAGAGCTCAATTATGTGCAAAGAATGAGGTACTTAATGTAAATCAAGAATTTTGCATGTTCAATGTTTTTATTTCGAAAAATGAACCAAAAACAATCAAGATTGCTATGGAAGATCCTGATTGGATAGTTTCTATGCAATTTGAATTGGCTGAATTTGAACGAAATAAAGTTTGGCGTCTAGTTCCTAAACCAAAAGATGTGTCAGTAATAGGATTAAAATGGATCTTTAAAAATAAAACTGATAAAGAAGGCAATGTTGTTCGAAATAAAGCTAGGCTTGTAGTTAAAGGTTATTCGCAACAAGAAGGTATAGACTATGAGGAAACCTTTGCCCCAGTCGCAAGACTCGAGGTAGTTTGAATATTTTTGGCCTATGCAGCACACAAAGATTTTGATGTCTACCAAATGGATGTCAAATGTGCTTTTCTCAATCGAGAACTTGAAGAGACGGTATATGTTGAACAACCTCCAGGTTTTGTTAATGAAAAATTTTCTGATCATTGTTATATTTTAGACAAAGTTGTTTATGGGTTAAAACAAGCACCAAGAGCATGGTATGCAACTCTTACCAATTCCTTAAAGCAATCGAAATTTAAACAAGGATTAGTTGATCCTACTCTCTTTCAAAAGAAAGTTGGGGATCATCTTATGCTTGTTCAAATTTATGTCGATGATATTATTTTTGGCTCTACTGACCCTGTTTTGTCAAGAGAATTCGAAAATTTGATGAAAAGCCAGTTTGAGATGAGTATGATGGGTAAGATAAACAATTTTTTGGGATTAAACATTCGTCAAAGCAGAGAAGGCATATTTATCAATCAAGAGAAGTATACACAAATCTGTTGGAAAAATTTGGAATGACGAATAGCACAAAGCTGAGAGTACCAATGGTTGTTTCAGAACCTTTCGTATACGCCTATTGGAAGATTTGGGCTACCTCCTCTCTTTCCGATCTCATTCAGATAATAAGCCAGTCTGGTTTATTAGATAGTGAGTGGGTAAGAGAGGTGCTTGGTCTGTCTCCGATGACCGGTTAGGCTTGGTTGATTTTGTCAGAAAAGAAAGTAGGTTTTGGGGGTTCATTGATTAGTACACCCCCGGTGCTAGTAAGGTCGGGACCGTGGTCGTACGTCTCCGGTTTGCCGGCCTATCTTCTTTCTGAGATTGATCAGCCAGCTGGGTTGGTTTGGCTATTCTTTTCTATTGAAAAGGAGTCAGCTGTCTACGCAAGTCATCTACACTTGGAGAAAGGACCGGAAAGAGCCTATTCGAGAACAGTAAGAGAAGACAATGAATGTGCTTGCGTCCTCTTCTTTTACTATTATACTTGCCCATGGAACTGTGCACAACCGATTTGTAACAAGCAAGAAGAGCGGATACGTCGTTCTTTCTCTTTCAAAGAGCAAACTGCTCATTTTTCCTTCCCCGCGAGTATAGCATGATGAGCCCAAGCTACGGCAGCTCCGGATGAAAGGGGAATAAGAGTATTAAGAAAAGGGATTTCCCGAGGATCTAAAACCGCAATCCGAATAGATAGAGTCAATGGTACGACAGACAGCGCTGTCTACACATGAATTTCCTTCATTAGATAAACCGGCTGTTGATCTTACATTGTACTGCAACATGATAGGTTTGTTACTTTATCTCACAACAAGTCAACCTAATATCATGTTTTCTATGTGCAATTGTGCCAGGTACCAATCAAATCCCAGGGAACCACATCCCACTACAGTCAAAAATATATTTCGTTATCTCAAAGGAACAACTTCGTTAGGATTGTGGTATCCTTCGAAAACAAGCTTCTTCATACAAGCATTCTCAGATGTTGACTTAAGAGGATGCAATCTTGATCGAAAGAGCACAAGTTGCGGATGTCAACTACTGGATGGGAACTTAGTAATCTGACAATCGAAAAAGCAAACATGTGTTTCAATTTCCACAGCAGAAGCAGAGTATGTTGTTGTTGCAGCTTACACTTCACAATCATTTGGATACAAAATCAACTGCGTGATTATGCAATCAACATTAAGAAAATTATGTTGTATTGTGACTCACAAAGTGCCATTCGCATCTGCCATAACCCTGTGTAACATTCGAAAACTAAACACTTTGCTCTTCGTTATCATTTTATAAAAGATCATGTTGAAAATGGAAACATAGAAGTTCACTTCGTAAAGACCAGTGATCAGCTTGCTGATATCTTTATAAAACCTTTGGATGAAAGATCGTTTGTGAGAATTCTAAACGGCTTAGGAATGATGAATGCAAATTCAGTTCCTGGACTACCTTCGTTATAATGACAAGACAAAAGTATCGAAAAGATGTCGATTTAGCGGTCATTGTTCATGATTCCGCAGTTACTGTTCAAAGTCAACGCTTCAATATGCTTCATTTTCATAAATTGGGCACATTGGTTTGACAAAAATCTTCATTAGTTCATTCATTTTTTTAATTTTCGTTAGTTTTGTCTTTCAATTCCATTATCAAAAATGCCAAAAGATTTTTCGTTACTTTTTCATTTTTCTTATCAAATCAAAAACACCAAAAATATTTTCATTTTTGTCTTTTGTTGTTAAAAATTCAAAAATACCAAAAAGATTTTTCATTATTTTTGTTATTTTCATTAAAAAAATTCAAAAATTCAAAAATATTTTCTTTGTATTGTTTTTATTTTTGTTTTCATGTATAGGTATTCGCGAAGATTTTTGGTGGTTCATGCATGCTACATCAGGGAAAGATAAACTTTAGAAACTATGTCCTAGTTAGGATGTCCTTAGAAGCATGTTGCAGCATGTCGACCCAAGCCTACAAGACTCAATGGGTTTCGAAGCCTTAATGAATCTCTCATTCTGAGGATTCTTCCCAATCATGCTATATTCCCATTAGTCATTGAGCTACCATACTCAACTCATTTGAGTTTAGAGTTTTCTGTTTGGTCAATGAATAACAGTGGTACTTTCGAATCTTTACATCCATCTTTTTCATCCTAAAGTTCTTTCATGATCAAACACAATGACATATGTCCAAGAGATTTCTGGTATAAACTAATGAGTATCTAGACATATCAAATCTCTGTGTTTATGATCTAAGATCATGAGACCGTGATGGAAGTGAAACCCAAACTTTCGAAACATTAGGATTTGACGGGGAACTTTGTTCCAGATATTAACGAAACTTTTGTTTTAGTACCTATTTTCGATACTCAAAATCATATTCTTTCTTTCATAGTGATCTTGATCAAATGTTCGAAACCCACGACTTTTGTTACCCAACAAGATTTAGGAATCTTTTGGTTTGAAGAATATGATTTTTGTTTGAGTGTCATTCTTAACCTTCGTTACTTAATATATTTTCCAAAGCCTACTTGTCAATGACTACACTTGTCAAATAGGTAATTTCATTTACAACTTGTCACTCTTATGTTTAGATGTGCTTTGTAACGAAATCATAAACCACCTTCGAAACTTGACAAAAGAAACCCTTCATTACTTCTCTACAAGTATTCGATTGTACTTCACAGGACACCAAACAAGCTACAAATTATCTCTCTTGATAATTCGTGAAGTGATCCTTTTACTGGAATCTAATTGCCTTCATGTAGAAATTTTGATTCTCGACATCACAGATCCAATTTTTTATCTTTGATTCTTATCTTTTTCTTGGTACACTTGCACTCACGAAATCCTCGAGGTTCTGAGTATTACCAACTCAGGCTGATGATTTCGAAAGTCTGGCACATGACTTAGCTTTTAAACCTAAAAGTGAAAGAGCCTAACCTCCATACCGAAGGTTTATGACGGTTCTTATCCATTGGGTGTTTTCGAAACCACATGTGATGTGATGTTTGGTGTTCCAACCCGAGTTTCAAGGATAAAGTGATGATCTATTGTACACGCATGCCTACTTTTCTGGTAACTGGTGCAGTTTTCAAGGATACACGTCAGCCACATTTAATGCAGAAACCACTTCAAATTCAAAAATCCAATCAACTATAAAAAGGGATTTGGGGGATCCATTCCAATTTTACGCATACTTAAAATTCGCAAGATATTTGTTCCTTTATTCTCTCTGATTTCTTCAAGAACTTCAAAACCCTAACAATGGCGGCCAATCAATCCCAAACCACTGAAGATATTACTTCTAACCCAATCATGAAGATACAAAGCACCAATTATCAAGTTCTTGGTGATGTTGATTTTTATCCAGAGGAGTTACGAATGCTCATTGTTGCTCTTCAGCATTTAGTGTTATCAACTGTTATGTTCCGTTCCTTTGTAGTTCCTCTTACTTGGTTATCACTTGATGGTTCAACTGCAACTTATAGCAAGACAATGCAAATTGTTACCTTCCAACTGACGAATGACAAGAAATTCAGGTTACCAAGAAATTTTTTGCTCAAATTCTGAACATCCCCAATGTTGAACCTTTTTACAAGGTCAATAATGCCCAAATCATTCACGTGATTAATGAGATGGGTCATCAACCTATTATTACCAAGATCAATGATTTCAAGAAATCTGGTTTACCATGTATTTGGAACTTTATGTTTGGAATATATTTTCGTTGTTTAACTGGAAGAACAGTTGGGTTAGACAAAGGTCATTTGGAAGTGTATGCAATGGTTGTTGGAATCTACTACGATTTACAAGTGGACTACGCGACTCAGTTATGGAAGGAATTTATCAAAAATATTGAGAACACGGATGTTGTTGATGGGATTTCGTGTGCTCGATACTGGAGCTTGATATTGGAGTTTGTTTACACAAAGGAAGGGATTCAGGCTTCTAACGATGATGAATTGGCTGAGTTTGCTACTTATCATTATCCAAAATCAGTGGAGGATGATATCGATATTTTTCCAACCGTGGCTCGTATTCCTGATGCAATGCTACGAAAAGTTGATCCTCTCAATCATGTGCCGGTACATTACTTGACTACAATTAATCTTGATGATGAAACTAGAAAATTGTTAGATACGACAACTGAAGGTCCTTCGAAGAAGAAGAAGAAAAGAGACTCAAAGAAGGAAGCTAAGCCAAGCCCTTAGATAGTTGTTGAAAAAGAAGTTAACTCTCCAAAGAAGGTTACTGTTAAAGTAAAGGCTTCGAAGAAAAGTTTAAAGAAGGAGGCTGTTGTAACTGAAGATGTTGATCCTTTGAAGGATGTGGTACCTTCGAAAACTGGTGTCCTCAAACGACTCAAGAAAATGGCTCATCTTTCTCGTCATTCACCTGAAAGGTCATCTAGTTTTTCTCCTTCATTTATTCGAAAGGCACAACTGAATAGTAAAGGAATGATGATTCGCAAAATTCCTACACCAGTGTCTCCAGCTTCAAAGAAAAGACGTGTTGAAGACATGGCCAAGCATATTTCGAAGAAACAAAAGAGGCCAAAGAAGCAACAAAAAGCGAAGATTTGGTTATTGAAAGGCCGATAGATGGCTTGATGTTTCGAAGACTTGATGGTTATATATCGCGAAGGTTTTGATAACGAATGTTTTAATAACGAAGATTTTGAAGTAGATGTGCGAAGAATTGGATATCAATGTGCGAAGAATTTGATTGGAACAATGAATTGGGAGAAGAAGACATAAAGGTTTCAAAAGTGGACCTTAAAGTTTTGAAAGTTTGACACTTTAACCCTATATTCGAAAGTTGGACAAAATTTCGATATTTTGAAGAATGGAGCAGAAATTTCGAAATTAGTCTTTAATGTTTCGAAAGAATGACAGTTTGCACCCACTTTCGAAATAAGGACTAAATTTTCGAAAGTTTCAAAAAAAGAGGAAGAATTTTCGAAATTAGTACCTGCAGATTTGAAAGTTTGGCAGATCATACCCAATTTCGAAAATGGTGTTCCAAAGCTAAGAAATTGAAGATTTATCATTTCTGGTCCCTGTAGTTGGTGCGAACTTACACTTTATGCCCAGTTTTGCAAATGGGGGAGTGTTTCGCATCTTTAGCTGTTTTTGGTGCAATAGGTCCCTGTAAAATTATGTTATTGACGGCTTTTACCCGAATTTTGGAAAATCTTGCAACTTTCACCCAAAAGTCGAAAATTTTCATAAATTGGAAATTTTTTCGAGGTTTTTTCGTTATTGTTTTTTCGTGCAAGTTTTTCAGGAGTTTCATTTTTGGTACACATCAAGGGGGAGTATTGTGAAGTTTATTCCTCAGGCGCTTCTCACCTTTAATGGGTTTTATAATCATTTTTTGATTATAAAAGGGGGAGAATGATGGGTATTCGAAGTGAGTTTTTCGGGTATTCATTTGCGGTTTTGAATACCTATGTTACTTCGAGGGGGAGTTTGGTCTTGATCGCGCGAGTTCGTTGGATATTGAAGTTGGACATCCAATCCTAACTTTGAGGGGGAGAATGTTAGGGTGCATAGTCACGCTTGGATGTATGTGTACTTTACCCACTTGTATTGTGTGATGAGTGGTCTTTCCTATAAATAGGAAGTGAATGACACTCATTTATGTAATGAACACTTTGAGAGCACTAGTTTACAGAGAGAAATTACAAGACCCATTTGTACTCTTTCTATCAATACTAATGAGAGCTAAACCCAGATTTATTTACTTCATGTGTTCTTGATTTTGTATGATGATTCACTAGATCTTTTCTAATTCTGCACATGTCATCATAATCAACACCACTACACTTTGTAATGGTTTAACCGATTCCAGTTACTTGCAAGAATGTGTGGTTATATGTGAAAACTATATTTGTTAAAAAAAGATAAGAATGATATTTTGTTAATAAAAGATGTGGCATCTTACGTTTTGATAGTAACTTTTTAATTCATTGATATCTTTTTGAACATTTGAGATAGATTTGTTACCCGTTTTGACAACATCCACCATACTCTTTTAGTCTATGGGGTGTGGAGTAAAGGAGAGACCATGTATATGATATGTGTCATTCGTTAATTACTAATTATTTTCTTTATCAACCGTATACAGATAATTGTCATCAATCGAGCACATCCATAATATCTATCACATAACTAAGAAATGCCTTAACAAATCTTAGTGTCATTTGTAGTGATTAAACATTAGAGTGTGTTATTCTTAATTAATAGTAGGCGAACTATGAGGGGCACCATTAGGGAGAAAAGGTAGATGAGCACCTTCACGGCTACTATGATTCTCGACCTCCGGTTTACAATCATAATAACAATGGCACACAACTGTATTTTTGCATGTTCCATGGGAATAATATCCATGTATGCTTTGACATACATGAATACATGTATATGGTTCACATGGTGGTAAAAATTGAGTGTCACCACAAATTTGGGCCAAAAGCGACTCCACACCTGCAAATTTTGAAAAACATGTATGATTTTTCACATGATAATAATTAATTATTAGAACAACACACACATTATAATCAACTCTTAAATTACATCACAGTCTCATACAATATTTAACCCCTTACCTAATTAGATTGAAGTAATATTATGGTACTCTAACTAATGATCATTTAAATGGTCAATAAATCTACCATTTATTACCAACCAGAACATGTTTTCTATCATGTTCTCACATTTTTATCGTAACAAATAGAAAAAAAAAACATAAACATTAAAAAGTAATATTAAGGGTTTTATATTATTTACTCGGACATGCTAATTGTTCAGATTCAAAATCCATTTCTATGAATTTGAAATTAAACTATTTTAATAAAAAGGAAGAGAGATAATAGACATTACCAACGGTGATGAGAAACGCAAGAAATGTGTAATGAATCATGGACTTATTCATGTTGATATTCAATTGAAAGATTATATCTAGTGATGTCTAATTATATAGAACATAAGATCAAAGTCATTTATTGTTGAAAATAAAACATTAATTTTTTCATGTTTAATATTAATTGCATTTATTCTTGAATTTAAATTCTTATATATATATATATATATATATATATATATATATATATATATATATATATATATATATATGTGGTATGGATTCATATCATGTTTGTGATTTGGCCTGTCTTCATGATATGACTTCGAGCTTTGATTTCAGCGGTTTCACTAATAAGGATACCGTCCCTCCAAAAGCCCAACATTCATTGGTGAGTACCCTTTTTAGTAAAATTGTCCGAGACATGGAAGTTCACTTCGACATGACGATTAGGCAGAAAGCAATTTTTGAGTGCCTAAGGGCCCACATGCTCAGGATTTTCTTATGACTATTCCTATTGACGATCTTGGCCAGCATATGTCGCTAGTAGAGTATCGTGCCATCCTTAAGTATCGCCTTATGATCCCTTTATTTCCGGCTAAAGAGACTTACCCTGTTTGTCGCAAGGCTTTCTTGGACTCCTTTGGGCAGGCCCGACACAATGCATGGACGAGTTGGGCCATGGCCTAGGGCAGCAAAAAAATATGGGCATATAGTTGGTCCATTAATTGTTGGGTCAAAAATATGGTTTATACTTTTAGGTGTTATTATTTGATCATTTCTCTCTCTCTCTCTCTCTCTCTATATATATATATATATATATATATATATATATATATATATATATGTGTGTGTGTGTGTGTGTGTGTGTGTGTGTTTTCTTTTTTGTATGTTACATATATAAGGGCATAAAATTTTTATTTTACCCCGGGTAGTAAAAAACAATGGATCGCCCTGCCTTTGGGGAGCATGCAGTTCATTTTAAAGAGCTCCCAGGTTTCAAGTACCGACACGATCTGGTTAGGGATGTTCTTTTCGATAAATTTAGGCGTGCTGGAGTTTCTGCCAAGAAATAGGCACCTGTGAATTTTGTGCATTTTCTGACTAACCCATTGCAAAGAAGATCAACACTTTAGACCAGTTGATGTTTTAGTATTTGGATGGGCTGGAGGAAAACACGCATGCGTGGATCTAACAGGGGTTTCCCCTATTGTGGGCTTGGGGAGTGAGGTTTTCACTGTGGGACAAGCTATTTTAAAAGTTACATCAAGCAAAGTGGCAAAACATGAGAAAACGTGCATGAAAAATTAACATATGTTTATACCCTTTGCATTTGATACTTTCGGTTTCCTTGTACAAAAAGCTGCGGAGTTACTCAATAGAGTCTAACGGGTCATGCATAGTAATATTATGATTCCAAGATCAATAAATGTTGTTTTTAAAAAAATTAGTTTTGTCATCCAAAAAAGGATTGCGGCACAACTTGTTGCTCATTTATCCGCTACGTTTATGTAAAATTTTCTCCTTCTGTATGAATCAAAAGGAAGATTATAATATTTTGCACATTCTAATTTTAAAATATAAAATAGACTTTAAAGTGAGATTAAATATTAGCCATTCTAAATTTTATTTAACACTTTAAAATAAAATGTAAAAGTAAAATATGAATAGAAATGCCTAAAAAAATAATGAAAGATAATGGAAAGTACAACAAATAGGTTTTTTTGTTATTTAAAAGAGCTTCATACCTTAAAAGTCAAAACATTGACTTTGATTTCACATGTCACCGCCTTGTGACCGAATCATCACTCAATTATGCCGCTTCCGCAGAATAATTCTTCTGACTCCACCCGACATTCAATCTGCCACGTGGCATCCCCAACCCCACTGATTCAATCCTCTGGACCCCACACCCCTCGATTAAACCCCTTCATCGACCTCTTTGTGTTTGTCGATATTTTCTTTTACATAATTTATTTTAATTTTATTTCTTACAAAATATTTGGATCGTCACCGGCCGATTGTGATTACGCCGTTGGATCCATCCCGCGAAGGTAAAAGTATAGTTTCTTAAAGGTCAATTAATTAACTACAACTGTTTCTACATATCAAAATTCAGCTTAGAATTTTCTAATTTTGATACAGTTTCTGTGGTGTGATTTTGCGGTTGATCTTGAAAGCGGGAGTATTCTGAGGTTTATGTGATTTGTTGATAATTTTGAATCGATGTCTGGACCACTCGATCGATTTGCAAGGCCTTGTAAGTGTTTACTTTTCCTTTTTTCTTGATGCCGATGAGGCAATTAGGGTTTCGGTAGAGTTAGATTATAATTTTTGTCGATACTACCGGAATTACCGTGTAATTACGTGTTTTATATTATCTGTGAGCTCATGTCGTGGATTAGTTATGTTGTAATTGGCCACACGGGGTTCAGGATGCCGTTTGGAGTATTGTATGATCAGCTTGAAAAGTAGTGGTACCTCAATGTTTTAAGTTAGGGTTTTTGTTTTCTGATTTTTATCATTCCTCCTGTTCTTTTTGGGGATCTTTAACATTTACTTTTGTTTCTGCCATTTGGAATCGTATTTATGGTATCTGAGTTATGTAAAAGGATATTAAATAATCTGTGTGGGTAATTGCCACTCTTGTAGATTTGTAATTAAGGTGTTGAAAACACATGTTCTCACTTGTCATGTATCTGCTATTTCATAGGCTTTGAGGGGTCTTCAGGCAATGATGAGAGATCAGAGAGAAGAGAAAGAAGATCTGATTTTGAAAATTCAGAGGATGAAAGGAGGACAAGGATTGGTTCACTGAAAAAGAAAGCACTAAATGCATCAACCAAGTTCAAACATTCTCTCAAGAAAAGGGGGAGTAGAAGAAAAAGTGATGGGCGAGTCAGCTCTGTCTCAATTGAAGATATTCGAGATGCTGAGGAGCTAAGAGCTGTTGATAAATTCAGACAATCACTCCTTTTGGATGAATTGCTTCCAGAAAAACATGATGATTATCATATGATGTTGAGGTACTATTTCTGTTTGACCTCAAAACATCTAAAAGAATGAAAGATTGATGTTTTATTTGCTCTAGGTTTCTGAAAGCAAGGAAGTTTGATATTGAAAAGGCAAAGCAAATGTGGGCTGATATGATACACTGGAGAAAGGATTTCGGTGTTGATACGATTATCGAGGTGATTAAATTGCGAAACATGATACAATATCATGATCTTTGTTTTTTCATCTAGCATTAAAAACTGATATTTCGTTTCTTTCTCTAAATCTTTTATCAGGAATTTGAATTTCAAGAGTTGACTGAAGTTCTGAAGTACTACCCCCATGGTAACCATGGAGTCGATAAAGAAGGAAGACCTGTTTACATTGAAAGATTAGGGAAAGTTGATCCCAACAAACTCATGCAAGTTACAACCATGGATCGATACATAAAATATCATGTTCGTGAATTCGAAAAAAGCTTTGCTTTTAAGTTTCCCGCATGTTCAATTGCTGCAAAAAGACACATAGACTCAAGCACAACCATTTTGGATGTTCAAGGCGTGGTATGTTCTTCTTCCCCTTTGTTCACACTTTACATAATCACTTTCAATAATATTATTTTCATTTTTGAATATTTTCAGGGGCTCAAGAACTTCACTAAGGGTGCCCGTGAACTCATTCAGCGTCTACAAAAAATTGATGGCGACAATTATCCTGAAGTAAGTAAGATTAGTTTGCTTCATTAATGAAGTTTAATTTTAGCAATAATCTTTAATTAACTTTTTTGGCACTATATATTTGTTAACAGACACTTCATCAAATGTATATAATCAATGCTGGCCCTGGTTTTAGACTGCTGTGGAGTACTGTAAAGTCATTTCTAGATCCCAAAACGACTTCAAAGATTCACGTACGCTTCAATCTTTTCATATATCTTTTTTTTAATAAAAATCTCAAGTTTAGTATACAATATAAATTTTCTTCTGTTTAGGTTCTGGGATGCAAGTACCAGAATAAATTACTTGAGATAATAGATGCCAGGTAATGTTCTCATCAATGTAATTTACTAATTATGTTTTTTTGGTTCTTATTTATAAGTTTAATATATCCTAATAAACAATAATTTGCAGTGAATTGCCAGACTTCTTAGGTGGCACGTGTACACAATGTTTAGATAAAGGGGGTTGTCTTTTATCTGATAAAGGACCATGGAATAATCCTGAAATCTTGAAGGTTAAGCTCAAAAGCACTTGTAATATTTTCTTATATATTTTTATTTAAACTAAATCAGCTATTGTGGGACTTTTTTTTGACAGTTGGCTCTTAATAGTGAAGCAAGGCGTGCAAGACAGGTGGTTAAAGTTTTAAACAGTGAAGGAAAGATTGTCGCATATGCTAAGCCTCAGCTTCATGCGGTAGGAACAACTAAATAACATTTTTTTTGAAAAAAAAATATATATATTTTCCTCATTATTTATTTATTTATTGAGCTGCAGCTAAGAAGCAGTGATACATCAACCGCTGAGTCAGGGTCAGAAGCTGAAGATATTGCATCTCCAAAAGCAATGAGGAGTTATTCACATCTTAGGTTGACTCCTGTTCGTGAAGAAGTAAGTATTTACTGTTTTTTTTTTTGAAGCATAATTTTTTTTTTATATTATTTAAAAGTTATATTTTGTGTTGTGTATAGGCGAAGACAATTGGGGGTACAAGCTATGCGGGTCCATTTTCTGGATATGATGAGTACGTTCCCATGGTGGATAAAGCTGTTGATTCTGGATGGAAGAAACAACCTTCAGCTCCAAAGCCTTATGATCCCAGAGGTCAAAGTCAAACACGGACATTGACATTTATTGAAGGTCAAAAGGGAGTGGAAAAAGCTAACGGAATGTGGGTGATGCTTGTGGCATTCTTGATGACTGTTTTTACTGTTTTGAATTCGGTGTTGAAGCGTGTGACTAAGAAGCTTCCGGACACGCGATCTGAGGATGCCAAAAGGACCGAGGAATTCTCGTTTGATGGGCCTGGGAATGAGGAATTCCGACCACCATCACCGATTCCGTCTTTTAAAGAAGCAGAGGTTTTCAATTCCGTGTTGAAAAGGTTAGGTGAGCTTGAAGAGAAGGTTGATACATTGAACTCAAAGCCATCCACGATGCCTTATGAGAAAGAGGAATTGCTAAATGCTGCTGTTTGTCGCGTTGATGCTTTAGAAGCGGAACTTATTGCTACCAAAAAGGTAAATAAAGAATATATATAATATTGTAGAAAATATGATTCAGTTTATTATATATATATATATATATATATATATATATATATATATATATATATATATATATATATATTTGTCATTGTTATTGTTCTACTTGTTGTGTAGGCTCTGCATGAAGCTTTGTTGAGGCAAGAGGAATTGTTGGCTTACATTGATGGTCAAGAGGAGAAGAAGTTGAGGGTGAGTTTTGTTTTATTGTTGATATGTTTTGTAGCATATAAGAAGGAAAAGGTTTATTAATACATTGTTACATGTGTTTGCAGAAGAAGAAATATTCTTGCTGGTGAAAAGTGTCTAAATGTGTATTTCTTTTTCATGTTTTTACTGTATACGAAGATGTTAACAATTTACGCGTTTTGTGCTAACTACCACTTTGAGAGTGCTTTGATATTATTACAGTGTGATGGGTTTGGGCTTGTTCAATGTTACGGTATACCTATCCTAGGAGGAGCTCAAAACTTTATGGGTAATTTAATAAATAAAAAAAACTGTTTAACTATTAGTTAGATATCCAAAAATAGAAAACAAAATAAATATATCAAACTTATGAATCAGCAAAAAAAATAAGGCCAAGGTTTATTGATGGACAAAGAGATGGGAGCAATAGATGGTGTAAAGTTATATCTACAAATGGACAAAAAAATATCCCCTCATTTTTTTTTGGTTAGTATCATATGTTGTTCTGAAAACAAAAAAACTTCTTCTTCCTCCTCCACTTCTTCTGCTTGTCTAAAAACGCCACCACTTGTTGCTGTTGAACACGCGACTCATCAAGAGCCTAGATGAATCATAAACTTACATCAGTATGCTACTTCATCTTAATTCATGTTCAAAAACCAAAATCATAAACTTAAAGACACGTCTACGTACTTTATTGGCAGCAGCAAGCTCTGTTTCCAAGGCGTCAAGACGACGCAAAGCGGTGTTGAGCATCTCTTCTTTCTCCGGTGACAGCTCAGCCGTTTTGCTGTTGTGTGCAACCACCTTTTCCTCCAGATCCGCTAACCGTTTCATCAAATCCTGATACTCTGTCCTTGAAATTGTGGGTTTTTTATTGTCATCATCTAAAAAGCCAGTGGAATACAGAGTGGCATTGGTTAGCTTTCTGGGCATTTCACGAGTCATTCGCATCATCGTCACCATCCCCATAAACAACGTCATCAAACCTGTAACCACCTGGTTCCCTAGTTTACCAGTAGAAGAACTAACCTCACCCCAATCATCATCAACCTTTTCATGTGCTTTACAATCAGCCATGGCTGAGTAATCTTTGCTCTCCTTTCCATTCCTTATACAATCCTACAATTCAATTTATTAACCCAAACAACCTTAAGCTTTTTTTTTTTATGCATGTTAGCAAATATGGTGACTTACTTCTTCAACAACAGGAGAAAGTTGTGAGGGCTTCATGTGTTCCCTTTGCGTAGCAACACACTATTAAAGGAAAGATATAAGAAATTTATAGTAGAATAAAAAACAACGAAAGGAAAGCTAAAAAAAAAGATATAAGAAATTACAGACTGATCCTCAGAAATAATCTTCTCTTCTATAACTGTATCCTTGGAACACTTGTGTTCGCCATTAGAGACCATCTGAGAATACTTAAAACATTAATTAATACACAATTTAACAGTAAAATAAATCTTATTATTTATATGAATATGAATATGAATATGACCTTCATGATATCTGGATCTTGCCATGGACCTTTATCAGATCGCATGCAACCACCTTTATCTCCACAACTGCAACTACCACCCAAAAACTCCGGAAGTTCACTGTCAAAATAGAACAAAATGATTATGAAATAGACAACATAACTATAAACAAAACATAAAATGCTTATAAAAATTAATTTCTAAAACTACCTGGCATCAATGATTTCCAGGAGCTTGCTCTGGTATTTGTTGCCCATAACCTACTCAACAATATCATTTACTTGTCATGAGTTAAAAAATAATTAAAATTTTAAAAAAAAAAATTGGTACAAATTAACTTACATGAATCTTGGCTGTAGTTTTTGGGTCAAGGAAGGATTTGATTGTGTTCCACAGTAGCCTAAAGCCGGACCCCGCATTAATTATGTACATGCGAGATAGAGTCTATAAGGAACAAGAAAATTAAATAAACACACCAACAATTTTCTTAATTCTATAAAAAAAAAAATATATATATATATATATATATATATATATATATATATATATATATATATATATATATATATATATATATATATATATATATCAAGAAACTTGATACCAAAGATTATACCTCGGGATAGTTGTTTCCATCAATGCTCTGGAGACTTTGGATAAGTTCCCTAGCAGCTTTGTTCATACTTTTTAGTCCCTAATTCATCGCCATTGAATTACAAATCTACTAATTTTTACATTAATTAGATTATATTGTAATTTTAGAATTAACTAAACTTACGACTCCTTGAACATCAAGAATGGTGGTGCTTTGATCAATGTGTTTTTTAGCAGCAATTGAGCAAGCGGGGAACTTATGAGTAAAGGTTCTTTCAAATTCCATAACATGGTATTTGATATAACGTTCCAGTGTTGTGGCTTGTAAAAGCTTTGTAGCATCAACTTGACCAATTCTCTCAATATAAATAGGTCTTCCATCTTTATCAACCCCATGATGCCCTTGAGGGTAGTATTCAAGAACATTTTCCTTTTCTTTAAATTCAAAATCCTAAACAAACAAACAAAAAAAGAAGTATATTGAAATTAAAACAAGTTCACCAAATGGTTATATTGAAAGAAAAAGTACCTCCATGATGGTATCTGCACCAAAGTCCTTCCTCCATTGGAGCATATCAGCCCACATTTGCTTGGTTTTCTCAATATCGAATTTCCTGGCCTTCAAGAATCTATAGTAACATAGTTTAGAAACTTACTTTTTCACATTGAAACATCAAAAACGATTGAAAATTTTGGTAACCTTAACATCATATGGTAATCATCATGGTTTGAAGGTAATAATTCTTCTGATATCAAAGCTTGACGTAAAGCATCCACTGCCTTTATTTCCTCTGCATCATGAACATCTTCAACAACAACACACATGACTCTACTATTCCTCCTTCCCTTTTTGATGAAGGAAGTTTTAAACCTCTTTGAGGCACTAATGGCCTTATGCTTGAAAGAGTTACGTTTACACTTCTTTTCATCCTCATGGTTCTCTACCTCAATCTTTTCCATGCCTGATTCATAAAAAAACTAAGATTATATTGGGTATTAGGCAAAAAAAAATAATTTAATATAGAAAAAGGAAGAAGAAAAGGAAGCATACTTGACCGATTTGGGTGGTGAAGAGGTTCGTGCATATGGTTAGTCAAGGTTGCATTTTGTAAGTTTGATTGTGGTGCCGAATTTAGGGCCATTATCAAATGTCTACACCTTTTAGAAATTATATGTTAAAAGTATATAAAGTGGCCAAATGAAAAAGAAATCTGGAGGTTCATACCAGCGCTTTTACATATGTGTGCTGCAAAATCCATGAACAAACAAAAGATTATATGACGTTAGTGTTACAATCATCATAAGCCATAATTGAGCTCAAAATCATGATATCATTCATGGTTTTCATATAAACGATTCAAGATTCGTTGAAGATTTGGTCGATATATTGATATCTGATGGTTTATTGATCAGAACAATAAACCAGACTCATGAATTTGCATTTTCACAAACAGATGGTGTGCATACCCTAAAAGGGTATGAACATTTAAGGTAAAACCAATGAAATGAAACAGATAATATGGAGGAGGAAGAAGGAATTACCAGCGACAAAAAAAAAGTAGCAGGACCCTTTTGGACAGGAGAATGGGAGGGTGTTTTAGAATTGCGTCATTTCGTCCGCCAACAAAAAAACCCCTGATTTTCGAAAACCACCCATTATAAATTCAGAGAGATTGTGCTGTTTGGGGGGAATTGCACATCGATTTGACCAGGTCCTCGTCAATTCCCATTACCCTTCTCTCTCTCTCACGTTTGACGCATACACACACATATATAGTGATTTCTACCTAGAGAGAGAGAGAGAGAGAGAGAGAGAGAGAGAGAGAGAGAGAGAGAGAGAGAGTCGTTAATGGCAGGAACTATGGCGAGGGTGATAGACCACGCAGCTAGTTGAAAGTGAAACCCTCCGTATCTTAACTAACTTACCTGCTTTCTCAAGCGTGTTCTATTATATGATTTTTGTATTTTATGCTAAAAAAATTGTGCCTTGGTGTATAAATTTACAAGAGTTTTGGAGCGTGTTTTTTGAAATAATATTTATCATAGGTATAATTTTAAAAATATTTATCAAAATATGTGTACTTTTAAATTTTTTTTTTTTTTTTTGTATATTTTTAATTATTTTGCTGTTTTTCAATATATATATATATATATATATATATATATATATATATATATATATATATATATATATATATATATATATATATATACTTTCTTTTTAACTTTTTGCTATAAAAATATGATTTTTATATACATCAAATAATAAAAGAGGAAAAGAAAAAAAAAAGAGATTTTTATTATTATTATAGTACCAAATGAGACAAAAAAAAATATTGTTTTGTATTATTTGTTGAAGATTAAAAAAGGTATTTTTTTTTCTTTGTTGCATCTAGACTAAAATTATTGTTTTGTATTATTTGTTGAAGATAATTATTTTTTTCTGTGTTGCATCTAAACTGTAGATATACAAAAAGAATAGAATTGAGTTTTTTCTTACAAATGTATATATTTAAAACAAATATATACCAAATCAAATTTAATTAAAAAGTTTAATTTTAGAATTGTTTTCCTCCAAATTTAACTAAACTGTGTGTTGGGCTAAACGTACACCGTTGTCTAAAACGCCTTTGAAGTTGGAGCATGAGAAGAAAGGTGAACATTCAAATTGGTTTGAAAGTTGGTGAACAACAAAGATGATAAGCCGTTCGTCAAGATGTTTGCATATTGAAGGGTGGATCGAAAATTGGTGAACTCGATTGTGTCCAATGGCGACCTTATCCTTAACAAAAATGACAACATTATATCTTCATATTATTACACAACCATAGTTTCCGAACTTTGAGAAAATGACCAATAACTCAGCGAAATATTCACGAACTCGTGCATATGATGCTTCTGACATAAAGAAAATTCCGATAAACTTTTGCGGTTATGTTTTGTTCTTCACGTGCTATCTTAATTAATAGGTCATCGATCCTACCTAACAACTCAATACTTGTTCGCGACCTAGTATGGATGTTAGTTCGAACTCGACGTAAACTTCAACCATGCACACTATAGTCACAATTCATTTCGTTAAATCCTCGCAATGACTCTATTTCCAGTTATTTAAAGGTTTAGAGATCAAATCCTTAGGTTTTTGTTTGATTATTGCATCGTAGTTGTTGAAAGTGAAACCCTTTGTATCTTACCTGACTTACCTGCTTTCTCAGGCACCTAGTGTTCTATTATATGATTTTTGTCCTTTATGCTAAAAAAATTGTGCATTGTTGTATAAATTTACAAGAGTTTTCGAGCGTGTTTTTTGAAATAATATTTATCAAATAGGTATAATTTTAAAAATATTTATCAAAATATGTGTAGTTTTAAATTTTTTTTTTTTTGTATATTTTCAATCATTTTGCTGTTTTTTAGTATATATATATATATATATATATATATATATATATATATATATATATATATATATATATATATATATAAACACACACACACTATCTTTTTAACTTTTTGCTATAAAAAATATGATTTTTATATACATCAAACAATAAAAGAGAAAAAGAAAAAAAAAATTGGTTTATACATTGAGCAGACAAGAACACAAAAAAGGAGATTTTTTCTTATTATTATAGTACCTACATGGGTCCGGATGGTTTTTCCTTTAGGTTTGTAAAAAAAATTCATAGGATTTACTGAAAAATGATATTTTTGATGGTGTTAACACGGAATTCCTTCTTTCGGCTAATATTCCCCATGGCTATAGTAGTTCTTTCTTCACTCTGATTCCAAGAGAAATTAAATATTCTTCTACTTTTTGTTTCTATAAATCCTGCTACCCAATTAAATAGTGACATATGTAACATTTAATGCTCATTTAATGATATTTTAATACACTAATATGACATATGTCATCATTTAATTAGGTAGGAAGATTTGTAGGAACAAAAGTAGAAGGATATTTAATTTAGCTGATTCCAAAGGTGAGGACCTCATTAATAGTAATACATTATCCACCGATTAGTTTTAGTGGGTTAAAATACAAAATCATTGCTAAGT
The DNA here is from genome assembly GCF_051521515.1 of Lactuca serriola. NCBI lineage: Eukaryota > Viridiplantae > Streptophyta > Magnoliopsida > Asterales > Asteraceae > Lactuca > Lactuca serriola. The sequence goes on along the minus strand of NC_136412.1, from coordinate 262,409,060 downwards.
TGTTGGCTAATTGATGATTTAAGATGAAATCTTTCAAAGGTAAAAGTTGATGAACGAGGATGTTTGAAGTACATTGCTACTTTAGATTTTCAACGAAGATAAGTGTTGTGCCTATTTGGGCGTTGACGTTATATGAGACTCAAGTTTATTTCACGATTATAAGTTAAATAGATTTTTTTTCCAATAAGTGGAACTTAAAGTATGCCTCTTGTACCTATTTAAACTTCTCTTATGATGTCTTATATTTATAACTATGTGACCGTAGGGATATAAAGGTAAAGTAACTAAAGACCTCATATGTGAAATTAAGTCGGGCGTGGGTAATACTAATATGAGATGAAAAGCAATGTTAGGGGAACAAGTTATGAGTAAGAAGAATTCTTATGATGACGTAAGCACTTAAGATGAGCCCTATTGTTTATTAAAGAACAAGATATAGATAGAATAAGAGGAGAAGATTGAACTAATGGATGGCATTTGGAGTTTGAAGCAAAGGTAGTTGATAGTAGTCAAGTTACTTCATGAATTACATCCCAGCAATCAGTTGAGTTACTCTTTTATTTTAGAAGCTTGTTTTGGGTTTCGAGTTCCATTAATGGAGACCCGACTCTTAATATCCACTACCTGAAAGCTGAAATGGACGGCTTAAATGATGTTGGGATGTTGTTAGAACATGGATTATAGCACCTTATGTACATTCAATTGAAAAATAAACATCACAGATGGTAAAACAAGAGAGGACATTGAGTTTCGATTGTTGAATATGGATTTTTCCTTTGCATCCATTAACTAAATTCGAATATAATGTTATTATTGAGTTTTTTTTTATTCTAAATATATTTGTTCACTAAAAGTCATCCCCATAAACGTTAGAATCGAATTGGAAGTGATTGTAAGATGTTAGGAGGTGAAGATAATGTGATACCACCGATGACCAAATAGCAAGCCGATTAGAAGAGAAGTACATGTTGGTTGAAAAAGCAGGTAGTATCTTGGAAATGAATAGTGAGCACTTACGTGAAGCATAATGTAAGGTTGAATGTTACCTGGTAACGGGACGACATAACGAAGAAACGGTTGCCCGGAAAATAATTTTTGTCAAGTTTTGAAACGAGTAAGAAATGTGTTTGATATGATTATAAAATTATATGGTTTCAAAATATAATATGATTTTTATGAGCAAAACAAGTCAAAAGGATTATGTTGATTAAAAACACATATTTTGATAGGATGGATTTTAACAAGTTGGACTTATATGATTAGTTTGAGTCTGCCCATTAGTTATTGTGTTTAGTTATTAATTTACTTAATAGATATGTGATATAAAACTAAATGGACAAAAGAAAAGCATAGTAGGTACATGAGTGGAAGGAGTCATTCGTAATTGAGTAATTATCAACATGAAATGAATTTGTTTTGTTTGTTGGTGTTGATGAGTGATGTTAAACTACAGAAAATTAATAAAAGAAAAGGCAATGCAATCATAAACACATATGCATAGGCAGCAGTCTAAGGCCCCGTTTGATACGCATCTTTCCAGGTTCAAACAGATATTTATGGATGAATGGGCCGGAAAGACTGTTTGATTTGCACAAAAGAATGGGTCTTTCCCGGTAAGATATGTCTTTCCCAGAAAGCCCCAAAATCATATCTTTCTGGCTGAATGGCGTGGAAAGGCAATTATACACCAAACCCCGCCTCTTTCTTTCTTTATTGGATTATTAATTTTTTTAAATAACTTTTTTTAAATTTATTTTTTATTGAATTATTACTTTTTTCCATTATTCAGCACAATCAATCAGATGTACAATCAAACATCATAGTTTCTTTCCCAGTCAGAAAACTTTCCCAGACAGCACTTTACTAGACAGCACTTTTCCAGACAGAAACTATCAAACGGGACTTAAGTTTGATTTGAATATACACAGAAAGTAAAGAAGTAAAAGACTAATATTGAAGTTGTTTTTGTGCATGAAGGAAGGGAGCTGGCAGTGAAAGTGAAAGTGTGTGCATCCCAACTCCCACATCGGGTGAATGAAGAAAGCAGGCAAGAGGGAGGCGAGTACAAAAAAGGAAGCCCACGGCTGTAAGAAGTATACCTTTCTCGTCCTTTTGGCTAAGATCAAGTGTAGTATCTCTTCTTATCAGTTTAATATCTGATATGTGGGCCATCGGCCCACTCGATATTAATCTTATTTTTTATGGGGGAAGGCCCGTTACAGTAGCTTGCTGCTGGGGTTCTTCATGCGTCGCCTTGGTCTTACACTACTGCCAAGGCCAGGCGCACCCCTCCAATACTCAGTTCATAGCTTAAAATAGACTTTAATGATTTGAAAGTCTTTGCTGTTTGATGTTTTCATGTAAACCCACTCCCATAGTTCCAACCATGGACCTGGCTTTTTATACTATAAGGACCTTTGAAGGGTTTCATTCATGTTAACAATATGGGAAGTTCTAAGAGACTCAAAAATCAGTTGGTTTTAATGATATATTTTCATCAGGATATGAAATAGGACAAGGTACGGTTATTATGTATGACTCGTCGTTGTGACAAAACCGAGCACTATCTGATATATACCCAAACAAACTACAATTTTCTTTTAATTAAAAACAATTCCACCAACATATTGCAATTCAACAAATCTATCTACAACCACATCAAGGGATCTAGGTTCTTCCAAACCACCGGATGATTTCTTTTATGAACTTGTATAACCACCCTGGTACCCCACAATCTCAATTGCAGTGGGAAACACAATTAGTGTGAAGAGATGTCGACAAGGACTGTCTTACTTCTGAAAGCTTTCAGGAGATGTTGTCTATGTTGGCCCAATTAAGTATTCACTAAAACATAACACCAACACCAAATAGAAAGCTTCACGTCGCTATGCCAATATCACATTGTTGTCTTCCACGACCACAAGTTGATACATAAATTTTCCAGATCGATAGATCTTTGACACTTAGAGATACAATGTGTGGGGAATCTATTACTTCTCATAGATTGGGGGGGCACTAACTCACTAGAGATTTTTATAAAACTCCGACACGTAGAGATACAGGTCATCACCATTTCCTTTTCACGCCGACGCTACACATGTAGAGAGGGTGCATCCATAAATATGTAAAACCAAGTACTTCAAATTATATATAATGAAATATAATACATTGTGAACAGTAAACCTAAACTCTCATAAACCCCGACATACTCGAGGAATAGTTATAGACCAATCGGCCAAAAATGCATTCATCGAAACCCTAGCGTATAGCTTAATGTCCTTGGTAGGCATGTTAGGTCTAAGATACGGAGGAATTGAAAATGCAACATTGACATGACTTGTTGTTTATATATTTTTTTCTTTGTTAGCCATGCTTTTTTCTAGATTCCTTCTTTGATAGTTATGTTCATGTATCAACATAACAAAAGAAAACTCTAAGTTAAAAGTCGTATGTCCATTTTCGAAATACAAATAACTAGTTTGAAATGCTAAATTATGGGGATATCTGGCTATAATGACTTATCTGTGTTAATGTGGTTAAATTATAACAAACATAGGAACATATGTAGATGAATTTTGTCATCTAATTACTTAGAAGAGCTCTTCGAGGTAAGTTCCTAATATAAAAAGGCAAAAACATATTGTACGGTTATCATGTGACATTTTAACTTAATTGGTCGATTCTACATTTGATAATAAACTTAATTGTTCAACATAAGTTATTTCTGATACGAACATACATGTTCGACATTATGGTTTGTTGGTGATTTGTTATCACCAATGCTATTTAAGTGTAATGGGATTACTTTGTTGACCAAAAATGATATTGATAAATATTAAACAAGTAAGGAAGGTGTGGTGTACACACTTGTTTAAGTTTGATCAAGTATCAAAGTACACTGTTATTTAGGGGCGAAGCCCCTGAACGAACGAGGGTCCGGGGGCAGCGCCCCTGGGAGCGGGGACTTTTATTTAGTTGACCCGTTTTATGACCATTTTGGTGGTTTTGTGACAGTTTTAAACTGTCATGTGACAGTTTTCAGACAAAGATCGAAATTCAGTTTTTTGGTCTCTTTTCTGGTACTCACGAAATCATATCCTCTCATTCTCTTTCTTTTTCTCTAATTTAATCTGAGTCTTATCCAATTGAGGATTTGGAAGTACCACCCAAATACTTCGATTAGAAAGTGATTATCACGATTTTCAGATTTCCTAGTGTCACTACACCATATTTCTAACATGATTTTGACGAGACCACACTTGTTCAACATATATGGTTTCAAGGAGAACACATATGTTCAATATAGAAGATTTTGATGAGAGTATACTAGTTTAATATAGACGGTTTGATGAAAACTTAACTGTATAACATAGATAATTTCAGGAGAACTTAATTTTTCACTTTTGATGAGTTGATTGTATCATGTTGAATCGTATCTTATTCGCCCAATATATTGTAGCATACATTTATTTGGTGTGATACATATGAAAAGTAAAATATGAGTACAAGCTATGGACGAGAGAATAAATAGAAGATTTAAGTCTTTTTTTTGCATATAAATATTCACGTGTATCTAGTTTTAATTGGATAATCCAACATATAATTAAACAAATACGAGACTTCCATTTTTAGCGACGAAATTATTCTTTTGAAAATGTTTAAACTTTTGTATTTCGACAATCTTACTGGAGACATGTTCGAGATAAAGTAACACAATTTTAATTATTTTAAAGGGAATTTCATTATAGCACTACATAATTTTGTGTTTAGGGATAAAAGGTGCCTTATTTTTTATTTTATTTTTTGATTTGTAGGGGCTTTGAAACCATCCATCAAATTTACCTTAATTAAACCAAAAAAAAAATCGTCATACCTTTGCGTTGCCTTGGAACTCCATTTTTCTATCTACTACTTGCGAGCTATGAAGTCATTAATCGGATAACTTTTCCTTATAAATCCAAAATTTGCATCAATCATCTATTGATTGCCTTACCCTATTCCTTTTCTTGATTATCCTGCGTCTTTAGCAATCACATTACTTGTCGTCATTTATGTTCTCATCATCTGATCAAGGAAATCATGAATTTCATGGCTTGCCCTCCAATTCATTACTAGTTCGAATTACATGAAAGGCTTTGAAGTTTTTTTTTTTTGTCTCTGATGTAACTTCTTTCTAGTTTTAAATGGCTTTATATTTTCGGACTTGCATCTTTTATGAATTGTATTTTACAAACCTTGATTGTTTGATTTCCCAAGTTTATGGAAGATTTAATATTAATTCCTATATATCAGTTTCGGTTTCGATTACAAACAAAACCTATCTATATCTGGAGATTAGGTAAATATGGGTTTTATAAAGTTGTGGAGTTGGATAGGTTTGTAACTAGTGATAATGAAGACGAAATGACTAGAGGGTTCTTATAAGCTATTGAGGAATTCAAGAGGATGACAAGAGAGTCATATCATATTCTTTGAGAAATGAATTCAAGATTATCTGCAATAGAGCTATGACTTATTTGGTATGCTTTTATAAGAAGGAATATACTATTGGTCTGCTTTTGGAAGTGTACGAATGGATAAAGGAAAGAGAATAAGGTCGACCAGGAGACAATGAAGGTTATGGTTTCTGATTCTGACATTGGATACAAGAGTTGGAACGTTCATAAAGTCAAGGGTAGTGTTGGCCTTTTCATGGTCAACGTCCACGTGGAAGCCATCTTAAATCCGCCACATGGACACAAGCTTTGCCAATGCCAACTACATGCTAACTAAGAGGGATAAACGGCTAACTTAGAGGGATAACCGGCTGAACCCTTCAGGTTTTTATATTGAATTTCATAGTTTAAGCCCTACAATGCCAAAAACAAACATGAGGGACCTTTTAAACAAAAACACAAGACTTTGTAGGGCTACGACGACGTTATCCATATTTTAAATAACTTGTCAAGTTAAATACCCATTATTTAAGATTATAATATACTGCATTTTGTTGGTAATATATAAATATTTAGTTAAACCCTAATCTTATTGCGTTATCAGTTTTTCTACTTAGTGTAGATGTATTTAGTGCTAGATAGATGATGACATGTAAAAAAATCGATCTTTAATTATACTCTAGTGAATGCATTTACATGTGCTTGCCTATGGACTTTGTTAGACCAATGATCACACATATATTTGTACATAGTTTACTCATTGGCAACTTTTGTTTATGGGCGTTAAAAATAGTGTGGGATCCCGACTCCAAGGGACCTTGTTCTGTATAAGGGAGGGCGGGCAGGTTTACCCTATTTAGTTTTTTGGTGGGGTTGGGGAGCCTTGTTCAGAATACCAAGTAGGGGTCCCAAAATAATCACCCTATATATTTTATTTATAAAATAAAATATTTCAATACCATAATTATTTTTCCTTAAAACATCGACACAATTTTCCATAAAAAAAGATAACTCTAACAAGTGTTCTATAAGATTTCAAGCATGAGAAATTCACCATGATTAATGTATATCATATCCCCACTTACTTGAATCGATCTATATCATGGTTCCATGTGAGTTCATACATTATTATCATATTGTGTAGATGTTTGAGTTTAGTGTGAGTTATGTTTAGTCTTCTCTTTAAATATACTCTTTAATTATCGTGGTTCCATGAAAAATTATACCTATGTTATGTTGTTGCTTTGGCTATGAAATAAGTTGCATAGGGACTTGCATGTTATGCTAATGCAAGAAATAACAATATACTTTAGAAAAATAAACAAGCCTATTAAAGTAGATTGCTCTTTCTTGGTGTGGGACAATGCTTTGGTTCATATTTTTTTCTCCTAAAATTTGATAATGAGGATAATAATGGCCTTTACATTTTTTTGCACAAACTCTAGTCCCTGTTCTACTTTTTTGGGTGGGACAAGAAATGAAGACATTAGTCTACGCCTGACTTCCGTTCCAATGCACGAAAAACACACTGCAATTTGGTGTTCCAATTAGATGAGATACTCACAACTTGACAATCTTCTTAAGTCTTGGATTGAGAGGTTGTCTTTGTTTTTTTATCATAAAATAGAAAGTAAAAAAAAATTCATTTCTTAAAATAATATTAAATTCTACGTAATTCCTTTTTTTCCCGTCTAGATACTCACAAATTGATGACCGAGGCAATGGGGAGAAAACATCAACAGTCAATCTTCACGAACATGGTATGCAAAATTTTTACATGCACGTATTAGCAACGAACTTTCATTGATTAGTTTAGATAGCATTCTAATTCCATTTCTTCCTACTACAATGTTGATTATGAATTGTATTTAATTAAACTATTCATATTTTTTGTGACTGTATGTTTACTCAAATGTTGTTGTCGTTATAAAGTTAAGGTCAAAATATCAACGGGTTTAATAAAAGTGATAATAAAATGTTCAAATAAAAGAAAAATATATGGTTACTTAATAAACTATCATTTACCAATAAAATAGTAAATATAATAATAAAAACATCTTCTTTTCCTTTTATTAAATAATATAAGGTTTGTTACAATAAATTATTTAAATTTTTAGAAACTCTAACTTTTGTCAACATCCTTACTGGTATTGATTAGCAAATTGATTTGCAAATTGGTGCAGTTCTTGAGGTTGATTATGCTAATCCCTAATCACTTGGTGTTGAGGCTCTATAATAGTACAGTGAAGAAGGTAATACTCATTCAAGCCCATTATCAAAAAATTAACTCCACAAGAATTATTAATAAATAAGAATTAAAATGGAAAAGTTAGGATTGATGAAATGGCTTAGCAAGAAGCCAAGAATGAAAAATCGAATAAGTAGCGGTCATGCATGTAGCTGGTTCGAAGTTGAAGACAACTGTTTTTTTTTTTTTTTTGCTTTTTTTTGTCTATCGTATAATCATCTATGCCTTCTGTTGGTGTTCTATATATATGTAACCACGGATCACCGTCTTTCTTCTAATTTCCTTAATGTACCCACATGTTAATGGATGACTTCTATCTAATATATATTTATTTCAGTTATGCTTTCTTCTTTACTTCATTCGTTCAACCTTTATTTTCTTTTTTTTATTTTTTTGCAATTTAGGCAAAAAAAAAAAGTAAATATTTGCAAAAAAAAAAAAACATTATTTCCGGCTAATGTCGGTTTTAAGGGTTTATCTTAAAAATTTAAGGACTTCTTAGAAAATAAACAATCATAAATGGTCTTTTTGTTAGTCTATGAAAGTAAACAATCATAAATGGTTTTTTTTTATAGGGTTAAAGTTTAAAGATTTTCCTGTAAAAATTTCCTTTTATATCTACTAAATTAATGAAAAACAAATCATATTTATTTATTAAAAACCTCAAAATAAAGATATCTACATCATTTTCACTAAAAAAAACTCAATTTTGTTTATTTAAAAACACGATAATGACAATTTATATATAATTTTGGGGTTTTTTTTTGTGATTTCTTCAATAAATATCATAACTATATATAATTTTTAGCATGTGTTCTTATGAATATTATAGTTCTTATAAAGTTCTTTGCAACTATTTTAGCATATTGACATTTAAGTTATGTATTGTAGGACAATTTTGAACTTAATTTGATCACTTATAAAAAAAATGGAAACTCTATTCATGGTCATTCTTTACACCATATATCTTTATACCTTAATAAACATTTAACCTTAAATGTTGAATTTTAAGAGGTACAATTCCTTATGCGATTTGTACAGTGAATTTATACACTTAAATCTTATCCGACCAGCAACGACTCAGTCCCCTTTAATCACGGATCTATGGTCATCTAAATAAACTGATTCTATGCTTCCCATGTATATTAAATCCTTTATCCCTTCTTTTTCTGTCTCTCATGCTCTTTTTTGATTAAAATTTAGAAATCTTTTGTCTGTATAAAATGCTCCCCCTTCTCTCAACCATATATCCTTCTCTCTAACCCTAATTAGCCGCTAGTCACACTATCCGGTGATGTTTGTTTTTTCTAAGGCTATAGAGGCTCACACTTTCTCAATCTCATATTCTATAACTTTCTTTTACTCTACCGATTGCAGGTATTCAAAGTAGTCGATTCATTGAGACGGTGAAGAAGAACTAGATTTGTATGGGGCTTCTTAAATCTATTGTCCTCTCTATTGCTTGCTTCAATTCACCGATAGCGATCTATTTCTTGGGGATTCAAATCTAAATCTCCATCGGTTCAGGGTTTTCTTCTCAAGAATGTTCAAAGAAATAGACCATGCCTGTGTTCTTTTCTTTTCCTTTGTATAAACCCATTGTGTGTGTGTTTTGAAGATTTTACTTTAACGTGAAGACCCTATCTACTCCATCATCACTTTATCACTTTAATTGTAGGTAAACCATCCTCTACCCATATCACTTCATTTCGACAAAATTTGGTCTAAATTTTAACACCTTCTTTTGTACATAGAATGTAATATACATATCTTGCTTTTTTACTTGATTATAAACCCTTGTAATCTTTGTTATATGGTAAGTGAAATAATAAAACATTATAAAAAAATGGTGAAAAGGACAAGAAGATGGTTTATCTATGTTGCTACTTACCTTTTATGGTTTTTCATATACTCTCTGTTTTGCTAGTTTTCAAATACTCTCAAATACCTTGTTCTTTGGTAACCCTTTGGTAATCCCATCTCTCTCTCTCTCTCTCTCTCTCTCTCTCTCTCTATGCCAATATCACCTTGTTGTCTTTCACGACCACAAGCTGATACATAAATTTTCCGGATCGATAGATACAATGTGTGGGGAATCCGTTACTTCTCATAGATGGGGGGCGGGGGCACTAATTCACTAAAGATTTTTATAAAACTCCGACACGTAGAGATACACGTCATCACCATTTCCTTTATTTCTTTTGCACGCCGACGCTACAGATGTAGAGAGGGTGCATCCATAAGTATGTAAAACCAAGCACTTCAAATTATATATAATGAAATATAATACATTGTGAACAGTAAACCTAAACTCTCATAAACCCCGACATACTCAAGTAATGGTTATAGACCAATCAACCAAAAATGCATTCGGTCAACCTTCATTCCCCTACGATTCTGATTCAAATCGACCACTGACAAGAAAATATAACCCAACACACATAACCCACGACAGACCAAACTATCAAAGTATACCACAAACGAACAAAACAATTGATCAATAATCCCTTATTTTCTTTACTGTTAACAAATCTATACCCCGTAAAGCGGGGTTCCTTATCTAGTTTTTAAAATGGAAGTATGAGATAGATCCCTACGATGCATAATTATTAATTAGTCCCTGGTTCTAAATATTGTAGAAACAACTATTTTGTTTCGTCTTGAGATTCATGTTTAAAACAAAAACTACTAAATCATCTTTGTAATTTTAATGCCTAACATAACTTTATTTTAGATTATCACGATTAATTTAAAATAGCACCCGTTGAAAATCGAAGAAATATGCAATAAAGTTCTTGAAGTTTGGATCTATTAACGAAAAATCCCTCTTTGATTTTATGAATTATTTATTTATTTATTTATTTATTTGTTTATTTATTTTGCAATTTAGGCAAAAAAAAAAAGGTAAATACTTGCAAAAAAACCATGGTTAATGTCGGTTTTAAGGGTTTATCTTAAAATTTTAAGGACTTCTCTGAAAATAAACAATCATAAATGTTTTTTTGTTAGTCTATGAAAATAAACAGTCATAAATGGTTTTTTGTTAATAGGGTTAAAGTTTAAATATTTTCTTATAAAATTTTCCTTTTATATATACTAAATTAATGAAAAACAAAACATATTTATTTATTAAAAACCCCAAAATAAAGATATCTACATCATTCACTAAAAAAACTCAATTTTATTTATTTAAAAACACGATAATGACAATTTATATATCATCTTGGGGTTTTTTTTGTGATTTCTTCAATAAATATCATAACTATATATCATTTTTAGCATATGTTCTTATGACTATTATAGTTCTTATAACGTTCTTTGCAACTATTTAAGCATATTCACATTTAAGTTATGTATTATAGGACAATTTTGAACAATTTGATCTCTTATAAAAAATGGAAACTCCATTCATGGTCATTCTTTACACCATATATCTTTATAAGCCTCAAATGTTGAATTTTAAGATGTACAATTCCTTATGCGATTAATGAATTTATACACTAAAATCTTATCCGATTAGCAACAACTCAGTCCCCTTTAATACCGGATCTATGGTTATCTAAATAAACTAATTCTACGGCTTCCCATGTATATTAAATCCTTTATCCCTTCTTTTCTTGCTCCCATGCTCTTTTCTATTTAAAATTTAGAAATCTTTTGTTTCTATAAAATGCTCCCCCTTCTCTCAACCATCTCTCCTTCTCTCTAACCCTAATTAGCCGCCAGTCACACCATCTGGTGATGTTGTTTGTTTTTTCTAAGTCTATAGAGTCTCACACTTTCTCAACTCATGTTCCATTACTTTCTTTTACTATACCGATAGCAGGTATTCGAAGTAGTCGATTTCGAGACGATGAAGAAGAACTAGATTTGTTTGGGGCTTCTTAACTTTATTGTCCTCTTTATTGCTTGCTTCGATTCACCGGTAGTGATTTGTTTCTTGGGGATTCGGATCTAAATCTCCATCGGTATTGGGTTTTCTTCTCAAGAATGTTCAAAGAAATAGACCATGTTTGTGTTCTTTTCTTTTCCTTTGTATAACCCCATTGTGTGTGTGTGTGTGTTTTGAAGATTTTACTTTAACGTGAAGACCCTATCTACTCCATCATCACTTTAATTGCAGGTAAACCATCCTCTACCCATATCACTTCATTTAGACAAACGTTAGTCTAAATTTTAACACCTTCTTTTGTACATAGAATGTAATATACATATCTTGCTTTTTTTACTTGATTATAAACCCTTGTAATCTTTGTTATATGGTAAGTCAAATAATAAAACATTGTAAAAAATGGTGAAAAGGACAAGAGGATGGTTTATCTATGTTGTTACTTACCTTTTATGGTTTTTCATATACTCTCTATTTCGCTAGTTTTCAAATACTCTCATATACCTGGTTCTTTGGTGACCCTTTGGTAATCCTATCTCTCCCTCTCTCTCTCTCTCTCTCGTGTTAGGTCACATGTCACAGATCCATAATTTTGTTTTTTTTTTTTTTTGCTCTTAATCAAGTTTTCACTTTCTTTTTCAGGTCAACATTAATGAAAAGTATTATCGATTGGAATAGACAAAAAGATACTATGGTTGAGTATTAACGTTTTTTATGGAATTTGTGTATTTTTATGTATGAACATGTATGTTTATATGTTCAATATTAGGCTTGAGTTATGAAACTATGATAAGATAAAAAGTAAATGCATCATCTGACGATGACTTGATCAGGTGCTATGTGACTGATCAATCAAATAACGTTTGGGAGATTAAGGCTAAATTGTTGGATTCTCAATGGTTGATGGTTCCAATTGATGATGATGATTATTATGAGCTGATGTTGGTAACGGTTGATTATTTCAGTTGCAATCGACACTTATGTTTTGTGAATTGTGTCTTATAGGGCTAACAACATAAGGAAATAAGAACTTTTGATTCAAATGGATGTTGATGATCTTGGAGGAGTATGCTCAAATTCCACCAGGGTATGCAATATGATCCCATTTCCATTTTTTGAATATTATTTCTATTTTTAACATTGGATTTAACCATTATAGGCGTCCACATAAGATATTGAAGATGAATTATGGGATCTGTTGGATTAAGTGTCTAAGCCCATAACTATAAATGGTATGTACTTGACCCGATAGTATCATGGTCCTTTTGGGTTGTCTTCACCATAACAATTCGATAGGATGAATTATGGAGAAAGAGGTTAATTGTGATTTATTAATATATTATAAGAATAATATATTAATTGTGAAATCATATTATTTAATTAGTATTGATCAGAAATTAATTTGAAATTAATTCAATGATCAAAAGAGGCTAATTAAATCAACGGGGCCTGATTATGTAAATCAGTAATAGTTGTAGTTTGGGCTAATGGATCCTATTGGTATAGGATGGACGAAAATCTATGGGGAGCCCATAGAATTTCGTCCAATGCTTCCATATGGGGATCTATAGGTTGCTTAAGGCCTAAGCAAGTGATTTAGGGTTTCCAAGTAGATAACCCTAAGGAGCTCAACTATATAAGGAATCCCATGGCTCCTAGAAATCGCCCAATGAATGCTTCATAGAAACCCTAGTCGATTTTGAGCCTCATTAATTTCTCTCTCATATTCTTCATTGTTATTTGGTGTTTGTGATTCATTAAAGGTGCAACAATTAAGGCACTAAGCTCTTGAAGGTCAAGATCAACTAACTACAAGGAAAAAGTATTGATCTAACTTGGTTTTAGTTATCAATTTTCGAAATTATGTATGCTAGTCTTAGGTTTTATGCTTTGGATGATTACTTGCATGTATAACTTCAAAAAAAAACCTAGATCCAAAGCATTACGATTGCATGTACACCATATGAATGTTGTAGTGCTCAAAACTCATCAGTGGTATCAGAGACTAGGGTGCTTTTCTGTTATATGATGCAATTGTAATGTTTTCAAAACTGGAAAAAAAATTGCTTTTTGTTTAGCCTGATGACCATGGCATAGCAAAGCCTGCCACGACGTGGTATCGGGTCTGATGGAAAATTTCCGAATTCTTTGCTTAAATTAGAAAAGGATGGTTACCATAAGTTGTTTTAACTAATCAAAAACGTGCTTTATGATAATGTAATGAATATCCTCATCTAACTGAAAGATAATTGTCAAATTTTAAGATAATTACAATATTATGTGATAAATTAATTATTTGTATAATTTGATTTGAGTTATTTTACCATATAAAAGGATTAGGTCAAGTTTTTTATAAAGATAAAGTTATATGATTAATTTAATTATTATAAATTTGATCTAGAGAGTTTTTTTTTAAATTCAAAATTTGCCCTCAAGTTTTGGAATTTAAAATTTGATTAAAGGTTTTAATTTTGAGATATTAAATTCTAAAAACCTACTATTTTCTAAAAGTTTAAAAATACACCCTCATGGATTTTGTTAATTGATTAAGTGTTAAATTAAAAGTCTAATTTATTAAAAGATTAAACCTTAGTATTTTAACTGTATAAAATACACCCTTATACAATATAAAATTAAAAGTCTAATATATTATATGTATAAGTAAAAAATCAGTCTTACCTTTAGTATGTCTCATTCACGAAGCTGGTCTATAAGGGGTGTTTAAGGAAGCGGCCTGTAAAATGACCGTCATTAGGTATTGACTCTTACCCACCGCACCCTTGAGCAGTGGAGGGTTGTTAGTCGAACGGGTTTGATAGGACACTTAAAATCTCATTAAAAGTATAATGAAATATAAAGTAACTAAATGTTTTATAAATTCTCAATCTTAGTTACAATAAGGAAAATGTGAATTTGATGCTAACCCATGAAATTGCACATTGCAACTTATTGGTCGTTAGTGGAGCGTGTGTGGTTAACCGACACACTAATATGGGACTAATAAAGGATGGAAATGGGTAGCTCGTAAGTTATCATAGATTAATGGAGCGTGTGTGGTTAACTGGAACATTGATTAGGTGATAAATGACTTCGAGAGTACTAAGCTAATTTTCATGGTTATTCACACCTTGTTTGTGATCATCGGTATCCCAGTCACAGACTTGAAGGGCATAATCGAGATTAAACATGCCATTGATAAGTTCAATGAATCTCAAAAGATCTAGGAGTTTCATCTAAAACCTAATTCGTTAAAGTTTTGTTTTCGTGGTGGAATTGGTAAATCGTCATTTACCTACCTTCAAATAATTTGCAATTGGATTACGACATCCTTTTCTGAATTGTAAATTACTGTGTTGGGTCCTAGCCTTGATATTTCATTTGGGTGTTATATTAACGATTAAATCAACTAACTTGAATTTCTCTCATTGTAGATGTCTAGCTCTGACAACCGTGGTCTTCCTTAGTTATATTAACGATTAAATCAACTAACTTGAATTTCTCTCATTGTAGATGTCTAGCTCTGACAACCGTGGTCTTCCTTATCCCTTTATAAAAAGCTTTCCTCATGAAGATGATTTTCCACGTATCGATCAAAGTGAAAGATTAATCCCTTTTTCATGCAATGGTGGAACTAGAAATCATTCTTCACTTCCTCCACCCCCTCCATTGATTCTCCCTGACCCACGTTCTCGAAGACTTGAAAAGTTCAAGGTCACTCAAGCCCTATTGGCATGCAAACATCGAGATGGAAGTTCTGTGTATGCACATGTTCTAAACCTGAAGCTACACATTAACAAACTGGGGATGTTGGGAGTCGTTTTCCCAGAGGAGCTAGCTGTTGACTTGGTTCTTCAGTCACTTCCCGATTCATATGGTCAGTTTGTTAAGGACTACTACATGATATATCACGATGTGACCCTTAATGATCTAACATAATTTCTTATTGCTACTGAAGCAGAAATGCTGAAGAGCACTGGTCAAGCAAAAGAGTTTGAAGTATCAATCTCCAAAATTTCCATGGATATTGGTGATGGCAAAGGTAAATTTCCAGAAATGGTTTCTCCTCCTAAGAGAAAGAAGTCGACCATGGTCAAAAAGTTTGATCATAAGAGAAAGGCAAATTTTGTGATAGTCCCATGTGTCATTCCTAAAGAGTCGACATGTTTCTATTGCCAAGAGAAGAAGCATTGGATGCGAAACTTCCATGTCTACCTGAAGGATCACAAGGATGGTAAAGTCAAAATGTATGACTCTACTTCAGGTAAGTTTACTATCTAACTCAATTAAGTTCCTAATTTTTAGATTCTTAATACATGATGTGATAAGATTGCATTTTGATGTTTTGTAGGATCGAAGAAAAGAAAGGAAGTTTAAAGGAAGAGTAAGCAAAGTCTGGTTGCAAAGAGATGGATTTCGATCGCATGGTTCGATGATCAGATTTTTGAGCTGCTGCTTAAGAGTTATGATAGATTGCTTAAGAATATTTAGTAATATAGTTTTCATTTGTATTTGCATTGTAAGGACAAGTTTTCTGCATTTTATAAATAAAGAAAAATTTGATTTTGTCCTATTTTATCCTTGCAATGGAATTTGTGAAAATTGGTGTTTATATATATTAATAGCAATGTTGAAGATGAATTTGATTCTAAGTTATATCGATTGTGGTAGTGTTGTAATTTTTTAATTAAGGAAAGATTCTCATCACCCAAGTTTCAATTGGACAGAAACTTGGAATCATATGATTTAAATTATGTGATGCATGAAAATCTTGGTACTTGGGGAAATTGGGACTAATTCCTTGTTCGCATATGTATGTGAGTCAAGTGAAAGACAAAAGGATCTAGTACTCATTGATGTGTACGGGTCAGATTCACCACAAAAGACGATAAAGTTTATTCGTCATGATTTACTAAAAGTTTAGTAAATATTGTTATGCTTACAAGATGAAGTGTAATTCTGAATCATTGAAAAGTTTCAATGTATAGCAGAACGAATAAGAAGAATCAAATTAGGTAGAAAGATAAAATTTTCTCCAATTTGAAAGGAAAGGAGAGTACTTTAGTATCGTGTTTTATGATCATCCTATTGATTATGGAACCATGTCACAATTGATCCTCCAAGGACACCTTAGTGCACTTGTATGACTAAGAAGAGGAATCGAGAATTGTTGAAATGGTTAATTCAAGAAGATGAATCATACTTCTTTCCAAAATCGAGTCTTAGAGTCATACTCCAAGATTGTACCTTGAGTGACACATCTTAGTTGGTTTATAACGCCTCATAAAATGTGGAATAGAAATGTCTTCTTACTTTTTCACATTTGAATTTGGTAGTTGTGATGTTTTAAGTTAAACAAATACCAACTAAGACCAATTAGATGAAGTGTTATCTTGATAAGATCCCACACTAACTGTTGAATATTTGTTTGTCGAGGAATGCTCCTTGACAAAGAATCTTATATGTCAAGAGGTCAGTGGGAGTCTTAATGGTCTTGAATAGTTTCAGGAACTAATCAAGAATAGACTTTTTTAGTTATCACTAGCACACGACTTGAGGTTTGCAACCTATCGTATTGACATATTCTTGTTTCCGTGCCTATTCCTTTTAGTTCGACTATGCATGTGAGTTCTATGAGTTCTCATTTGAATGCATAAGGCAACGCACCTTGATCAATGGAAAGTACATCGATCTGTATGGGTGAGCTGCTCAAAAACTTGGAAGCAATGGTAGGACCCTTGTGCTACCATATGGCAAGAAATTAATATTGGAATAGTTCAATCCATATGAGTTTGAATTTGTCATAGACCTTATCTTATGATAATGGTTGGAAATGACAAATTAACACAGACAGGAACACATACACTATAAAATCTAAAGTGGCAAGAGGTTTCTCTCCACTTTATGAAAATGATTGTGAGAAAACATTTTCACTAAGTAGATTTTAAAGGATTAGAGTTAGCAGTTGTGATAATTGCATTCTCGAATTCGAATATGATTACAACATCCCTTTTCATAGTTCGAATTGTAAGAAATGGCAAATAGTTTCAACATTCGAGACTTATTGCTATAAGTTCTGAAAATGTTTAAACACACACTTTGTGATATATAATGAAATGTGTATGAGCTTGATAAGTCTAGATAAGGACTTATCAAAGCACCACGTATTAGAGATCTGAACTTTGGTAAGAAAGTCAATAAGTATTAATTTCTAGAAGTCCAGCTGAATTATGGATACATGTCAAAGCTAGTAGGACCATAAGTGTTATGCTAGTAACTGTATAATTATTATGCTAGTGGGAACATAATTACACTTAGTGTTGCAAGTAGGCAATGCTATTTATAGAAAACAAAAGCTACAAATTTGCAAAGTTGCAAATTTAAATGTTGTTTAGCTATAGAAAGTAATAGGGAGAAGGTACCCATACTTCATTTCAAATCTAAAAGATTAAATTGAAATTTTAATTTAGCCATGGGCATATATGAATGTTATGTTGAAATGATTCAACATAAAGAAATTCTATATATGGAAACATTATAGCAAGAATCTGGTCAAGTATCTTGTCTTTATGTAAGACATTATGAATCGTATCCCATATGCTTTTAATATATGATCGATTTCATATGCTATAATATTCACGTCTTCTGATTTTTCCAAATGCCTAGGGCATTAAGAGGGAAAAGGGACCAGAACTGGATTTGACTAAAGTAGTTAAACAACTGTCAAGAACGTTCTAAGGTTCGCCAAGGATTGGTTGCTTAAGCATAGTTGGAAGTATATTAATGGATGGGCCATATTGACATTATTATGAATAAATAAGATTCTATTAAGAATGAATTGTCATATGGAAAATGAGGAAACGTTTCCATAATGGGAGTTGGATATTGAGAATCTATGTGTAGGTTAGAAACTTTTATGCAAGAAGAATGTTCAAAGGAATGTACTTTGAATTTGAGACTTCGCTTCCATGTAATTATTTTGTTATCAATCTCCAGTGGAATACTTTGTAATATCATTGGCAAAGTCTTTGTGACATTGGATCCTTGACATTACAAAGGATCATTGCATGACAGGTTCGAATCTAACACATTCTGACAGTGACATGAATTTGGTATTCTTACACTTATGATAAGGATTTGGAATTATGAAATGAGCATCAGTGGGAATGTGTTCAATTGATCTATTCCACAAAGAAAGGACCATAGATAAACATATTGTGCATGCTTGGAGCATGGGATAACTATTGTTTTAATTCAAGTACTGAGTTGAATAGTCGAAAAAGTATACAATGAATAAGTCAAATTAATATGGTAATTAAATAATAAGTATTTTATTTATATTCAAAAGTTTTGAGACCATAGTTAATTAGATTATTCTTGTATTTCACTTTGCATGTTTTACTTCCCGAATAACTAGGTTATTGAAACATCCACAGTCAATCATACTTTGGAAGTAAGTAATGAGGTAAGACTGTCATGGATCTGACTGTAGATTGTCTATGTGTTTAGACATAACACAAGTTTGTTGCTGTGATCATGAGTACTCCTGAAATAGGATTTGAGTATTGGATTAAACCCACACTCATCTGAATCACTTCATGGATTTTATCACAAGTGATTGTGAGACGATAATATCATATATTCTTGAAACACAAACATATGAGTTGTAGTTTACAAGTCAGTTGCACATTGATGATGCGTAAACGCACCGGTAACTTGGTGTTATAAAACATATTGTTGTGTGTGATTTGATGAGTAAATTGAGCAAGCATATGAGTCGAAGTTTATTCATTCCTTTTACCCTAAGAAGGATAAAAGTGATATATGTGTGCCCCTAGATGATTTAGTGATGACACCCTAAGCGCTTGGCCAAGCCTAGACTAAGTTGATGTGTTCAATTGTAGTATGAAGTCAGTCGTCATGTGACATCCTCAATTTTCACGGACAGAAAAGACCGATTTTGTTTATGCTTTATAAAAATCAGAGTACTTCATTTCATAAAAAAGTTGCGGAATTTGTTCCCAGAAAAACACGATAAATACGTTATCAAAACATTTTCAAATAAACGTATTTTATTCATTTTAAAATGTTTGGGATGTCATCGTCAATACAGAAATATAAGCATAAACGGAACTTACATTTATTTACACTAATGATCTACATCTCTTTAATCCCTCAGTGTAATGTGACTTCGTATCAACACCTGTAATATAAATAAACTGAGTGGGTCAAGTTGGGAAACCTGGTGAGTACATAGGGTTTTCAACCCACAATATTATAATTATTATGTTTAAACAATCAAACAATCAACCCAATTACCCATCCCCATTATCTTCTTTACTCTTAAGGATTTAACCTAAGAGTCATCTATCCTACATTCGTTTATTCCGAAGTCCCTTACTTCCAGGGTTATAGGACTGGCACTAAGTCCATAGCTGCCAATGTTCGTTCGTAAAGCACTAATTCCATAGCTGCTATAGTTTATTCGTTGGGTACTAAATCCATAGCTACCAGTGTAGGTACTAAGTCCATAGCTACCAACATTTATCTTACAGGTACTAAGTCCATAGCTACCAGGTACTAAGTCCATAGCTACCAACACCTAACAAGTACTAAGTCCATAGCTACCTGTGTTTACCTAATAAGTACTAAGTCCATAGCTACCATCGTTTTTCCAATAGGCACTAAGTCCATAGCTGCCGGTGTTTATTTATTGGGCACTAAGTTTATAGCTGCCAATGTTTACTTACATCATCTTTTATCTCTCAACATTCATCTACCCATGTTATACCCAACATATTTGTAGATATAAAATACGTATACAGTTTAAATCAGTTAAAACATGTATAAAACGTTCATCCAGCATAGATAGCAAGTATACAGATAATATGCACACATAGCACGTAATTTATATTAAATACTTCATATATATGTGTAAGATGAAAGTAACTATGCAATCACTTGATTAGGTGGTGACTCGGTACTTGAACAGCACTTCGTTATCTCAAAACAATTTTTCCTTGACCAAAACCTAGTATTAATACCACTAAAGTTTAGTTTTAACGTTAATCGCGACTAATTAATAGTCTAGCTATTATTACTATTATATAAGCGTTAAATAACACTCAATATAACTCATAATAATAGCCCAAATATTTATTTTAAGGTCCTAATAATGTTACTATAATTAAATAAAAGCTATATTAAATATAGTATAGGCGTAACTCACTTACAGCGGGTTTTTATTAAAAACCGGGCTTCGCTGGAGCAGGGTTTCCGAGCCGAAAGCTTTTCTTCTCGGAGCCTTCGGGTGCTCCGGGGCTTTCTTCTCGTGATAGAGAGGTTCCCTAGACTTGAGAGGGGTTTAGGGAGGTTAGAGAGAGAAAGAAAGGTTTGAAGGTGTGAGGAAATTATGAAGAGTTCATCTCTTATTTATAGGAATTGTATAGTAAAGTAGTCTCCAAGCTTCGTCCGTAACTTTTGCATACGAGCTCCGTTTTTGTCTGTCTTTTTACCGTTGAGTTCCTATTAATGAGATCTTCAACTTTCATTTAGACCTCGTTGGCTAATTCTCATTCTATCTCGGATTTACAAAACTGTATCGAATTCGTCGCGCTCGAAAAGTAGAGACTAAGCTTCGTCCATAACTTTCGCATACGAGCTCCGTTTTTGTCTGTCTTTTTACCATTGAGTTCCTATTAATGAGATCTTCAACTCTCATTTAGACCTCGTTGGCTAATTCTCATTCTGTCTCGGATTTACAAAACTGTATCGAATTCGCCGCGCTCGAAAAGTAGGGACTAAGCTCCGTCCATATCTTTCTCATACGAGCTCCATTTTCGACTGTCTTTTTATCGTTTAACTCCTATTAACGATATCTTCATTTATCATTTAGATTATTTTGGCTAAAAATCGACCGATCTAAAATTCAGATTTCGAGTTGTGCACTGCTATGCTAAATCTTAGAAAAATCATAACTTCCTCATACGAAGTCAGATTTGGATGTTCTTTTTATGCACACTATCGGTTTAACATATACTACGACTTTCGTTTAGATCGCTAAGGCTAAATCCCGCTCTATCGTAAGTTCACTATTTACGCCTCCCGGTATCGTGTCGGTTCCGTCGCGAAACTTCGACGGGTCATAACTTCTTTATAACTCGGATTTCGATGCTCTTTATATGTACGGAAACCTTGTAACTTATACTAAAACATGGTTGAGATTATTTATTCTTAATAATCTTTTGTCGAAAAGTCGTTTTCGACCCCTATTGCCTCTAAATTGACTAGCCCGGATCTAAGGGCGTTACACGTCATACATCGGAAATCGGGAAACAACACATGGACAGAGAGAATGATTATAAATCCATGTCTCATTTCCATACGATATCTTGTAGAATGGAGGAATATTTGATCCCTTATCTAAAGGACGTGTTATTGATAAAATCAAAGTTCGACAGCGGCTTTTGATAGCTACGATTGCTAATCGGATTTTGAAGTCGTACTTGCAGTTATAGTTATTAGACTTATCCAAGTAGGAGTCTATTAGATTAGGTGTCTAAGCTCATAACTATAAATGATATGTACTTGACCCGATAGTAGCATTGTCTTTTTGGGTTGCCTTCACCATAACAATTTGATAGGATGAATTATGGAGAAAGAGGTTAATTGTGATTTATTAATATATTATAAGAATAATATATTTATTGTGAAATCATATTATTTAATTAGTATTGATCATAAATTAATTTAGTGATCAAAAGAGCATGATTAAATCAACGGGGACTGATTATGTAAATCACTAATAGTTGTAGTTTGGGTTAATGGATCCTATTGGCATAGGATGGACGGAAATCTATGGGGAGCCCATAGAATTTCGTCCAAGGCTTCCATATGGGAATCCATAGGTTGCTTAAGGCTTAAGCAAGGGATTTAGGGTTTCCAAGTAGATAACCCTTAGGAGCTCAACTATAGAAGGAACCCTCTGGCTCCTATAAATCGGCCAATAAATGCTTCATAGAAACCCTAGCCGATTTTGAGCCTCTTTAACCTCTCTCTCATATTCTTCATTGCTATTTAGTGTTTGTGACTCATTAGAGGTGCAACAATTAAGGCACTAAGCTCTTGAAGGTCAAGATCAACTAGCTACAAGGAAAAGGTATTTATCTAACTTGGTTTTAGTTATCAATTTTCGAAATTATGTATTTTAGTCTTTGGGTTTATGCTTTGAATGATTACTTGCATGTATAACTTGAGGAAAATCTAGATCCAAAGCATTAGGGTTACATGTACACCATAGGAATGTTGTAGTGATCAAAACCCAACAGGATCATATGAACATAATCATCTCATTTGTAGTTCACAATTAGGTTGTCAAGTTGTGTAATTTTCTTAACAATTTCATCCTTTTTTATTACTGTTACTAACTATCGATTTTTCAGATGTAACAAAGTCCTGATTTCCCCTAATATATGTATACCATAATCAAATAAAAATCAATTCCCGAGCCTTTTCAAGAAAGGCTAGGCAAAAAGAAGATGAGATGGTAATTTGGTTACACTAGGGAGCACTACTAGATAGCGTGCCTTTAATGACACGCAATTTATGATACGCAAAAGTGTGTGACCTAAAAGTAATGTCAGCTATCTAGAAATTTTAAGGATTTAGGACGAGCATTTTTGCGTGCCCTAAAATTAGTATCAGAAAAAAAAAAAAAAACACGAAGGGCGCTTATTATAAAATGTGTGTCATCTAAGCATGTCATTTTGTAATTTTTAATGAAACGCGCATTCTTTAGTAACAAGTAGGAAAAGAAAAGCCCAAAAATCAGAAAAGCTCGCTTTCACTTCCTTCTTTGCCCTAAGCGTTTTTTGACGCATCTTTTTTTCACCCCACAAACATAATCGACGATAATTCTTTCCTCTGCCCACATTGACCGCCAACTACTCCCCTCACACTCCGACCACCGCTATGTGCTCTTTCCTAGTCGTCAACCCTTCGCCATCGCCGACCCTCCGCCAACGTTGCACCTTCTTCAACACCTTCCTATGCCATCGACCTTCCTCTTCCAAAGCCGATTTTATTCATGTGGTTAAATTTGTTCCTATTCCTCATTGACCTTCATATCTTCATTGCTACCCTAATTTTGGCTTCTGGTGAGTGGTGACTCTTTGAATTCATATGCAAAATTCTACGGGGAAAATCACGGTAGGTTCTTAGGTATGGGTGGAAAACCCATTAGTGGCTTGGATCGATGGAGAAGTATTCAAAATAGATGGAACGGAAGCTGAGATCCGAAATACTGATGGGAAGAGAGTAAGTTAATCAATCATATGCTCTTGCCAAATGTCCTTTAGGTATTTTTACGAATTTCACCATTTTATTTACCATTTACTGTGGATAGGTTGTTACAAAACTATCAAAATATACCCTAAAGAGATGGACACTCCTGATGGTGGAGTTGATGACATAACCAAGCTTTCTTATTTGCATGAGCCTGGAGTTTTGCATAACTTAACTATCATATATCAAAGAGATAAAATCTATGTAAAAGGATCTCCAACTTCAGTTTCATTTTTAAGTCCTCATGTATTTGCAATTACAGAAATTGCTTTCAAGTAATTATAACATTCCCTTCCTTTTGTGTTCTGTTTACACATATATCATCTAAAGGATCTCATAGACATGCTTACTTGAGATGAATCATGAAACAGGGAAATGGTTAATGGAGGAAAAAGCAACTCCATCTTGGTTAGTGGTGAAAGTGGGGCAGGTAAGACTGAGACTATTAATTATCATATTCTTTTGAATAAAGAAATGGATTTCATTCCATTCTAGCAGCATAATTATTTTGTTCCTTGGCACTCGCTCAATAGTCAATAGTTAATGGCATTGGTAGTTGCACACCATCATCGTTGAAGAAAAGAGTAATTACAATTTTTTTAATTTGTTCCTTTAGAGCAACGTTGTGTCCGTTACATCGATAACATCAGCTCTGGGCATAGAGGAATAACGTCTACCGAGTATACCCCTACTTCCTTTAACTTTCTCCTTTTTTTATTTTTCTTTCTTTAAAAAGACAATGTGGATTTGTTTATTATATTCATGTACTTTCTAAAATCTGGATATTCAATCATCTTTTTGTATAGGAGGTGGAGAAATTATTATTTTATAACGCCAGTTACAGCTAGACAAATTAGGGTGAATGCGAGATGTTTTGATTTAGGTTATCTTGCACATGTTGGTTGTCACAGAGGCACAGAATGGTGAACAGTTGAACAGCAAGTTCTAGAAGTAAGATGCCAAAGTAACTTCAAATCTTTCTAGTATCTCTTTAAATGATCCATTGAACCAATTATCATATTCTCTTGATTCTATGTTGTAAATGCAGTCAAACCTAGTTTTGGAAGCATTTGGCAATGCAAAGACTGTTAGAAATAACAATTCCAGGTGCTTACATTGCTTCTTCCTAATACTCAAAATTCTAATGTTTTTAATCAAAATCGCACCTAAAGTTCTTTTATCATACGAATTCACAGTTATTTTGTTGCATACATTTTAAAGTATTTATGATGATGACACGGATGACCCTAAAAATCTCTACTTGTTATTTACAGTTCCGTCAAAGGGAGGTTGCAATGTTACAGCAACAATTGCAGAGTCTGCAAGAGAATCATAGGTAAATTTTCTATCTAACAAGATTCAGTAAATGCGGAGCATGAAAACTAGTGATACAGACTATGTTCTTAATCCGCAAGGACAACCTTTTACATGAATTTGTAAGAGGGAAAATAGTTTGACATGTTACATTAATATACACATACGATTAGAAAAAAAGTTTGTTTTAGTTGAAACTTAAAAGTTGGTTTTAGTTTCTCTTTACAAAATCCCAAAAAATTTATTTGGATTTGTTGGTTTATATGAGTCTAATGGTTGTATTATTCAAATTTGCAGGTCTTGTTGATGTGCACAGTGTCAAGCAAAGTAGCTCAGATGTTATGAAGGTGGGCAACAAGTTCTTGTAGTTCAACTATTATTTGTTGATGACTTTCATCTCTTTCACATTTGATGTATTACATTTGTCTACTATTGGATCGATTATTTGTATGACATTAAATTTTGTGCAATGGATTGCATTTTTTTTATATCGTATTTTATTTTCTATTATGAGACATTAAATGCAAATTTAATTTGAAAATTAATAAATCTATAAATATATTTTTTTAAACATTTAAAATTACGATACACAAAAATGTGTGGCATCTTCATTTATGACATGACCTTTCTTGACATGGGCTTTAATGATACACATTGCGTGTCGTAAATGCGCGTCGTAAGGTTACGCCACACAAATACGTGTCGTCTTCCTTTATGACATGACCTTTTTTGACACACATTTGTGTGTCATCTGTACCCTTTTATGACACACAATGCGTGTCGTTAAAGAGTATTTTTCTACTAGTGGAGGTCACAAGATGATGGTGTTAAATCTAGGTTCCCGTTGGAAGCTAAAGGACGGTGAATTTGTTAATGGCCCTTTTATGCTCTAGAGTTTTCTCTTATGGTTAGCAATGTTGCCCTACCTAATTATACCGGAAAAACCTTTCTTTTCAGATTTCACAAAATTACACGTGGAACTTTATGCTTTTGATTCTCTCTTTTCAATTAAGGCATCATACTTTGATTTTTTTGCCGAATCATAGCATTGTCCTATCATATCATACAAGGAACCAATTGTACGTGATTTTATGACAATTGGAAAATTTTATAATGTAAATTGGTCATTGCCACATGCTAGTTATTAACAAGAACTCTTTTCTCCAATACACAAAAGATCACAGGTTCTACTACTTATTTGGGTTGTAGGTGAGCTGACCTTGATCATCGAATTGTCAAGTTAAAAGTGAACATTGTACTTCCATTTATTTTATTGTTTTTGCAACATAGTTTTTTATATGTGCTTTTACTTCCATTTTTGTTTGGTGGGATGAGTTTTACTTGAGGTGGAATCATATTATACTGAGGCAATGAATTTTTATATTCGGCTGGTACAAAGTTGATTCTGAAATCCCTAAAGAATTTGTTGTACTATTAACAGTTGTGTAAATATTATTTGGGTCAGAGGGTTTATGCAATGTTTTTACTATGAAAATAATAATAATAGATTTTTAAAGTAATAACCTAAAGCATAACGAGCCTTTTTATTTTGACAATTGAAAACTTAAAAATTATAATAACCTCAAGAGAGTTGGTCAAAACCTAAAACTATAAAATGTAAAAGCTAAACATCCCCTTCCTCCACAATTTTTGAAGTTCTATTTTATGATAACAAATAGTCATAACTAGACATATAACATAAAAATTGATAAATGAGTACTTAAAAATAATTATAATAAAAAAACCAATGTTTCAATAGACTAATATTAAATACGAACAAAAAGATCGGTCCCAAAAAAGACCAATACCAAATTGTTCTATAGTGAAACCAAAGAACAAAATATGTTGGTGATAAAAAAAATAAATGGCGGGACTGTTTCAAGTTCCATCACAAGAAACATATGAACCTTCCGAGACCGACCAAAAACCGGATCAAGACCGAGCAGAGACTATTATAAAAAACGAGACAATTATAAAAAACAAGAAGCCAAAGATACGATTGAGCTAAAAAAAAAAAAAAAAAAAACTTGGATCTAAACAAAATGAACGCACACAATGACTGAAAAAGACCAGATCAGACCTGTAACATCCAAAATTTCAAAACAATTAAAACTTTTCAAAATCATCCATTTTATTAACATTGTTACAAAAAGGTGTTCAATACATTATTTAACATAGTAATTTCCCAGGTTCATATCATAAAACACCAACGCGAGGAACGGTACGTTCACGCCTTTGCCTTGCCACAGACTCCTGAGAACGTGAAACATAAAACCACGACTGTAAGCCCGAAAGCTTTGTGAGATACCCCCAGAATACCAACCACATATACGCCTTTCCAGGCTCTGACCTTCCGGTCCATGTGTCTCAGGGGACTTCCGTCCCTGCTGGGTAAACCTTCCGGCCCTACCCACGCCGACCTTCCGGTCCATCACACAACATAATCGCCTTCCGGCCCATAACATATTGCCTTCCGGCCCATAACATATTGCCTTCCGGCCCATAAGCATAGAATGCACATATAACATATCAAGCAATCATATAGCAGTTCATAGACAACAATCGATCAACAGATCACATATCATGGCATTACTCTAACAGGATATCGGTCTAGCTGGTCACTATCATAACATTACCCTATGAACCAGTCAACATACTAAATGCATACATACGCCTTTCCAGGCCATGACCTTCCGGTCCACATAGTAATGCCTTCCGGCCTGTAACATATAATGACAACTACCCGGATTTCCATCCGATAAAAAGGGTCGGCCTTTGCGCCATAAACCCTAGCGATATAGTGAGGATAACTCACCTCAAAACTGCCGACTGAACAGATAGCTCAAGCTGCTCCGATCACTGATACGATCTCCACCTCTGGACAGCCTCCAATGTACTGAACTCAAACAATAAACAACAATTACCAAAATACCCCTGGAACCACTGGTCAATCCTTGGTCAAAGACAAGGTCAAAGTCAACCCCTGACTGACCCTACTCGCCGAGTCAACCCTATGACTCGCCGAGTCCCATACTCAAAACTTTGCTTAACCCGCGACCTAACTCGCCGAGTCACCCCCAAGACTCGCCGAGTTCAACGACTCTGAGTCCACTCGCTCTTGACTCACCGATTCCTTAAAATTCCCTTTCTACACGTCGAGTATCCCCTTTTTACTCGACAAGTTCCTCCTGGAAGAATCGTGGGGCCACCCCGACTCAACTCGCCGAGTCTGAAGAACAACTCGACGAGTCCCAGTTAATCTTCAAGCTACTCGCCGAGTCTGAAGAACAACTCGGCGAGTCCATGTCATGCAGACGAGCAACTGCTTCCTGAATTACGTATGGTCCCGAGATATACAATCATGGGACTTTCTGGACTTCTAAACATCTTATTACTGGGTATAAACGTCTGGGTAATAACATAATAACCCATCTAATCACTAAGTGGGTTTCATAAACCCTAGATTCGTATACACATCAAAATAACAAAAATGGTCCGAGTGTTACCTGAAAACGCACTCTCTGTGTCCCCCAAACCTCAGGACTCGATCCTCCTTGATATTCCTTTGGCCAAATTCTTCTTCTTCTTGCCTAACAAGTTCTTCCAAGTTCCAATAGCTTTCTCCCTTGCTCTAGACGTCCACAACGATTAGGGTTCTTCTCAATCGACCAAAAGACGGACAATGACGGCCTAAGGGGCGTTATATACGATCCAAAACCGAACGGTTAGGGTTTCTGCTGAACAGCGTCGACTCGCCGAGTCCATATCTGGACTCGTCGAGTCCAGTCGCGAACCCGCGACCAAGTCTGCGATCCTACTCGGCGAGTCTAGGCTCCAACTCGCCGAGTCCCCTCTTAAATCACCCCCAAAAACATAATTATATCAATATCTGAAATTCCGGGCTGTTACAACTCTCCCCCACTAGAACTAGACTTCGCCCTCGAAGTCTCACTCTGAAAATAGCCCCGGATGCTGCTCCCATCTCTCACGTTCCAGATCACAGTTCATTTCCGATCCCCTCCGGTGCTGCCACTGGCTTCTCGGCATAATTCCGGCTCGCATCCCCCTGAATGTCTTCTAATGGAACCACTGCCGACTCATCGGCTATACACTTTCTCAATTGCGACACATGAAAAATGTCGTGGATTTGTCTCAAATCCGTGGGCAACTCCAACCGATAGGCCACCCGGTCTACCCCCGCAATCACATGAAAAGGTTCAATATACCGGTGCCCCAACTTGCCCTTCTTCCTGAATCGAATCACTTCTCTCCAAGGAGAGACCTGCAGGAATACGAAGTCACCGACCTGAAACTCAAGCTCGGACCGGCGTCTGACTGCATAACTTTCCTGTCGGCTCTGAGCGGTCAATAACCTCTGTCTAATCTGCTGAATCTGCTCTGTCGACTGAAGCACGATCTCTGTACTGCCCATCACTCCCTGCAACTGAAAATTACCCAAGATGCAACTCTGCTCTAAATCTCAACGATCACTCGACCCATAAGGGTTAGGAAACCCTGAACCACCGGATCCCCGATCCAAAGCCCACTTTGTCCATTCCGGACCGACTGGGAGATCCATTCTCCCTCTCAGAGCAACTCTCACAAGTTCCCTCTTGCCATCACATAGACATACTGAACTAGTCCCAACACTCGCAGGTTGAAAAACCCGATACACTGATGATATCCTCGAACATCTCCCAAGACGAACCACTAATATCCGTCCTATACCCTGATCAGAATCACACTGAGAATTCAAGATTCTCTCTCCCCCTGCATCCCTTCCGAGTCTCGACAGTCATCCCAACCCGGATGGGTTCCTACTTCACTGCCGCGAACACGATGCTCGAAACCATACTTGGAATACTCTAACCATAACTCTGCTCTGCAGCTTTCACTTTCGTGAACTTGCACCCCTTCGGAGTTACACACCTTCCTCTTTTCCTTTTTCCAAGGAACCCTCTTGGCCATAATGCCACTCCAACCGGTGCCACGGTGCTCGCCCCAGGCGACACCACCCTTTTGCGTAACCGCTATTCACATACTCTGGTTCCCATTGCAGGGGCTCTCAATCTCATGCACTCTCTCCACTCATCAAAATCACTGCCTCAGCTAAACAAGATCACTAACCCGGGGCCAGACCTTCCAATGCAATCACACTGCAACATACACGATCCGCAATCTCAAACTGATCCAGCAATACCAACAGAGTCTCCAGCATGACTGGACCGACTCTCATAACACATACTAGCCACTCGAGGCTATATCTCTGTGGGTCCGCACACCCAACTCTGCGAACCCTCAGGTTCTAACTATGGAACCTTCCGGTTCCCGCTCTAGAAACATGCACAACATAATCCCATGGGATTAATGCAGTACAACCCATCACGTACCTCAAACATACCAATACTCTGATCACATAACCCCGGTTACTTACTCAAGCTTGATCCCGGCCTTCTCTCAGGCCTCCACAGTCGAATGCCCTAGGTCTGTATCCCGCCCCGCATACCCGACACTCGCTCTCGTCGGCCTATACTCTGCGCTGACAACCACTGCTGAATCCCAACAGCTAAGCACCCTCCCATACTCATCGATTTCCCGAAGAATTCTCCAATTCTCCCCCACTAAAGCACTGACTAACTGCCACCGATCGTCATTAACGACCTCTCAGAACAATCCTGCACAAAGAGAACATTTACCCACTGACTGCTTCCCACAAGCATAAGCAACCCTCAGCAAAACACATCTCCTCCCTGATCAATCCACTCAAAAGAACCCTGTCTTTCAATCATCCACTCCACGACTGCAGATGCTACCTGACATTCAACCCAGTGCCGCATCTCCACTAACAACCCCCACGAACGATAACCAACGGAATTCTCAACAATAACCCGTAACCAAACCCACAATCTGCCAAAGGATGAATACCACATCGAAAACCGCACAAGGCTACCGGCACTAAAACACCAAACTATAACCATACCAAATCATCAGGGAACAACGAATGCCAAAGCGAAACCTGAAGCACCAATCCATAACCATGCCAATCCCGCGAAACAACGAATACCGCATCGAAATCCACACCACCAGCACAAACAATACGCCACAATCAACGCAAGATAATCAAGACATCAAGACAGCATTATACCCGCAGCTGCCTCCGGCACTGCTCCGCCTCCCTCTGCCGCAAGCCGATAAGCACAACCCTGAGCCCTTGGGCTCTGCTCCATCCTGTCCTCCTCCTGAACTCCTCAAGGTGGCCGGTGCTAGAGTCTGCACCGGTCCTGCAGAAAGCTGTGGACAGTTGACCCTCAAATGTCCAACCTGCCGACAATGATGACAAATCCTCAAATCCCGAATCGGCACTGACTGCCGACAATCCCGCGCATAGTGCCCCTCTTTTCTGCACTTGCGGCATGCACCACCGGACCAGCAACTCCGGTGTGACCCCTCCCACACTTCCCACAAGTGTGGCCGCTCCGATCCCCCATTCCAACGTCTACGGTCCTGAACCGTTTCGGCGCCGACTGCGACTGCATCGGGGCCTGCCTCAGCTCACGCAACTGCAACTCAACCTCTAACTCACGCCACATGGCGGCCTCCTGCAACTCCAACAGGGTCTCACACCTCTGCGCAGACACGAACTGTCTGATACCCCCTTGAGCATACTCAGATATCGGGGCATCTGAGCCTGCTCCGAAGCGAACTCAGGGCAAAACATCGCCCTCCCAATAAACATCCTGGTGATCTCAGTCACCGACTCCAAATCCTGCTTCAGCTCAAGGAATTCCCGAGCCAATCTCTCCTTTTCATCTCACGGAACATAGCGAGTACTGAACATCTTTATGAATTGATCCCATAGAACCGCAGCCCTCTGCGCATCGGAAAATGACCTCGTGGTCAATCTCCACCAATCCTTCGCTCCTAGCCTCAATAGGTTCAGAGCACACCTCACCCTCTGATCAGCAGGGCATAAACTCGTGGAGAAATACCCCTCCACGTCTGATAACCATCTCATAGCAACAATCGGGTCCTGAACTCTATCGAATGTGGGAGGCTTCGTACAATAGAAGTCCCGATACTGAAAACCCCGACTAGCTCCTCTCTTTGCCGTTGCTACAGCCGCTGTAACTGCCGCGGCATCCATCTCTGCGAGAGCCGCATATCGCTCATCAAACTACTCAACCATGGCGGTCCTGATCGACCCAAACAATTCTGGTGACTCAGCCTGTAACAATGCAGCAACCTCATCACGCAGGATCTCACGAACCTTCGCGTCCAACTCACTCGTGCTCATCCGATCGATAACCTTCGACGGCACCGGTCCACCCGGAACTCGCTCTCCAGCTCCCGATCCTGATCCGGATCCACTATCATCATGCCTCGAAATCTCCATACTGAAGGCACCCTACCAATCTCAGACACTTCCCATAATCCTGGGATCCAACTCTCGCAACCCTACCCTAGAGACCATGGTTTCCCTGATACGCGTATGGGTCCTGTGCTTTCAGTAGTACGGGCCCATACTACCTTCCACACCTACCCATATTTGTATGAAGTACTACCACAATACCCTAGGGAACATGCATAACAACTATTAACCCTCACCACTAGAGGAACACTGAGAATATCCCATAAGGGACCCTAGGCTACAGGCATCACAAATCAGGCAACATTATCATGAATTCCTGAAGATCCCTAGCCTAACTCTAGCATGCTGTTCTATCAAGCTCAATAAAACAAATATCACGTATGGTATCTTGGGGTTACTTACTGGCTCCGGCTGATCGTACCTCCGCGTCCTCCTTTTACCAAATTTGAAAACCATTTTAATTTCTCATTTTAATTTCTCTTTTTAAAATCCTCCTCGATTTGAGACTAGAGTCACACGAATGTTTTCCCCAATTCACTCAAACCAAGGCTCTGATACCAACTTGTAACATCCAAAATTTCAAAACAATTAAAACTTTTCAAAATCATCCATTTTATTAACATTGTTACAAAAAGGTGTTCAATACATTATTTAACATAGTAATTTCCCAGGTTCATATCATAAAACACCAACGCGAGGAACGGTACGATCATGCCTTTGCCTTGCCACAGACTCCTGAGAACCTGAAACATAAAACCACGACTGTAAGCCCGAAAGCTTAGTGAGATACCCCCAGAATACCAACCACATATACGCCTTTCCAGGCCCTGACCTTCCGGTCCATGTGTCTCAGGGGACTTCCGTCCCTGCTGGGTAAACCTTCCGGCCCTACCCACGCCGACCTTCCGGTCCATCACACAACATAATCGCCTTCCGGCCCATAACATATTGCCTTCCGGCCCATAACATATTGCCTTCCGGCCCATAAGCATAGAATGCACATATAACATATCAAGCAATCATATAGCAGTTCATAGACAACAATCGATCAACAGATCACATATCATGGCATTACTCTAACAGGATATCGGTCTAGCCGGTCACTATCATAACATTACCCTATGAACCAGT
This sequence comes from Lactuca serriola, assembly GCF_051521515.1. NCBI lineage: Eukaryota > Viridiplantae > Streptophyta > Magnoliopsida > Asterales > Asteraceae > Lactuca > Lactuca serriola. Next base: position 262,375,335 of record NC_136412.1, on the reverse strand, counting down.
CAACATACTAAATGCATACATACGCCTTTCCAGGCCATGACCTTCCGGTCCACATAGTAATGCCTTCCGGCCTGTAACATATAATGACAACTACCCGGATTTCCATCCGATAAAAAGGGTCGGCCTTTGCGCCATAAACCCTAGCGATATAGTAAGGATAACTCACCTCAAAACTGCCGACTGAACAAATAGCTCAAGCTGCTCCGATCACTGATACGATCTCCACCTCTGGACAGCCTCCAATGTACTGAACTCAAACAATAAACAACAATTACCAAAATACCCCTGGAACCACTGGTCAATCCTTGGTCAAAGACAAGGTCAAAGTCAACCCCTGACTGACCCTACTCGCCGAGTCAACCCTATGACTCGCCGAGTCCCATACTCAAAACTTTGCTTAACCCGCGACCTAACTCGCCGAGTCACCCCCAAGACTCGCCGAGTTCAACGACTCTGAGTCCACTCGCTCTTGACTCACCGATTCCTTAAAATTCCCTTTCTACACGTCGAGTATCCCCTTTTTACTCGACAAGTTCCTCCTGGAAGAATCGTGGGGCCACCCCGACTCAACTCGCCGAGTCTGAAGAACAACTCGACGAGTCCCAGTTAATCTTCAAGCTACTCGCCGAGTCTGAAGAACAACTCGGCGAGTCCATGTCATGCAGACGAGCAACTGCTTCCTGAATTACGTATGGTCCCGAGATATACAATCATGGGACTTTCTGGACTTCTAAACATCTTATTACTGGGTATAAACGTCTGGGTAATAACATAATAACCCATCTAATCACTAAGTGGGTTTCATAAACCCTAGATTCGTATACACAACAAAATAACAAAAATGGTCCGAGTGTTACCTGAAAACGCACTCTCTGTGTCCCCCAAACCTCAGGACTCGATCCTCCTTGATATTCCTTTGGCCAAATTCTTCTTCTTCTTGCCTAACAAGTTCTTCCAAGTTCCAATAGCTTTCTCCCTTGCTCTAGACGTCCACAACGATTAGGGTTCTTCTCAATCGACCAAAAGACGGACAATGACGGCCTAAGGGGCGTTATATACGATCCAAAACCGAACGGTTAGGGTTTCTGCTGAACAGCGTCGACTCGCCGAGTCCATATCTGGACTCGTCGAGTCCAGTCGCGAACCCGCGACCAAGTCTGCGATCCTACTCGGCGAGTCTAGGCTCCAACTCGCCGAGTCCCCTCTTAAATCACCCCCAAAAACATAATTATATCAATATCTGAAATTCCGGGCTGTTACAAGACCACTTCAAGACCGGCTCGGAAAAAGATTAGACATAGGAAAACTTTTCACGGTCGGTCTGAAAAGGACCAGAACGTTATATGATCAGACCATTTTGAGATCAAATCGAGACCGATCCAACACCACTAATGTGTAGGTCTAAATAATATCATGTTGGCTTAATGGATCAAAAAACCATTTACAATTTTTAGTTTTATCAAATTGATTAACAAAAAACCAATAATTAAAAATACATACATAAAAGATTATCTCGATTCGGTTTTTCAATCCTAAAAGAAACAAGAAAATGGTTTGGTAGCCAACACATGAGTACAGGTCATAAGTTTTTTTTATTCGTATATTTTGAGCACCTCCATTACGTATGTTGCAATTCCATTAATCATTGTATTGCATGGGTATTACGATATTGCATATAAATTATACACATAATACCCCAGACAAACAAACTGTAATCAGTGTAACGAAAACATTCATCGAAATAAAACTAATAGCACCGAGAGATTAGACTGCATAGATTACATGTGTAAGGTAAACCGGTATAAAAACTAATTTCTGAAAACTATTTGTATCCGTCGTTTGACACGGGTAAGCGGCTATTATGTGTGTGTGTGTGTCTATATATATATATATATATATATATATATATATATATATATATATATATATATATATATATATATATATATATATGCGAAGAAATTAAGGGGTAACACATGTTACCCCTGGCAACATGTTAGTTCAGTTATTGGTTAACATGTATTTTTCTAACTATTGTAGCTTTTATAATTTTCTTTTCAACTATTTAACAATGTTAACATTTAAGTTATTCGTTTTAGAATAACTTAAACTTAATTTGATCAATTCTAAAAAATACAAACTCCTATTGTCATTTTTACACCTTAGACATTTTTTTACACCTAATACCTGAATATTCAACAATGAAAATAACATATGGATCTAAAAAACATGTTTCATACTACAAATCAACAAGGTCATCTTAAATTATATATGATACCTATAATCATTAAGATACCATTTATTTGAGTTTTTTTTAATTAATTTAATAGATATAAAAAGAAATTTATTTCAGAAAAATCCTTAAACTTTAATCCTATTAACAAAAAAGTCATATATTATTGTTTATTTTAAGAAAAGTCTTTACAATTTTCAAAAAAACCCTGAAAACTAATATTAGCTGGGAATAATGTTTTTTTTGCAAGTGTTTATCGTTTTTTTTAATAAATAAGAAGAAGGGCTTTTGCTTAATAGAACCAAACTTCATTTGGAGATTTCTTTAAAATCGAAGCCGAAACAGTTTAGATCAATTTTGTTATTTTTGATTTATTGGAGATTTCTTTAAAATTCATGATGTATGAAAACGTAATAGTGGATTTGTGAACAGTGGCACAATAGTAATTAAGTTCCGTCCAGCAATGAATCTTATTAAAGGCAATCCGATAAATTCACCTTGGCAGAACTTCGCGTCAACGGAGCCGTTTCTTTTATTGTGTTCGTTGCAATTGACCACCGTTCTCTTTACACAATCCAACAAAATTTCGCGCATTTCACGTTTTGCTCTCAGATTGGTAACATTCCTCCTCCCCTTTTTCTTTACTTTGAACTCATCATACCGTTTTCGCAGCTTAATTTCATAACCTAGTTGATTTAGTTGTGATTAGGTTTACGATGAGTTAAATTTAATTTGAACGCTGATTTAATCTGAAGTATTGTTTAATTTAGTGGTATTGTCATCGTCTCTTTCACCTGTGTTCTAATATTTGTAATACGTTAATCCTATATACAGCTTTCCCCCTTTTAAGTTTATATCTAAGATGTATTCTATCACTGACCCGTAATTTGGTCATGACGGGTGAAAAGATCAATGGCACTGTTCCCGATACTCGGTCGGAGGAGTTATGAGGTAGTCGTCGCCGCCACCAAAACCATGGGTATCGGAAAAGATGGAAAACTGCCATGGCGATTACCTTCCGACATCAAATTCTTCAAGAATCTCACCATGACTACATCAGATCCAGCCAAAAAGAATGCTGTGATAATGGGAAGAAAAACATGGGAGAGCATACCTTTACAGCATAGACCCCTTCCTGGTCGACTCAATGTTATCCTCACTCGTTCTGAAAGCTTTCACATTGGAAGTATGGAAAAAAACGTCGTAATATCTGGAAGCATGATCTCTGCATTGAAGCTATTAGCTTCTTCTCGTTATCGTCTTTCTATAGAGAATGTGTTCGTTATAGGTGGTGGACAGATCTTAAGGTCCTCATTTGATCATTTCCCTGACTTTCTGTGTTGTATGTTTCTTTTTTGAGGTTTGTTAAATGAAATATTTGCAGGGAATCCCTGAATGCTCGTGAATGTGATGCTATCCATTTAACTGAAATTGAGACAGATATTGATTGTGATACATTCATCCCTGCTATTGATGTTACACAATTCCAGCCATGGTGTTCATCTCTTCCTATAGTGGAAAATGGAATCCGTTACTGTTTCACCACCTATGTTCGTGTGAGGGATTCTACAGCAATCAGTAAAGGCTAATGGCTCAGATGTAAATACGTTTTCTTTCTTCCCAGAAAGATAGTCAAGAAACATTAGGATTGAGGAGTCTGTTTATTTGAGATTAGTTGGTACACGTGGAATTTTGGTTAATTTTAATTATTTTAAAACTTAAAATTGTTTTTTATAATTTTGATAAATTTCATCATGTGGGTAATAATGACAGATCGTGTTCTTGGTGATTTTATTTTCTATTTTTTTGGGGAATTTTTGCTTTCATTTTGTTTTATATAAGCCGTTTAAATACTCATAGATTATGATCCTCAACATAAGATAGAATAGAGGTACATTCCATAACTTATATTTGTTGTTGCAGATGTAGAATTGTAAAATCCTTAGGTTCATAGTCATAGATATAAGTGTGGGGAGTAATGTGGTTTAGGTATGTACTTTTTCTCCTTCCGGTTCATTGTATTTGGTGATTAATTTAGTAAAGATTAGTTCTAAGAGTTATGTATTATACAGGTTTATTAAAAACAATAATAATATAATATAAAGGTATATTTAGGAAGTTTGAAATTATAATAAAAGCAAGAAAAACATTAAATTATTAAAAGAAAAAACATCATAAATGGTCTCTGTGGTTTTTCAAAATCTGAAGTTTAGTCTCTATGGTTTAAAAACCTCATAGATGGTCTATGTGTTTTCAAAACTTTTGACGATTGGTCCTTATTGCTAACTCCGTTAAATTTGTCTGTTAACTGAAGGGTATTTTTGTCATTTCACTACCATAGGCACCATTTATGATGCTTTATCTTATATATATATATATATATATATATATATATATATATATATATATATATATATATATATATATATAATATTTAAAAGGTCCTCTCTCTCTCTCTCTCTCTCTCTCTCTCTCTCTCTCTCTCTCTCTCTTTACCCGGGTATTCCTTTTGTTCGATTAGTAGGAAATCTGAACCCTATTTCTTCATATCTACCTTAATCTTTCCATCTCCAGAAACGAACGATGGGGGTTAACGGAGACAAGCATGAAAAACATCTTGTGAAGCTCAAATGTTCGGTTCAAAAACTACGATTGGGGTCGAATTGGCTACGATTCGAGGGTTGGCAGGCCGTTTGAAAGGAACTGTGGGGGTCAAATTAAAGAAAACAAGCATTACGTTGAGTTTTGGATTGGTACTCATGTTTCCAGATCCTCGTTTTTGAAGAGACTGATAATGTAAGTTTGAAGAACTGGATTTTGCAAAACACAACAAAAGGGGAATAGGTATCTATCTTTGTTCCTTCAACAGATTGGGAAGGGGAAACGAATGGAAGCATAAATCGAAGGCTCCGACAGTGAAGTTATCAAATCACAAGGAGGGGTGGGGAGATCGATCTTCGGCGAACCTCCGAGGGTTTAATTTGCAATATTGTTGGTTGAGAACCAAGGGAACATGTCTCTGTATTCATCTGATCGGGTAATGAAAGAGAGATTGTGGGAGGTTAAAGGTTGCTTAACCCGATGGAAGGAAGCACTTTTGGTGCTTGACTGGACCGAAGAAGGAAAGGGGAACGGAAGCAGCGGGGTTGCTGGTGGTCTCGGTGGGTGTAGCGTGGGGCTGCTCAAGCAGCTTCTCGCCTACTTGCTTTTGCTCCGGCAATTGATCACGAAGGGAAAGGGGAAGTTTGGTCTGAGAGGATCAATGAAGCAGCAACAAGTCAGGTGCAGGGGAGATGCGAAGGAGGCTGTTGCCTTCTTGACTGTCGGAAAACTCCACCTCCAGTGGAGATTTATTAACTGAATCTAAAGAAAAGAGGAGGGGTGAAATAGATCTGCATAATGCTTTTAGGGGGTGTTCTTGGCAACTTCAGCAGACAGAAAAGGGTAAAAGAGAGAGAGAGAGAGAGAGAGAGAGAGAGAGAGAGAGATAGATAGAAAGAGAGAGAGAGAGAGGGGGGGAGAGAGAGGGAGAGAGGGAGAGGGAGAGGTGGGACCTTTTACATATTAAATAATTATATTTAATTTTTTTCTTTTAAAAAAAAAAAGAGAAAACATCATATATGGTTCCTGTGGTAGTGAAGTTACAAAAATACTCTTTCGTTAACGCACATAACTTAATGGAGTTAGCAATAAGGACCAATCGTCAAAAGTTTTAAAAGCACAAGGACCATCTATGAGGTTTTTAAATCATGGGGGCTAAACTTCAGATTTTGGTAAACCACAGGGACCATTTATGATGTTTTTTCTTATTAAAATTAAAATGTTTATTTCTCTTTTAAATTTTAAGAGATAAATAAAAAAAAATTAGGTTTCAATTTAGAAATTTTTAAAATAAAAGGAAAGTTGTATTAATTAAATTGATATTTACCTATTATTAGTTTATTACATGTATTACAATTATTACATTTAAATGGTATATGAATTTAAAAAAAAAAAAAAAAAAAAAAAAAAAAAAAAAAAAAAAGAAGAACTAATAAAATGAAAAGTGAAAAAAAAATTAATAATCATAAAATAAGATATGACCAAATCAATGAAAATATGACGTGTATCAAAATAATCATTATTTATTTGAGTAGATATGACAGTGATAAATCTCTTTTATGTTTTTCAAAATTATTTGGATACAAAATAAGAGAATTTTGGTTTGTGGTTCAAGAATACAAAATGACACGGTCATATTTGTTCCTTCTCGTTAACTAAAGATACTCATTTAATTGCTTTATTCTAAAAAACGTGTAATCGTTATCAACAAAATCTACATAAATTGCAATTTTTATTTTCATTTGTCATGTTGTTTATGAAATCACAACATTTTTTATGGGTGAAGCTTTTATTTATAGTTACATCATTATGGCAACTTAAAAAAAAAAAAAAAAAAAAAAAAAAAAAAAAAAAAAAAAAAAAAACCCTCAAAAGTCTTTATTGAGGATTATTTTTAAATCTTTGACCAATGATTAAAAAAATTGTTAAATATATTTTGATTTGATTATCATTATAATGATTTCCAATGAAGAAAAAGAAAATTGAAATACGGGTACATCCAAGCAATCACTTTGAGTTACAAATCCTATATTTTAGAAGCTCGCTTTGAGTTTTGAGTTCCTTCAATGGAGACTCACCACTTGATATCTACTACTTGAAATTGTTGTGATGTTGTAAGAACATGGATTATTGAACCTTAAGTCCATTCAACAGAAAAACGAAAACATCACAAATGGTGTAAAAGAAAAAGGAATACTGAATTCCGATGGTTGAATATGGATTTTCCTTTTCATCCATTAACTAAAATTAAATATAATGGTATTAGGACATGTAGGATGGGTTTGGGCATTTCTCTATTAAAATATATTTGATCGGTATTATTTCATTAAAAGTCATCATGTAAATGTTTGAATCGAATTGGAAGTGATTGTAAGATGTTAGGAGGTGAAGATAGTGTGATACCACCAAATGACAAAATAGCAAGTCGATGACAAGATAATGCCACGTTGATTGAAAACCCCGATTATATCCTCGAAGGGAAGAAAGAGTGAACACTTATGGGAAGCATAATGTATGGTTGAAACAGGGAGAAGTAATAAAGAAGCGTTTAAAATATTTTTTGTCGAATTTCAAACGAGTAAGAAATGTGTTAGATATGATTATAAATATATCATTGACTTTTATTAGCAAAGCAAGATAAAAGGTTTATGTCGACTAAAAACCCATATTTTGATAGAATGGATTTTAAGAAGTTTGGAGGTATTGATTAGTTTGACTTTGTCCATTAGTTATTATTTTTAGTTATTAATTTTGTTAATAGATATGTTTTTGTCCATTAGTCTTTATTTTTAGTTATTAATTTTGTTAATAGATATGTGATGTAAAACTAAACGAGACAAAAGCATAGTAGGTATATGAGTCATTTGTAATCGAGTAATTATTAACATGAAGTTGTTTTGTTGGCGTTGAGTGGATTTGAATTCAATTTACACAAAAATAGGAAAAGAAAAGCAATGTTATCATAAACGCATATTCAATGCAGGAGTCTAACTTTGATTTGAATATATGAAGTAAAAGAATAATCTTGAAGATGTTTTTGCTATGAAGGAAGGAACTAGGAAGGGAGGTCCATCCTATATCACGTGGGTGAAGCAAACAGCCAAGGGAAAATGTTACACCTATGTTCCAGAATGGTTCAATGTAGGGCTTTAAAGAGTCAAAAGCTTGGTTTTTGGGGAAAACTGAGTGTCACGATGTGACCATAGGATGGTCACAACGTGACAAGCCAAAATGAGAAACGTGTATCGGATCTGAGGTCACGACGTGACACATGGATTGTCATGACGTGAAGTAGACTACAACCCAATCTCATGATCTTTTAGGGCTTCCTTCGTATTTAAATATCTATAAGTCGATTTTAGGGCTCATTATCAGCCTCCATCACCCTCAGATCTCAGAAAACCCTAACCCTAATCCCTCTTGGTGGTTCTTGGCCTTTTGGTGCTTTTGGTAGCTTAAAGAAGGAGAAAAAAGGTATTCTAGTTTTGGATATAGCAAGGAAACTTCATCATCGTCATCTTGTGCTTTTTTTGGACCTGTGTAAGTGTCCAAGATCCAACCTTTATGCTTCAAGGTTTCTAGATCTAAGTCTTTATCCCTTTATCTTCAATTTTGAGTAAGTTGAAATGATGGGATTCCATAAAATTGGGCAACTTTGTAGATCCTTGAAGCCTTTTGAGTATTATTTGTTTTAGATCTGAGATTTGGTTGAGAATTGGGATCATTGCATGAGTTTGGAGTCATTTTCTTGGCCTTTGCCCTAGATTTGATAGAGGATGTGCATGGGGCACGCATGTCCATAAAGTTGTCATTTTTATGGACTTTTGGAGTCCCCTTAAGCTTCTGGAAAAGTTGGAGTTGCAGTCTTAAAGGATTAAGGACTTAAACAATTAGATTGTTGCTTCAAACTGCGGTCACAACATGACATAGGGGATATCATGACGTGACTATGAAGGAATCCACAACTATTTTGTTATGTTATGCCCATGATGTAACTGAGGAGGGTTCGCATCGTGATGCTTACTGAGTGAGTTGTCTGTGATCGAGTTGGCTGAGTTGGAACGAGTCGAGTTGGAGCCGAGCTGAGTGCATTCCCACGACGTGACCAAGGGCTAGTCACGACGTAAGGGTCAGTTGTTGGTATTATTGATTGTTGACATTGACCATTGGCTCTTTGGGTATGTTTGAATTTTGTTCAAAATGGTTGAATTCAGTACATAGGCTAAGGTTGGACCTTGTGTGTTTTGATAGGCGTGTTGTAGCACCGGTCGTGTAGCAGAGAGCTATGGTTTAGCTGATTTCATGAGTCAGGTGAGTTTTCTAACTATACTGTGTAGAATGCTAGTTGTCTTTGTGACTCTTGCATTGTGTGTTGGGTTGGGCCTAATTTATATGCATGTTGGACTGGGGTTATTTGCATGTTGGGTTGGGCCCATTGATATTTTGGGTTGGGCCCATGGATATGTTGGACTGGGCCCATTTGTATGTGGGTTGGGCACATTGGTACGTGGGTTGGGCTCGTTATTATGGGTTGGGCCCATTGATATGTATGGTATGTGGTATTTTGGGGAACTCACTAAGCTTCGTGCTTATGTGAGAGAACAAAATAGATCTGATGCGCAGGGACAAGGTTTGAAAACTCAAACCTTTAGTGAGTGCTTAAGATCAATGTCTGCTTGCTAATAAATGTTCTAGTCAAGCCTGGATAGACCAGTCAAGTCTTAGTTAATATATATTCAACAAATGATCAAGTAATAAATGAGGAATGAGAATAAATGATCAAGGTAAAGCTAATAAATGAAGAACAAGAAGAATGTTTGAAAGAGAGTTGAAATAACTTAGTAAAATGCCAAAAGTGAGTGAATGACCCGTCTCATAATATTGCATTGAAAGCTCCTTTAAATAGGAGTGAGTGAAACATGGTACTAACCAATAAACATACATAGGACCGAATAAAAGGAACAATTCTTACATTCTGATTGTCCAAGTTGACAAACATACTAAGTCCTATGAAATTTCTAATCATGCAAAGAGACAAAAGTAATTAATACATAAAGAGACAAACCAGCTTCTTCGGATTAGCACAAATTCCGGACATAATGTCCATTCGGGAATGTCTTCACTCCTGAACTTCAAAAATCTTCTCTCCAATTCCGGACAGCTTCCGGACTATTATTCACTTCGGAACTTGATGCTGACTCCGGAATAATCACTTGGACTTAGGATTGCTAGAGGTTCACTTTCAGGTTCCAACAATCTCCCCCTAAGTGAACTTAGCAATCCATTCAGTTGTATAGCTTCTTCCTTGATGAAGGTGTAGGCCCGGAACAACCATTCTCTGACTTCAATGTACCAGGTCAGTTAACTTACAAACTTTGCCTTGGCCTGTTCCAGAGCTTTAGACTTGGATGCACGAGAAATGAACTTCTAAAGGGCTTTGGTTGAAACTAAGTGTTTGTCAAGGACACAGAAAAATTCCTTCTTGTTTGTCTTCCTAGTTGTGTAGACAAACCCTAGAACCGGGTCATCAATTGGACCTTCTTCAAGCAATTCAGCTTCCGGAAGAACAAAGGTGATTTTCGCAATGAAGTCTTCAGTTCCGTATAGATGGGCCAGCAGCCAGCTCATAGTCGCATCTGCAAAACTATGCAACATATTCCTTGAGGAAGCTTAGAGCAACATGGAAAGCATCCATGCTAATATCATTGTTTTGCATTCCTCAGAAGTGAGCAGCCAAAGTAAGAATGTCGTTCGGATTCATCGAAGGGAAATCCACATCAGTGATGGTCCGGTAAGTTGGCTTTTTCCAGAAGACGTGAAATCGAAATAGTGGGCAGTTGAGTTGGAAGTTCACTAGGATTTTCCTTGCAAATCCATGGACTTTAGTAATTATTTTTCTTGTCCATACTTCCTTCAGAGGTTGTGCATTCTTGGAGTAGAATGTTTCAAGCCTTTCTCGTTCCGTCCGGAGGATCACTTCCGGATCGTCATTGGGGTGAAGAGGAGCAACCCTGATGTAGTATTTGCTGTATGGAGAGAGAGGAAGATCGAGTTGTTCGGAGTCATTGGTGGGAACATTGTAATACATGAAGGGAATAATTTCATGATCATGGAGAATGCCTTCACGACAAAGAGGAGATATTCCACGCATCGGATCAGGATTATCCTTGAGAGCTTGGATCCGGATGCTATCCTCTAGTGCCTTGTTGATTTCCTCCTGACACCATCCTTGCTTTTGATTGAGAGGATGTCCAAAGTGGAAGGCTTGTTGTTCGGCTGTCATTGGCAGTTTTCCTTTGTCTCTTTTTAATGCAGCCATGATGAACTGCATACTCTCATCCACCACATATTTCGGAGTAGGGTTCGGAAGAGGATCTTCCGGAATGACATCAGGGATCCGGAGTGGAGAACCCTGGTCTATAGCAGCAATTTTTGGAGCCGGAATAAGTGGAAGCATTGAAGGAGTGGCGCGGAAGGCTTGAGCTATGAGGATTGATTTTGCTTTGGCCATTTGAATAGTCCTTTGTAGAACGTCAGGTAAAGAGGATGGCCAAGAGACTGCGGACCATATCCTCTTTTCTTCCTCTGTCCTCACCTTTGGAAATAGCTTCTTCAAAGCCTCGAGACCAAGAACTCCTTTGGTGACATACTTCTCTTCATCACTATCTTCTTCATCATCAGATTTGTTTCCTAGAAGTCCGGAAATAACGTGGACTTCATCATCGGAATCCAAATCTTCATCTCGGAGTTGAAAACCGAGGCATGCTTCCATGGTTGGCTTGGACCTTCTCCCCCTCTTTCATCGGTGGTTTTCGGAACCAGTTCAATTACTAAAGAGTCCTTCAACTCTTCAAACTTGGAAAATACTTTCTGAAGGCCCGTGTTGAGTTGACGAGTGAGGGCATCGTATGCTTCAAAAGTGGGAGCCTGAGTAGCGAGATGATCAAACAGATGGCCAAGAACAACTCACATCTCATCAAAATTTCGATTCGGAACATCAACGATGTTCCAAGTGGATCGAAGTAGCTTGATGAGGACTTGTTGAATTATGAGGATCATCTCGTCCTTCTTCTTGAATTCTTTCTCCATCCTTTGAATTTTCTTCTCATGACGAACATGGGTCTGTTTAATAAGATCGTTGGTAGCAGACACCAAGTCATCATGGACCTTTAGCATGGTGGTGATTGTTTTCAGGTAGTGTTCAACGGAGGCATCATATTTGGCCTCAACTTCTTCTATGGAGTGCTTGAGTCGGAGAGAAATGAGTTGATCCAACTGAGCTTCTCTTTCCGCAACTAAAGGTCCGGACTGCTAGGATAAAGATTGAAGGATAGCATCAAGCTTGGAATCCAGTCCGGAAACCTTTTGATCCAATTTGGTTTTGTTCTTTGTTATGGAAGATTCAATGGAAGAGACTTTCTTCATGGTGTCCGACACATTTGTTTAAATCTCAAGGAGAACAAATGGATCGATATAATCACCAGCTGAGGATCCGGTGTCGGAATTGGAATGCTGAGGCTTTTCCTTGTGAGGCTTGGGATTCGTAGAAGTGTTGGGATGAGTGGCAACATCATCATGAATCTTGTGAGTTGATTCGGATTCAAACACTGACTTTGAAGAGGATGGCTTCAAGTGAAGTTGAACGCAAGAGACCATGGGGGCATCAGCAACATTAGCAGCATCGGTGGTCAGTAACACTTCTTCTGAAATCTCATCTTCCGAAGTAGAAGGATTGGAAGCTTGAGGAAGAGGCTTTGGAGTTTCTCCGGATGTGAACTCGAGATCAACCAGTTGATTCCACTTGTGATCTGGTGAGCTCCGGATGTCTGGAGTGAGCCATGTTCACATAATCTTCCCACAAAGGATCATTAACTCCGGGTCTTCCTATACCCTTTCCGGGTATCAGACCAGTTGAGGCATCCGAAGTTAGAGGGACTACTCTAGCTTCGGAATGCTTAGGATCCGGAACATGGGTTCTGGAGTGTGTACATGTAGAAACAAATTGGATATTAAAAGTGACACGTGGGTGTGTTCCAGGGGTGCAAGGAACTATGGTCAACACCGACATCACCTTTTTGAGAAGGTGATGGTGGATTATGTGGATACTCCCCGTGTGTGTGTGCTTGTGATATTGAAACATTAAGGGGTACCTCAAATGAGTGGGCAGGAGGGGTGTTCGGACGGCCAGAGTCAGCCTGAATGTCATGAGCATCTTCCTATAGAGAGGAAGAGTCGACTTTGGATCTCTTTTGAGGCTTTGACTTAGTAGGGGAAGTTTTCCTCTTGGCGGACTTCTTCGTCTTCCATGGCTTGGAAGATGTTGGCTTGGCCACTTCCGAAATGGGCTCAATGGGGACTTAGGCAGACTGTGTTGGGTCGAACACAGTCGAAGTCTCCAAATGTTTTTTTTCAAATTAAGAGAATCGGAAAGAATAATGTCCAACATATGCTGAGGTAACCTCCGGACAGGACCAAAAGAAGATTGGTCCGGAACTCTATGGGACTTAACAGTCTTCAAGGAAATGCATACCTCCGGAGGAATCGCAGCACAAGGAAGAGGTTCGGAAAGCTCTTTGAAGAGTTGATGCAGAGTCAAAGCCCAAAACCTAGGACTTGAGATCTCATTCTCCTTTCTTTTGATGGAAAACTTGTAGAAGTCTTGCCATAGTACCTCCAGAAGATCAACAACATTATCACGTTCGGAGTAAATGTTGTAAACCACATACAGCCAGTCCTTGCTAAGTGTATCTGTACCTCCATGATTTATGGATAGTCCTCTAATGATCAGATGCATCAACACGGTCCAGAGTCCAGAAACGGTTGATTTCTTGAAGTCTTTCGCCTTGTAGTGCTGATTGTACCCAATGTGATTCAAGAACAGCTGGAATTCTTCTGCAGTTGGTTCTTGAACAGTGAAGCCCTTGGGGTTTCCTTTAACACCGATTGCCTATAAGAAAGTGGTTTTGTATATTGGAACAATTCGATCGCCAATGATTTTGGTTTCCAGTACACCGTTTTCTTCCTTGATTCTTGTGAAAGCCCTGTAGAGATGATGAAGTGGAAGAGGTGGTTCAAGGACTCTAGTGAGTGGGATGGAGATGGGATGATTGGCGATGAACTCGATCATAACTCTAATGGATTCATTGTAATCCATAGGGTTTGGTGAGAATAATTGTGTTGTATCCTTGAGAAAGGTTTCAGGCGATGTTGAAGACGATGACCACTATTGAAGGTTTCTTATTTGCAATCGACTTCTTGGGAGTTGAGGCAGTCGGTGCATTTTTCTGTGGAGAAGATTGGAAAGCCATTGTTGCAGAAAGATGAGTGCTTGAAGAACACGATGAACACAGAGAGAAATCGATGGTTTTGGAAGGTTTGGGTGCGTAAATAGGTAAAAGGGGTTTTCGATGGGTATATATAGGTAAGGGAAATGGGTCGGGTTAGGAATGGTAATGATGAGGATCCGAATTCGAACCAGGTGCATTAATTGAAAAAAGGCTTTTTGGAGGTTGATTTGACTTGGGAAGGGAAAGTTAGGGTTGTTTTAAGCTAGAAATAGAAAACCCAAACAGCCATTGGATGGTTACTTTTGAAAACGTGCAGTCGTGGCACAAAAATCAAGGAAGATTAAATAAGGATCCTTACAAAGTAATCGTTGCAACAAAAAACGATTCGCCTTATAAACCTTTGGAATTCCGGATGAGCGGTTCCGGACAGTGTAAGATCCGGAGGATAAAGAGTTGTGCTCCGGAACATGATTGTTTTGAAAAATGGTCCGAAATGGGAATTAATCCGGAAAGAGTTTCAGTTAAGAAAAATTCGATTCCGGAGTCAAAAATTTATTGTGATTTCGGAAAAGGTTTATGATTTCGGAGCAAAAAATCTGAAATAGTGATTTTCAAGAATTTCCGGAAGGGATTTGAAAAAGTTTCTGGAACATGATTTGGAAAGCATGCCGGAGTGAGATTTGAGAAAACTTCCGGAGTGAATTTTGAAATTCCGAAGTGCAGAATGCAATACCTTTCCGGGGTGGAATTTCGGGATGCCATTAGGAAGTATATTTCGAGATGAAAATTCGAGCACTATGACTATGTGGACTTTGAACAACAAATAATCAGGATGAACTGTACAACCTAAAACTCAAGTGATGGTTAGAAATAAAGACAAGTAAAATGATCCTATGTATTCCGAGAGAAGGTAGTTCCGAGATGAAAAAAAAAAGGTTTTTAAGATCGGAACTAATTTTCTTTCGGATACTTCTATCAAAGAGAACAAGTCTCTTGAAACAACTGAGGATATGGCATCATCATACCCATCTTGTTCAGAAAACCATTGAATTTGGTTTCGTCTAATGCCTTAGTAAAGACACAGCAATCTCATCGTCCTATGGAACAAAAATGAGTTCATTGTTACCATTTAGAACATGATCTTTTATGAAATGGTAACTTATATCAATGTGCATAGTCATTGAGTGTTGAATTGGATTGTCAGAAATCACAATGGCACTTTGAGAATCACAATAGATAGGAATACGTTGAAAGCGGTAACCATAATCGAAGAGTTGAGATTTCATCTACAGAACCTGAGATGTACAGCTGGCAACAACAATGTATTCAGCTTCAGCTGTAGAGAGGGCAATGCAGTTCTGTTTCTTGGATGACCAACTAACCAAACGACCACATAAGAACTGACAGCCACCTGAAGTGCTTTTTCTATCAAGTTGAAGACCACCATAGTTTAAATCTGAATAGGCTTGAAGTAGGAAGCTCTCATTTTTTGGGTACTAGATTCCGAGACTATTTGTACCTTTGAGGTATCGGAAAATTTGTTACACAGCCAAGAGTTGAGACATCTTTGGGTTGACTTGAAATC
The DNA here is from genome assembly GCF_051521515.1 of Lactuca serriola. NCBI lineage: Eukaryota > Viridiplantae > Streptophyta > Magnoliopsida > Asterales > Asteraceae > Lactuca > Lactuca serriola. The sequence goes on along the minus strand of NC_136412.1, from coordinate 262,359,629 downwards.
TGGCACACAAACATGTGGAAAACATGATATCCGGACGACTTGCTGTGAGATAGAGCGAAGATCCAATCATTCCTCGGTACTTCTTTTCATCAACTGAAACACTTGAAGGGTCGACAAAGATCTTTTGTCCGAAGCCCATTGGTACCTTGGCTGAGGCACATATGTCCATTGAGTATTTCTTGAGGAGTTCCGAAATGTACTTCTCTTGGTGAATGAATATTCCTCTGTTAGGTTGTTTGACTTGGAGGCCAAGAAAGAAGCTTAACTCCCGATTCATGCTCATTTGGAATCGATTGATCATTAGTTTAGCAAAGTCAGCAACCATAGATGAATCCGTATATCCAAAAATGGTATGATCCACATAAATTTGAACCAGCATGAGATGTTTTTCCATTTGATCTTCGGAACAGGGTAGGATCTTGAATTCCTCTTTGGAAACTGGAGCGCTTGAGAAAATCAGTGAGAGTCTCGTACCATGCCCGAGGAGCCTGCTTGAGGCCGTAGACTGCCTTCCGGACCTCGTAACAGTAGTTTGGAAAGGAGAGATTAATAAAACCGGGGGCTGTTGAAGGTATACTTCAGTGTCGAGTTCACCATTAAGAAAAGAACTCTTAACATCCATTTGGTAAACTTTGAAGCCTTTGTGAGCAGCATAAGCAAGAAAGATTTTGATGGCTTCAAGACATGCAACATGAGCAAAGGTCTCATCGTGGTCGAGCCCTTCAATCTGTGTAAATCCTTTTGCCACCAATCTTGCTTTATTTCGAATAATAACTCTGGCGTCATCTAGCTTTTTGCGAAATACCCATCTCGTACCGACAATAGGATGATTCTGAGGAGGAGGCACGAGAGTCCATACTTCATTTCGGACAAATTTTGTCAATTCTTCTTGCATGCTTGTAATCCAGTCAGCATGCTCTAATGTTTCCTTGATGGATTTGTGTTCAACCATGGATATAAATGCTGAGAAATGGCATTCATTTTGGATACTTGTAGCAGAACGAGTCTGTACACCAGCATTAGGGTTTCCGATTACTTGGTTCAAAGGATGATCCTTCTTCCAGACGTGTAACCTTGGGAGTTCTTGTGCAGTAGTCGATCTGATATCAACATTGGGATTGATTTGCTCCCCCTGACTGGTTTGAATATGAGGATGATGCTCCCCCTGAACTTCTGAACCAGAGAGGTTGACATCATCATTAGAAGGAACTCAAAGAAAATTTCATTTTCATCAATGTTGATAGGATTGAAGTCATCGAAATTAGCAACTGCATCTTGGAAGCCATCCACATTTGATTCAAGAGAGGGATGAGCATTCTCCCCCTCAACCTGAGAAGGTTGAAACGGTTCGGAATCAAATGGAGGGAGGCTTGGGATTGGACCGGAGACATTTTGCGAGACAGGGGCTTCAGAAGGAGAGATAGGAGTGGGGATTAGCCTTGTTCGAGATTCCAAATCAAGGGCTGTTTTGGAAGGTCCAAAGAGAGTTTCAAAATCAACTTCAAGAATTGTTTGTGGGTTCGGACATCCTAGTGGTGGAGCATCGGACTCCATAATGTGAGTTGTAATTAGGGGTGTCAAAAAAAACCCGAACCCGACTAACCCGACCCGACCCAAACCCGAATAAGGTAATTAGGGTCGGGTTTAATAGGGTCAAAATTTCTAATCGGGTTATTTGGGTTAACCCGACAAACCCAAATTGAAGTTAGGGTCGGGTTTAGGGTTATTTTTTTCTAAAATCGGGTTTTAGGTCAACCCGTTTAACTAACAGTTTGTATAGTACAACACTTTATACCTATTGTTATTCTTCGGCTTTATTTCTCTTCGTTTAAAAGTTAAATCATATCACGAAGACAAAAGCTTTCACTGTTTTCTCATCATCGACGATAGTTGTCGTAAGTAACAAAATAAACAGAACATTTTCTCGAAATTTATATTTTCAGTCCTTATATTAATAAGTGATTTATAAAAATGATACAAATTGAATCCATCTTACTTTCTACGTATAACCTACACTAACAGCATAATGAATTGAACATTTTTTTGCAATTTACATATTGAGTCCTTGTACTATTACCTGATTTGCTCAAATGGAAAAACATTAGTCTGACTTACATTTCAACCCGATTAACCCGTCTAACCCGACCCTATTAACCCGTAACCCGATTAACCCAAACCCAACTAACCCGTACCTTAATAGGGTCGGGTTTTGGGTGAAATTTTTATTTTTACAAACCCGACTAACCCGACCCATTTAACCCGAAACTCAATTGGGTTGACCCGATTAACAGTCCTGGTTGTAATATGGGTTGGGCCAGAATTGCAAACAAAGTTGTCATCGAAAGTAACATCAAAGCTTTCTTCCAGAACACGAGTTCTCCTGTTAAGAACTCTGTAATCTTTTGATTTTGAGGAGTACCCGAGGAAAATGGCTTCATCAGCTTTAGGTTGGAACTTGGTAAGCTGATCGCGATTGTTCTTGATGAAGCATCTGCATCCGAAAACATGAAGAAACGAGATTGTTGGCTTTCGACCATTCATTGCTTCGTACGGTGTCATCTTGAGGCGTCGATTGATGATACTCCATTTTTGAGTGAAACAAGCAGTTGATACAGTTTCAGCCCAAAGGTAGAGTGGTAGATTTGCAAAGTTTAGCATGGATCGAGCAGCTTCAATGAGAGTTCTATTGCGTCTATCGAATACACCGTTCTGTTGTGGAGCATAAGGAGCTGAGAAGTTGTGGTCAATTCCTTTTTCTGTGAAGAATTTCTCAATGGTGGAATTACTGAATTCCGATCCATTTGTCACTTCGGATTCTCCTAACTGGGAGTTTGATAATAATTTCTATTCATTTGATAAAATTGATGAGCTCTAAGGCTGTTTCGGATTTCAGCCTTAAGAAGAAGACCCAAGTGAACCTTTTAAAGTCATCAACAATCACAAGAATGTATTTCTTATGATGAAGACTTTCTACAGTGGATAGTCCACAAAGATCAATGTGTAGAAGCTCCAACGGTTCCGAAATGGATTTTTCGATGATAATAGGATGACCCTTCTTCGATTGCTTACCACACTCACAAGTAACACACAAATGATCATTTTCGAATTTGAGAAGGGGTAAACCTCTCACCATCTCGTCGTATATGAGATCATCCATGTACCGAAAATTCAGATGAGCGAGCCTTCGGTGCTATAACCAACTGACGTCAGGAATAGCTTTGGTGAGAAGGCAGAGTTCCGGTTTGCCAATAATCATGTTGATGTCGAGCGGGTACATGTTGTTGTTGCGAAGCGACTTGATTAAACACTCTTTCCGGTCTTCAGTCATTACATAGTTGTACTTTTTGCAAAATTCCACACGTCAATTTGAATCAGTGAGCTGAGCTACACTTATCAAATTATGTTTCAGATCAGCTACATACGCCACATTTGAGATAGAGAAGTTTCCATTGGTGAGAATTCCGTAACCACGAATTTGAGAGTTGGAGTTGTTGCCATAGTTCACGTAACCATCGTTTGGAGAAAGCTTTAGATCTCGCAGAAAGTCTTTCTGCTCCATCATGTGCATGGAGTAAGCACTATTAATATACCATATTATTTCTTGCTCTGAAGCACTAAGTGCCTAAATTAGTGAGTAATGGAGTTGTTAGGCTCTGAATTAGACTTTGGGACATAGGCACGGACTTTGGACTTTGATTGTGACTTAGGAACAACTTTGTGTTTCCTGGTGGTACACTTTGAGTACTTTGGAAACAGACAAAAGGTTAATGTCTTTTCATCTATCCAGTAATCATATTCAATGACTTGAGGGTTGCGAACAGTCTTCTTCAGACCTTTGACTTTCGGAGCGTTGGAAACAGTTGTAACCTCCGGAATTGTTGTTTCATCAATTAGAGATTTGACTTTCCACACAAGATTTTTCTTTGAAGATTTTGAAATTTTTATTTTCTTTGCATTTGTGGATTTGCTTGATGACACATTGGTTTTTGAAATATTGGGTTTAAAAATTGTGCCATCAGATTTAGCAATAAAAACAGATGAAACAGTCTGAGGAGAAGTGTTTTGGACAGTCATGGCATTCACACGAGATTTAGGCTGAGTAGAGTTGACTACTTTTTTGGTTTCTACAGGACCGAGAGATTACGAAGGTCTTTTGAGGATCTTAGTGGGAGTAAAGGAGTTTTAACTATGGGGTGATGCATGAGAATTCTGAGATACACTCTTTGTGGAGTTTTCAAGGAGCCAGGAATTTTGTCTAGTCTTAACTTCCTTTTTATGTGCATTTCGAGCTTCTACTTTGGGATCTACGATATCCTTCCTATTCAGAATTGGTTTTCTCTTGGGGTGAGATGAGGATTTTGAAGTTTGTCCTACGGATGGATTACTAAACTCAGGATTAATGGGAACCAATTTCGTTTTTGAGACGACTAAGGAATCCGATTCGCAAGAATCAGAGGAGACACGGCTTGAATTTACAACTTTACCATCTAAGGATGCCCATACAAACTCAGAGGTAACAGTTTTAGTTGTCACCGGAATGATTTCTTCAATGTAACAACCCGTTCCCGGTATGATGATTCCTTGGTATTTATTTTGAAGTTTTGTAAAGGGACTCGGCGAGTTCATAGCCTGACTCGCCGAGTAGGGTCGGGATTTCGAGCACGTGTTAGCTGGCGACTCGGCGAGTCCATATTCTGGACTCGGCGAGTCTGTCCGTTTGGGAGAAACCCTAAATCCCTGGGTTGCTCACTATTTAAGCCACCTTATAGCCCCAATCTCGCCTCCTTCACCCTGTGAACGCAGTGAGAAAACCCTAATCCTCCCTTGAGAGCTTATAAGTGTTTTTGGTGCCATTTTGTGAAGGTGTGAAGAAGGAGAAGAAGAAAGAAGCAAGGAGAAGAGTTGGAGTGCAAAGATCCAAGGGCGAGTCTGAGTTATTTGAGGTATTTTCGGAGTTCCCTGTTGTTATATGCTTTAAACTTCCACTAGGGCTCTCCTAAGAGCTAGTTGATGCTTGTTCCAAGCCTTATGTGTGCATGTATGCCTTAATAAGTCGAGATATCTTTAGATCTGAGTGATGGGGTGTTGTAGAGCCCAGATCTACTGTCTTTTTGGAGTTACTTTGCATATTAATCATAGATCTACCCATTTTATGCATCCTTTAGCCTTATTTCCCTTATTCATGAGGTTGTGCACGTAAAGTTGGAAACTTTACGTGGTAAATCAGCTTAATGGACTCAGATCTATCAATTGTATGTGTTGGATTCAAACAAAATCGAGTAAAAATCAGTTGCATGGCGGCAACTCGGCGAGTCGGGAAGAACGACTCGGCGAGTTGGGTCGCGAGTTCCCGAGTCCTTCATTTTGGTCAGTGTCGAGTGAATCCAGTGGGTTAGAGAGCGGACTCAGCGAGTTGAGGGTAGACTCAGTGATGGAGGGACTCGGCGAGTTGTTCATACAACTCGGCGAGTCCAAGACAATCTTCTTAGGATCATGAACAACTCGTCGAGTTTGTTCATACGGCTCGGCGAGTCGGATGAAGATTGTCTGAGTTCTTGGATCAAGAGGGTACTCGTCGAGTCGATGCCTCACTCGACGAGTAGCAGCGTATAGAACTGAGAAGTGAGAGTAGGACTCGGCGAGTTGGGTGACCCAACTCGGCGAGTCAGCCCAAAGAGAGTTGACTTTGATCTGGGGTAAAAGAGTTATTTTACCCAGTGCAGTGTTTAGTATTTGATTAAGTATGTTTATGGTCTTGTAGCCGGGGAGATACCGGAGCAGCATCAGTTAGCCCTCAGAGCTATTCACTCAGCAGCCAGTTCACGAGGTGAGTCTCCCTTCAGTAGGATCGGGTCTACGGCCACAATGCCGGCCCGTGTAGTTATCAGTAGTCTGGTCTTTAGTTTGATGTAGTAGCTAGTTGGCTTGACGTCTTTGTGATTCAAGCGTATTTGTGTTATGTGTTCCGGACTTCGGTCCGATGCAGTCAGTTCCGGACTTCGGTCCGATGCAGTTAGTTCCGGACTTTGGTCCGATGCAGTCAGTTCCGGACTTCGGTCCGATGCAGTTAGTTCCGGACTTTGGTCCAATGCAGTTAGTTCCGGACTTCGGTCCGATGCAGTTAGTTCCGGACTTTGGTCCGATGCAGGGGACAAGGTCCCGGTCAGTTCCGGACTTCGGTCCGATGCAGCTAGTTCCAGACCTCGGTCTGATGCAGTGGGCCAGGCCCAGTATGTGATTTATATGTATTGTATGGTATGTGGTAGTTTAGGGGAGCTCACTAAGCTTCGTGCTTACAGTTTCAGTTTTGTTTCAGGTACTTCCGCTTGTAGAGAGAGGAGCTCGGGATGATGGCATCGCACACACCACAGCTTCAGCTTTTATCCTGGGAGTTGATTGGTTCTTAATTTTTACATACGGATATGATACAGTTTTTCGCATAGTGTTTTTATTATGATTTTGAGATACATCATGTATGGTTTATGATATGACACTCAGATTATGGTTTTTGGTTATGTTGAAAAACGAAATTTTTGGGTCGTATTTTTGGGTCGTTTCAAGTTGGTATCAGAGCCCTGGTTTGAGGGATTCGGATACACTTCCGGGTGTATCTGAACTCAAACTAAGGGGAAATAAAAAGATTTTTTTTTAAAGGGAAAATGTTTTCTAAAAGAAATTTTGAAAGCACTTAGAAAGAAAGAAATTTTTAAACAAGATAAGGGTGTGGTGCATGCGATCAGTCGAGCTCAAGTAAGTACTCCCAAATTACCCATACAAGTTATTTGTTCAGTTTCAGTTTCAGTATAACAGCATGCTAGTATAGGACTAAGGATCTAGGAGGATGCCTTATGTGCCTGCTTTATGTGTTACAGCTTTATGAGTATTGCATGCTAGTATTGAGTAGACAGCAGTAGGATAGCCTGTTTAGGTTATGCCTGATAGTATGAGCTTAGCACTGTATGCTAGATCAGTTTCTCGTTTTGAGAATAGTTTTGCTTGAGTATGTTTCCTTTATCCGAATGCTACTTGCTTCGTGCTTTGTGGGAGTTCTGATTGATGGAAGTTAGCCATTAGGTGAACACGTTACACCACATGTGATCAGGGTTGAATAATCCCAGAGTGATGGAACTGACCCTATTGCGCAGCTCTTGTTTGAGTCCAACCGTTATAGGGACGGGTCTTTTACTTGAAGAATTATCTGATCTTCGTCACATGTGATGGTGTTCAGGTGATGGTTAATTAGCATTATAAGGAGACCTGCAGCAGCTGAGGACCAGTTGAATTGAGTCTGAGGTTTCCCTGGGGCAAGCCTAGGATGAGAGTAGCAGAGATCAGTAGTAGTAGAAGTGATTTGGTGGAGTCAGGGCAGTTCTTGAAGAAAGTACGGATAGATGTGGAAGGTAGTATGGGCCCGTACTACTGGAAGCAGAGGATCCGTACTCGAATCAAGAAAGGCTGAGACGAGACCAGGAAGCTAGTTGTAGTATCAATGATCCCTCGAGATATTTCTGTTTCCTGATGTAGTTGTGATGTGTTACGAGAATGGTGGTTTTGCGTTCGAGACCAGCAGCCGGCAGCGGAGGTGCCGGGGAGGGATCAGGTTCAGGATCGGGGGATGAGCGCATGGATGAGCAGACCCGAGAGTTTCTTTCTTCGGAGATTACGCGCATCATTATAGAGCAGACTCCTGTGATCTTCGGTTCGATCAAGGAGGGGATTCTAGAGCTGATGGATGAGAGATTGGGCACCTTCCGTGCCGAGGTGGCAGCCATGATGGGGTCGCGCACCCTTACCTTCAGGGAGTTCAGGGCATGTGGAGCTCCGGACTATCATGGGGCGCGAGACCCCATAGCGAGCACCAGATGGTTGGCGGATGTGGCCAACGCTTTCCGTACTAGCAGATGTCCCGAGGGGGACAAGGTCAGATTGGCGTCCTGTCTCCTGAAGGACAGGGCACGAGATTGGTGGGAGGAGGTCGGGCATGCCATTGGGGATGACGCAGCATTGGACGCCATGACCTGGGCTGATTTCTCTACCAGGTTCAGGGCGGAGTTTGCACCGGTCATTGAGGTGCAACAACTAGCTAGGGAGTTTCAGGACCTCACCCAGACGACAGAGACAGTGGCGGAGATCACCGCCAAGTTCAGGGAGAGGGCTCTTCTCGTTCCTCAGTATGTAGCTGATGAGGAAATGAAGAAGGCCCGTTATCATGAGATGTTGCGGAGCGATATCCGCCAGTTTGTGAGCCGGTCCAGCTGTAAAACGCTGGAAGATATGATTGCTAGAGCTCGGGAGAGGGAGATTGACCTTGAGATGGAGAAGAAGAGGAAACCGGAGGCGGTTTCGGGTTCAGGCGGGTCGGGCAAAAAGCCCAAGGTTTCGGATCACAGATCTAGGAGTCAGCAGAGCCACGGTCGATGTGGCAAGTGTGGGAGATTGCACAAGGGAGCGTGCAAGGCAGGGAGTTCCGGTTGCTACAAGTGCGGTCAGATTGGGCATTTGAGTAGGGATTGTACGGCCCCTGCTACTGCCGTCGCAGCATCAGATCTGATTTGCTTTCAGTGCAATCAGAGGGGACATAAAAAGTCCCAGTGTCCGAGTCTAGCTTCAGCGGGGAAGGTGGCTGCACCTGCCCCTGCTACCTTGAGGATTACAGATGGCCGGCAGGGCCGAGCTGAGGCGCCAGTGGCGAAGAGTAGGGCGTTTCAGATGACAGCAGAGGAGGCGCGAGCGACTCCTGATGTGGTGACAGGTATGTATCTTCCCTTTTATCTCTTTATCATTATTGATTAAATGTTGCTTATGATTATATGTTTTATTCAGGGTCGTTCTCTGTGAACGACATTTCTGCTATGGTATTATTCGATTCGGGGGCTACCCGATCATTCGTATCACTTGCGCTTAGCAAGAGATTCAGTAGAGCTCCAGGGGAGCTGGATTGCCCATTAGAGGTTGAGATAGCGGATGATAGAACCGTGAGGGTCGGCAGAGTGCATAGAGGGTGTTCTCTTCAGTTATTTGATGAGCAGTTTTCAGTGGATCTGGTACCTATTCCCATGCGAGGGAATAAGGTTATTATGGGTATGGATTGGCTAAGCCCCAATGGGGCGGTGATTGATTGTGAGCTTCAGCTAGTGAGGGTTCGCACTCCCAGTGGGGGAGAGTTGGTGATCCAGGGCGAGAGGCCACAGCGAGGACCGACCTTTTGTTCCGCCGCAAGGGCGAGGCGCTATGTTCAGCAGGGTTGCGCCGGTTTTGTAGCTTACATTTTGGATGCCCGGGAGAAGGGCAAGTCGACAGTTGATGATGTTCCTATTGTTCGAGACTACCCGGACGTGTTTCCCGAGGATTTGCCGGGGATACCTCCTGAGAGACAGGTTGAGTTCAGGATCGACCTCATTCCTGGTGCGGCTCCGATAGCCAAGGCACCGTATCGACTAGCTCCCCCTGAGATGCAAGAGTTGTCTACACAGCTGCAGGAGCTGTTAGACAAGGGTTTCATTCGGCCGAGCAGTTCGCCTTGGGGAGCGCCGATCCTGTTTGTGAGGAAGAAGGATGGGTCGCATCGTATGTGTATAGATTACCGGGAGTTGAATAAGGTAACGGTGAAGAACCGTTACCCACTCCCGAGGATAGATGATTTGTTTGATCAGCTTCAGGGAGCGTCTTGGTTCTCCAAGATCGATCTACGCTCCGGATATCATCAGATGCGGGTTAGAGATGAGGATGTTCAGAAGACTGCTTTCAGAACCAGGTATGGTCATTACGAGTTTGTGGTGATGCCATTTGGTCTCACCAATGCTCCAGCCGCGTTCATGGATCTCATGAACCGCGTGTGTAGGCCGATGCTGGATCGGTCAGTGATAGTGTTCATAGATGACATCTTGGTATATTCCAAGACGCAGGAGCAGCACGAGGAGCACCTGCGGGAGGTGCTGGAGGTTTTGAGGAGGGAGAGACTTTTTGCAAAGTTCTCCAAATGTGAGTTCTGGTTGCGTGAGGTGCAGTTCCTTGGTCACCTCGTCAACCAAAAGGGTATTCTGGTAGATCCGGCCAAGATAGAGGCCGTGATGCAATGGGAAGTCCCGAAGTCTCCATCTGAGATTCGGAGCTTCCTAGGGTTGGCAGGGTATTATCGGAGATTTATTCAGGATTTCTCCAAGATAGCAGTGCCGCTCACCCGACTGACCAGGAATTCAGTGGTATTTCGTTGGGGTCCTGAGCAGCAGTCAGCGTTTGAGACCCTCAGGAAGAGATTATGCGAGGCTCCGATCCTTACCTTGCCAGAGGGAGTAGAGGACTTTGTAGTCTATTGTGATGCCTCGATCACAGGTATGGGAGCAGTTTTGATGCAGCAAGGCCATGTGATAGCTTATGCCTCGAGACAGCTGAAGCCTCACGAGGCTAATTATCCTACCCATGATTTGGAGCTGGGGGCAGTGGTGTTTGCCCTCAAGATTTGGAGGCATTACCTTTATGGGGTCCGTTGTACTATTTACACGGATCACAAGAGTTTGAGGTACCTTATGGATCAGCCGAGTCTGAATATGAGGCAGAGAAGGTGGTTGGATGTGCTAAAGGATTACGACTGTGAGATCCTTTACCACCCAGGGAAGGCCAATGTGGTGGCTGATGCCCTGAGCCGCAAGGTGTCGGCGGCCCCTATCAGAAATCTATGTTTGAGGATGACAGTGATCACTCCGTTGTTGGAGCGGATCAAGGAGGCTCGGGTGGAGGGTCTCAAGGAGGAAAGACAGAAGTGTGAGAGAATCGTGGGCCGAGTAGCCTCGTTTGATTATGATAGTCATGGTTTGCTGACGCTTCACGGGAGAGTGTGGGTACCGTACTGGGGTGGAGTATGGCAAGTGTTGATGGATGAGGCTCATAAGTCTCGGTTTTCTATCCACCCAGGGGCGACGAAGATGTATCGAGATCTTCGACCTAATTATTGGTGGCCCTGTATGAAGCGGGACGTCGCCTGGTACGTCGAGAGATGCCTGACCTGCCGGAAGGTCAAGGCAGAGCACCAGAGACCTCACGGCAGGATGCAGCCGTTAGACATTCCCGTGTGGAAATGGGAGGACATCACCATGGATTTTGTCACCAAGCTTCCCAGGACCGCACGAGGAGTGGATTCGATATGGGTAGTAGTGGATCGGTTGACGAAGAGTGCTCATTTTATCCCGATCCAGGAGAGTATATCGGCGGAGAAGTTAGCCGATATCTATGTGCGAGAGATTGTGGCACGTCATGGAGTGCCGGTATCGGTGGTGTCTGACCGAGATGTCCGTTTCACATCCAGATTTTGGAAGCGGTTCCACGACGAGATGGGTACTCGTCTCCATTTCAGCACCGCTTTCCACCCTCAGACAGACGGGCAGAGCGAGAGGACGATTCAGACTCTCGAGGATATGCTTAGGGCATGTGTCCTAGATTTCGGTGGCAGTTGGGATACGTATCTTCCGTTAGCGGAATTCTCGTATAACAACAGTTATCATACGAGCATTGACCGACCTCCCTTTGAGATGCTGTATGGGAGGAAGTGTAGGATCCCGATTTGTTGGGGCGAGGTCGGTCAGCGGGTCATCGGGAGCACGGAGGTGGTGCTCAAGACGACTGAGTTGATCCAGCAGGTCCGTAGTAGATTGCAGACTGCTCAGAGTCGGCAGAAGAGCTACGCCGATAGGAGGCGTTCGGACTTGGAGTTCCAGGTGGGGGATATGGTTCTTCTGAAAGTCTCACCTTGGAAGGGTGTCATCAGGTTCCGGAAGAGGGGCAAGTTGGGTCCCAGATTTATTGGTCCTTTCAGGGTTTTGGCCGGGGTGGGTCGGGTTGCTTATCGGTTAGATCTTCCTGAGGAGCTTAGTCAGATCCACAACACTTTCCATGTGTCGCAGTTGAGGAAGTGTTTGGTGGATGAATCAGCAGTCGTTCCCCTAGAGGATATTCAGGTTGATAGTAGCCTGAATTATATTGAGAGGCCGGTCGCGATTCTGGACCGGAAAACCAAGACCTTGAGGAACAAGGTAATTCAGTTAGTGAAGGTGCAGTGGCAGCACCGGAAGGGGTCTGAGTGGACGTGGGAGGCTGAGGAGGAGATGAGGGAGCACTACCCAGAGATATTTTCAGATTCAGCCGTAGCAGACTTCGAGGACGAAGTCTGAGATAAGTGGGGGAGAATTGTAACGACCCGTTCCCGGTATGATTATTCCTTGGTATTTATTTTGAAGTTTTGTAAAGGGACTCGGCGAGTTCATAGCCTGACTCGCCGAGTAGGGTCGGGATTTCGAGCACGTGTTAGCTGGCGACTCGGCGAGTCCATATTCTGGACTCGGCGAGTCTGTCCGTTTGGGAGAAACCCTAAATCCCTGGGTTGCTCACTATTTAAGCCACCTTATAGCCCCAATCTCGCCTCCTTCACCCTGTGAACGCAGTGAGAAAACCCTAATCCTCCCTTGAGAGCTTATAAGTGTTTTTGGTGCCATTTTGTGAAGGTGTGAAGAAGGAGAAGAAGAAAGAAGCAAGGAGAAGAGTTGGAGTGCAAAGATCCAAGGGCGAGTCTGAGTTATTTGAGGTATTTTCGGAGTTCCCTCTTGTTATATGCTTTAAACTTCCACTAGGGCTCTCCTAAGAGCTAGTTGATGCTTGTTCCAAGCCTTATGTGTGCATGTATGCCTTAATAAGTCGAGATATCTTTAGATCTGAGTGATGGGGTGTTGTAGAGCCCAGATCTACTGTCTTTTTGGAGTTACTTTGCATATTAATCATAGATCTACCCATTTTATGCATCCTTTAGCCTTATTTCCCTTATTCATGAGGTTGTGCACGTAAAGTTGGAAACTTTACGTGGTAAATCAGCTTAATGGACTCAGATCTATCAATTGTATGTGTTGGATTCAAACAAAATCGAGTAAAAATCAGTTGCATGGCGGCAACTCGGCGAGTCGGGAAGAACGACTCGGCGAGTTGGGTCGCGAGTTCCCGAGTCCTTCATTTTGGTCAGTGTCGAGTGAATCCAGTGGGTTAGAGAGCGGACTCAGCGAGTTGAGGGTAGACTCAGTGATGGAGGGACTCGGCGAGTTGTTCATACAACTCGGCGAGTCCAAGACAATCTTCTTAGGATCATGAACAACTCGTCGAGTTTGTTCATACGGCTCGGCGAGTCGGATGAAGATTGTCTGAGTTCTTGGATCAAGAGGGTACTCGTCGAGTCGATGCCTCACTCGACGAGTAGCAGCGTATAGAACTGAGAAGTGAGAGTAGGACTCGGCGAGTTGGGTGACCCAACTCGGCGAGTCAGCCCAAAGAGAGTTGACTTTGATCTGGGGTAAAAGAGTTATTTTACCCAGTGCAGTGTTTAGTATTTGATTAAGTATGTTTATGGTCTTGTAGCCGGGGAGATACCGGAGCAGCAGCAGTTAGCCCTCAGAGCTATTCACTCAGCAGCCAGTTCACGAGGTGAGTCTCCCTTCAGTAGGATCGGGTCTACGGCCACAATGCTGGCCTGTGTAGTTATCAGTAGTCTGGTCTTTAGTTTGATGTAGTAGCTAGCTGGCTTGACGTCTTTGTGATTCAAGCGTATTTGTGTTATGTGTTCCGGACTTCGGTCCGATGCAGTCAGTTCCGGACTTCGGTCCGATGCAGTTAGTTCCGGACTTTGGTCCGATGCAGTCAGTTCCGGACTTCGGTCCGATGCAGTTAGTTCCGGACTTTGGTCCAATGCAGTTAGTTCCGGACTTCGGTCCGATGCAGTTAGTTCCGGACTTTGGTCCGATGCAGGGGACAAGGTCCCGGTCAGTTCCGGACTTCGGTCCGATGCAGCTAGTTCCAGACCTCGGTCTGATGCAGTGGGCCAGGCCCAGTATGTGATTTATATGTATTGTATGGTATGTGGTAGTTTAGGGGAGCTCACTAAGCTTCGTGCTTACAGTTTCAGTTTTGTTTCAGGTACTTCCGCTTGTAGAGAGAGGAGCTCGGGATGATGGCATCGCACACACCACAGCTTCAGCTTTTATCATGGGAGTTGATTGGTTCTTAATTTTTACATACGGATATGATACAGTTTTCCGCATAGTGTTTTTATTATGATTTTGAGATACATCATGTATGGTTTATGATATGACACTCAGATTATGGTTTTTGGTTATGTTGAAAAACGAAATTTTTGGGTCGTATTTTTGGGTCGTTTCATTCAACAACACAATTGTTCGGATAATTACGCTTAGGAACGTAATCTATGCAATTTGAAACATTGTGATGAAATTCCATGGTCCGATTCAGGTCTAGGTTTATCAGAGGCGAAAAAGGCGTGAAATAGGGACATTGGACAACAATTGGTTGGAACTCAGGAATTAAGGACTCAAAATGGTATATGGTATCATGAAGAGGTGACAATGGAGAAATAGAGGTGTCTGAATGTTTGATGTTCGAAACCTCTCCCATGAATGTCAAATTTTGCAATTCCTTCAAGGTACGAGCAATTGGTTTCGGAAACTCGCTTCCAAGACTAGCTGCTTTAGACCATGGATGACGAAAATTATGAGTCATCCGATCGTTCGCTTCAAGCATGTCTATAGAATGATGCAAAGCATCTATCTTAGTATTGAGACGGTTGTTATAAAAAATCAAGACATTTCGTTCAGAATAGGTGATTTCATATTTGTCTTTTAAAATGATGCATTTATCGTTTGACATTACAAGTTCACGCTCTAAAGACTCGATTTTCAATTTTTTATCCTCGAAACGTAACCTAAGACGATTTAATTCACACTCCTTCTTCTCACCCGCTTCTATGGCAAACTCATAGACTTTATAGATGGTCCTCATATATGTTTGAATCTGGGTTAGATAAGGTTCGTAGAGAGACAAATCAAAATTATTATCATAGATCATAGATTTTACCTGCTGAACGATGCTTCGACTAGCTGGATCGTTGGTGGCCATGTAGCAATAGTGAGGTTCAACAACATCATCTTCATCTTCTGACCCAGATGACCAATACCCTTCATCACATTCAACAGTTTTCTTGCCATCAAACACATATTTCTTCCAGTTACCATGTCATCATCATCCCCGGATGACCATTATCCTTCAACATCTCTTAAAATCGTTGTTACAAAGGCTTTTCCGCTTTCAGCCATCTCTTGAGCTTTTCGGACGTAGTAAGCAGAATTCTTGATTTTTGGTTTCTGCAGAGCATCAGCCAGGCAATCTTTAGCAAAATGGTTTGCATGTCCACACTTATGACACACAATTTTTGGTTTGTCCGATTTGGAACTCTGAGAAGGTTTCGAGTAGAGTTTGGATTAGTGATGTTTGGTTTGTATCCGGGAGGATTTTCCGAAGTTGGTTTAGGTTCTGGAACTGAAAATGGTTGAGGATTGTTATGGTGAGGGGCATGGAATCGGTTTTGGTATGGTTTGTAAGAGGGATTGAAGGGACATTTGTATTTCATGGAGAGTAGAGCAAACTCCTATTGGAAACGGAGTTCAGAATCCATGGCTTCGGAATCGTCAACAGGATAGTTTTGTGTGGGTAAGATGGGTGCAAAGGATTGAATAGATGGAACAATGGGTTTGAAAGGGTCCGAATTAGATAAGTTCGGAATGGTTTGTTCGAAAGAACTGACAAGGGCAAGAGGGCCTCCGGAGAGTTCCCTTATGGTTTGAGCAACATTAGACTCGTGTCCTTGAAGCTCATCAAAAAGTTGATAGAGCTTTAACTTTTTCAAGGAACCATTGCTTTGGAGACAAGATTTCACATTTCCCTGTACTTTGTCGAGACTGTTTATGAATTTGAGATTGGACTCCAAAGGAGTTTGGACAATCCCATGAGCAGTCATGTTGTTAACCACGATTCGGTAACGGTTGGAGGCTGAGGCCATTGATTCACCAGGAGTGGTAGTGAAGGTATCGAAGTCATTGACAACTGAGGTGAGGTGCTTGTCTTTCATATTCTCTGAACCTTCAATCAGGTCCTGAAGAGTTTCCCAAATATCTTTGGCTGATTTGCACAACTTGATATGCTCGAAGAGTGAATGAGGAACACCAAACACCATTTCTGAGAAATCAACTTGATCAGCATGCAACTTCTCAATATCATCTGCAGTTAGAGGAGCTAGACGAGCTTCATCTTGACCCATAAGCTGAGCAGAAGCATCTCTCACAACTATTCTTATAGGAACATGAGGACCTTCTTTGATGGATCTCCGGATTTCTTCACCTTTATCTTTGGCCAGTAAAAATCTTTCCATTCTTACTTTCCAGTGATCATATTCTTCCACAACTAGTAATGGTTACATGTAGGGCCACCCACACTATTTGCAATTTGCATTGAAATCATTTGTTGAGAATTAGAAGTAGCCATTGAAGTTAAAATATCTTCAATCTAAAGTGGTATATAGAAGAACTTTTATCCTTAACACATAAATGGTTGAAATACCAAGGTAATTTCAAACCAACTATAATATGATCGTATGGATTCAGAGGACAACCACTCAAGATCTGATACAATTGAGAGAACAAAATAGATCTGATGTGCAGGGACAAGGTTTGAAAACTCAAACCTTTAGTGAATGCTTAAGATCAATGTCTGCTTGCTAATAAATGTTCTAGTCAAGCCTGGATAGACCAGTCAAGTCTTAGTTAATATATATTCAACAAATGATCAAGTAATAAATGAGGAATGAGAATAAATGATCAAGGTAAAGCTAATAAATGAAGAACAAGAAGAATGTTTGAAAGAGAGTTGAAATAACTTAGTAAAATGCCAAAAGTGAGTGAATGACCTGTCTCATAATATTGCATTGAAAGCTCCTTTAAATAGGAGTGAGTGAAACATGGTACTAACCAATAAACATACATAGGACCGGATAAAAGGAGCAATTCTTACATTCTGATTGTCCAAGTTGACAAACATACTAATTCCTATGAAATGTCTAATCATGCAAAGAGACAAAAGTAATTAATACATAAAGAGACAAAACAGCTTCTCCGGATTACCACACATTCCGGACATAATGTCCATTCGGGAATGTCTTCACTCCTGAACTTCAAAAATCTTCTCTCCAAGTCCAGACTACTATTCACTTCGGAACTTGATGCTGACTCCGGAATAATCACTTGGACTTAGGATTGCTAGAGGTTCACTTTCAGGTTCCAACATTACGGTTTGTGGTTTAACATTTTCAGAGACTTCCAGTTCCATAGGGAAGGGTACGGCTTCACTGCACAACATCCCCTGATGGCTTTTCCGTACTGATTATATTTGTTTTACTCTGATGTTTAGAAAATACAATTCACTCTGATTAGTTTTGGTATAAATGGTGGTATGGAAGTAATGTTTTAAAAATGAAAATTTGTGTAGCTATTTTTGAGATGTTACAAGTTGGTATCAGAGCCATGGTTCGAGGGATTTAGGCACCTCGGGTCTGTTTGAACTCAAACTAAGGAATTGATAATCTTTTTGAAAGAAAATAGTTTTCTAAAAAGATTTTTATAAAGAAAAAGGGGTGTGATGTGTGTCATCGGTCGAGCTCAAGTAAGTGATTCCCATAATACTCTTACATGTTGATATGTTATATGTTTTTCATGCTAGAAATTAGCATAAGGATATGTTCAGGGTTACATGCTAGAATGCCTATTAGGAAGGATGCATGCTGTTGTTAGTGGCCTATAGAGTTCTACTGCTCGAATATTGCTTGCTTTGTGATTTGTAGGACTCATACTGATATGAGCTAATTATTACATGAATATGTTAAGTTACATGCTGCAGAGGTTAAATAATCTCATAGTGATTGATTTTTTCCTATTACGCTACTCTTGTCTGAGTCCAACCATTGTAGGGTTGAGTCTTTTAGTCGAAGGATTATTTAACCTTTTTTTCATGTAATTATATTTATAAAGTAGCTAGCTGACATTGGAAGGGGTCTTTCAGCAGCTGATGGTAGGGTGAGGTAGGGATCCTAGGAGAGCCTAGGAAGTGTTTTAGTGGGTTGGTGCGTAGTTTAGTGAGTATTTTAAGTACCAATATGAGAAGGTGACTTAGAGAATATGGGATTCTTCATGAGGAAAGTATGGATAGGTGTGGAAGGTAACATTGGGCCCGTACTTCTGAAAGAAAAGGATCCATACTTGAATCGGGGAAGTCACGAGGATTCTAAGAAACTTGTAGAATAAGGATTCTTTGGGCATGTTCTGATCATTGTATGGTTACTTTTCAGTATGGTGATATTCACTCGTGGAGGAGGATCTAATTTTGGTTCTGGTTCTGTACCAGGATCTGGTGTTGAGTCGATTGATGAGAGGATTCGTGAGTTCGTTTCGTCTGAGATCAATCACGGTATTTTGGATGTGACTCTTGTGATGTTTGGTACCATCGAGGAGGGGATCACGGAGCTACTGGATGAGCGGTTTGGGCATTTCGTACTAAGATTGGTGTGGGTCAGTTGGCGGCACAAACTCTCTCTTTTCGGGAGTTCAAGGCTTGCGAAGCTACATAGTTCTTTGGGAAGAAGGACCCTACCACAAGTAGATGTTGGATTGTTGACATGAATAATGCTCAGCGTACGAGTTTCTGCTCTGAGGGATCGAAGTTGGGATTTACATCTTTCCTTTTACGAGATAGAGCCCGCGACTAGTGCGAGGAGGTTGGTCACTCCTTGGGAACTGAGGCCGTGACGGCCATGTCATGGACTGATTTTTTGTCAAGATCCAGGGCTGAGTTTGCACCTGTTATTGAGGTGAAACATTTGTCAAGGGAGTTTTAGGACCTTCTCCAGACGACAGAGATCGTGGAAGAGATCACCGCTAAGTTTAGGGAGAGGGATTTGTTGGTCACACAATACGCTGCAGATGAGGATATTTAGAAGACGAGGTGCCATGATATGTTGCAGGATGATATTAGGGAGTTTGTGAGCCTATCGAGTTGCAAGACTTTGGATGCAATGATGTGTAACATCCCCAATTTCACGTCCAGAAAAGACTGAATTGTTTATGCTTTATTTGAAAATCAAAGTATCCTTTTGAAGAAATATGTTGCGTAATTTGTTCCTAAAAATATGATAAGCGTTTCCGAAGAAATGTGTTTTCATCATATTAAAAATGTTGGGATGTTATTGTCAATATAGTACATAAGCATAAAAAGAAATAGTACATGCCTTACAACATCTATTATTATAATGGCCTATAATCCATTGATCTCTCATTAGATCATCACTCCTGTACTCTATGCCACTACCTGTAATACAAGAAACTAAGTGGGTCAGACTTGGGAGCCTTGTGAGAACATAGGGTTTTCAACCCACAATAATTAAGTTTATTAGTTTCATCAAATCAATCAACCCGATTACCCGTTCCCGTTATCCTCACTTTCTATCCCTAAAGCATCTAAATTAAGGAACCTAGCCTAAGGATTTTCATCGGGATGGACAACACTACTTAGGGGATTCCTTAGCAATATATGTCAAAAGGGCAACCATGAGGGGGATGGAGTACACCTGGTGAACATGTAGTTCAAAAACACCTACAAGTTGCAAGCCTATCAACGTTCCACTAGAATGTCTAGAATAGTTTGTGGTCGTCATCTATACTCCACTAGATGAGTGAATCATCTTAAACATCGACGCCTCTCATCAATTATTTCATCATCTATATCATCTACCCATCTTTACCTATCATAATTATAGGTATAAAATACATATACAGTTTAAATTGAATAAAACATGTATATTTTGTTCACCCAACAAAGATATCAAGAACACATATAATATGCACACATAGCACGTAATTTTTATTAAATACTTCATCTCTAAGTGTAAGATAAAATTAACTATGCACTCACTTGTTAAAGTGATGACTCGAAATTCGGGCAGCGCTTCGCTTCTAACAATTTTCTTTTCCTTCAACGAAACCCAATATCATTATTACCAGATTTTTGTCTAATATTTATTGTGACTGATTATTAGTCTAGATTTATCATTAACTAAAGGTCTAAGTCATGATCTATCAAGTAAGGAACAACCAGGTAGGATCATATCGAAGGTAGGGTCCGTTTGGTATACATAGTATACTGTTTGGAAAGCCCACTTTAAACACCTCACTAAATCACAGTCTAAACATCATCCCCGTAAGTAGATCAATCAATATAAGGACTTTGAATCACTGATAAATCTTGTTTATAGGTTCATAATAATGATAATGAACTTAAACATAAGTTATACTTAAAGTAGGGTAAGCATAACTCACTTACAAGGGGCTTTAGCTAACAGTCGGGCTCTGCAGGGGCAGAACTTCTGAGCCGAAAGCTCTTCTTCTCAGAGCCTTCTGGCGCGCTCTGGGACTCGCCTCTAACACTTAAGAAGTAGTAGAGAAAAATTTAGAAGGGTTGGGGTCTTTGGTAGAGAAAGTTGTGAGAAAATGAGGTGATTTACGCCTCTATTTATAGGCTGGAATCGGAGAGTACGCGGGGCGTAATTACTCTGTACGCAGGGCGTAATTAATATGTATGTTGGGTGTACACGGTATGCGAGGCGTACCAAGCCTGGTACACTAGGCGTACTGGACACGTGTCGCGATCCGGTGGCAATGTGTGGGGAGGAAGCAATGGTCAGGATTGTGCCAAGTGTTAGTCTCGCATCTTATCTCATAATTTAATTATCTTCAAAAGATTTACATCATGTATAAAAAAAATAACACCCACGTTTCCATCCTCTTAAAATTTTCTTAAAAGATTTCCATTGATTTTGGTTTTGCTTTTTCCTTGTTAGTTTCTTTCAATGGAGAGGATTCCCCGTTTTCCATGATCCACAATTCTTGAAGGTGGAAGTATTCATGTAGATGGTGAAGGTGACAACTTTTATATTGTTGTTTGTGTATTTTATTATTAGGAAGATTTTTACTAATTTGATATCTCATTTTTTTAGGGACATGGCTTACTACAGAAGAATGGTTATTAAACAAAAACAGGAATGCACATCTAACGAAAGAACAAATAAAATATGAACTTAAAGCCTATCTTAGAGTTAACAAGATTATTTTGTTGCCCCGAGGAGTATTTGGTACATTTTAAAAAAATATAAATGCAAGAAATAACAATGTATGGTTTTTTTAATTCTATTATTATTTTTATACAGGTGATGATGATACAAATGGACACATAGACAATATGTGGTGTTTTGTGAAGCCTGGTGTGGTGTTATTGTCCTCGACAGATGAGGAATCAGACCCTCGTTATGAGCGAGTTGTAAAGGCTTTTACTGTTCTCTCAAATTGTACAGATGCAATGGGTAGAAAATTTGAAATTATTAAACTCCATATACCAGGGCCTCTTTATACGACAAATGAAGAATCTTCTGGATTTATTCAAGTAAGAATATACATCCATATTCCATAGTGTTCTCTCATTTAAAAAAAATCATTTATTGTTTGTATTATATAAACTACCAAAAAGGTGGGAGAAGCTAAACGAGGACTTCCTGGAACAAGGCTTGCCGCTTCATATGTTAATATTTATATTGTGAATTGTGGAATTATTGCACCCCAATTTGGAGACCCAAAATGGCATGATGAAGTTGTGCGTGTGTTGTCTTAGTCTTTTCCCGATCGTGAACATATTAATTATTAATACTTCAGGTATGTGTTACCAAAGATTTTTGCCTCGAGATTTAGAACAAAAGCAATTGCCTTATCACCTGGAATGCATTGGTTAAGCTTACATCATTTTTAATCTTTAGAAATATGATCATTTTTACTAACATATGGTGGTATTTTTAATGATCAGATGTCAAACATTGTAATCAGGTTACATTTCTTGAGTGTGTTGACTAAATTTGTGATAAGAAAAGTGTATGTGGGATATGTGAGACTGATAAGAAGATATGAATTAGATTTTATTAACTTTTATTTGCTGAAACATATTGTCTACGATGTTTTCCACTTAATAAGCTTGAAATTTTGGCATTGCAGTTCACCTCCTATTATCTCATATTAAAAATTATAATGTTTATGACATGTTACCATATTGGTAGAACCTGGATGCCACTTTCGTCTTAACATTCAACATCCAGTTAAGTTTCACAGAAAATTTTATTGGGCTGTTGTTTACAAACCCACCAAGGTATGGGGCAGGGGAAATTCGGTCCTTTTTTGTCTATATTTTTTTTTTGGTAATGTACATTGTTGGGCTACATGCACGAAATGACATCTAACATTTATAAATATTAGTGTCATTTATAGCATTGTACTTCCCATTATATATGCATTAGAATATCTTACTTTTATTTCACTTGAAAATACAATAGTATAATTAGATTTCGTAAAGTATAATGCTTAATAATAAAAAATTTAAAATACCATCCTATAATATAAAGGTATCTGGTGCAGTGATTTGGACTTTATCTATAAATCGCTCAAACAAGGACCAAAGTTGCAAATGTCATGTAATGATCTGGAAATGGCAATAAAATGGAGCGTAAGTGGATAACATTTGAAGACTTTATATTATAGTTGTAAAGGTAAGGATAAAATGGTTATTTTACATGTGGTTACTGTAACCCATTATATGTGATCAATTTTATGGACAAAAGCCTTTTCCAAATTTGCTTTTGGGGATGAAAAATGTTACCAGTTCTGTCAGACAACCACGTTTACAATTTTCAAAAAAGTTATGGAGACGATAATTGTAATTTACATAAAAAAAAAATATTATTATTTCTTTAAATTAGTGCTAAATGTTGATTGCTAATTGCTTATTCATGTTGTTTCAGACTTTAAACTTATTCATTTACAATCTTCAAAAAAGGTATGGAGACAATAATTGTAATTTATATATATATATATATATATATATATATATATATATATATAT
The DNA here is from genome assembly GCF_051521515.1 of Lactuca serriola. NCBI lineage: Eukaryota > Viridiplantae > Streptophyta > Magnoliopsida > Asterales > Asteraceae > Lactuca > Lactuca serriola. Next base: position 262,336,766 of record NC_136412.1, on the reverse strand, counting down.
ATATATATATATATATATATATATATATATATATATATATATTATTTTTTTCTTTAAATTAGTGTTGAATGTTGACTGCTAATTGCTTATTCATGTTGTTTCAGACCTTAAACTTATCAATTGTTTATCAGAAGGCATGGCCCAGGTATGAATATTTAGACAAATGTACAATTACCAAATTACCCCCAAATTTAAGCACGTGAACTGACTTTAATTCTCATTTTTTTATTATAGCCTGCCACTTTCATTATTTTTTTTTTGAGAAAAACATTGAAAATAATTGTATAGTAGAAATAAATGTACATTGCTAATTCATACATTTAACCGAAATGCACTTTTTGTTTGATTCGAAAAAAAACAAAAAAAAAATAATGATAATATTTTATTTTGTATAAAAATGATTCATTTCGGTTAAACTGCAACTAGAACCAAAAATGGTAATTTTGGTTTGATTTGGGTTTGGTGTTTGGATGAGTGGATAAATCAGAAAATACACACGTATATATACATTATTTTCTAAAATTCTCTACCATGTTATCCCTATATGCAGTTATTTTGGTCAACAATGACTTCTTTTTTTAATTTTCTTTACCAAATATCTATTACATACATTTTTTTTTTGGTTAAAACTGAATTAGTTTATTATTTTTTTTTTACCAAATTGCATTTTATTTGGTTAACTATGATTGATATTAATTGTTTTTTTACCAAAATCCCCATATTAAAACTTTTTAATTTTAATGACTGCTATTAACCTTTTTTGATATTAATGCAAATGCATATTTATTTTGGTTGAAAAATGAGAAATTTAGACGATTTCTGACCAAAATTCCCCTACATATACTTTTTAATTATGCCGACTGTGAACAAATAGTTCTTATAAAAAGTTACATAATATTCGTCACCATAATGCAGTTTTTTTGGTTAAAATATAAAAAATAACATTATTTGACATAAATTTGGTGTTTAACAATATGCCCCTAGATTTAGTTTTTAATTATGCCCCCTCCCCCTACATACACTTTCACTGTAATGTAGTTTATTATGTTAAAATCAGAGTTCTAAAAAGCTCGTCATGGCTCCGCCATGGCACGCCACAGCTTCAAGGCTTGCTCCTGCGGCCAAGCTTTGCCAAAACGCCGCCTTAACTCATATATGTGTATAAAAATGAATAATAGTTGAAAATACATATAAAAATATTAATTATATAGAAAATTGCCGCCTTAAGTCACGTCTTACAAACGCCGTGACTCGCCAAGGCTCGCAAAAGCTTGAGGCTTGACATTGTCGCCAAGTCACGTCTTACGTTATTTAGAACATTGGTTAAAATTTAGAAAAATTATAAGTTATTGACAAAATTGCCACAACCCACAGTGTTTGACGACAATGTTGCTAATAATTTTAACAAGTATGACCCAAATGTCCCTACAAACATAAATAATTGATAAAAAAAAATTAGTGATTGTAACAGTATTTTACCACAATGCCCATAAATACCGATTTTTCTGTTAAAAAATTGTAATTTAGGCAGTTAACAATTTGTCTCTACATAAAATTTTATAACATCCATGATCAAATTGTCACTACAAACATTATTTTAAAATATGCCTCTACATACATTTTGACCATAATGTAGTTTACATTGTTAAATTTTTAGAGAAAATAATTTTTTTTGAAAAAATGACAGACAGACATTTTTTAAAACTGAGTAGTTTATACAGTTTTAGACCAAAATGTCTTTACATATAGTTTTTAATTATGCCCCCTACATACACTTTGACTATAATGCAGTTTTTTGTGTTAAAATTTAGAGGAGTTAAAAGTATTATCATTAGAATTTGATAATAGTGTAAATAGTGAAAGATGTTGAAGTTTTTTTTAACCATCTTGTGCTACAGATTCATCAACACGAAGTCAAAATTCAACTCGGTGGCTTCCATAAAAGTGTGTAATTTTCGTTTGAATTAACTTGCATACCATACTATTTTCCCGTCACCAAATGAATTTTCATTTTCATATTTATTGACTGATAATATAGCGTCCATCTTTAAACAATTTATTTTAATAAGCATTCTTTAACTCAATATCACCTTCTTTTGTGACTATTTACGAATAAGTAAAAACCTGTTTGCAATTTCTCTTTTGCCTAAAATTGTGAACCTTCAAATTGAATAAAATAATTATAAATTCAAGACTTAATGTTAATGTTAGTGTCATATGCAGTTATGGTTCTACAAATAGGACGACAAGATTGACATGTCACTTTATACAACTTTTGATTAATGGCTTTAAATTGCACACCATTAACCACAATGAAGAGTTGAGATGTATTGAATTTGTAAAAGTTGATTTTTTTATCCAGAATGTTCGATTAATGATTTTATATTTTTGATAGTGCTCTACTCTATTTGTTTATTTGTTCGTGAACTTTTTAATGAATGACTTTTTATCTATTCTACCAATTTATGTTACAATCTCTATATTCATTCCAAATTACCCACATATATAAACAACACTTACTCCATATATAAATACAGATAAAATACCAAACAAACAAAAAAACTTACATACATAACCACATACAACGACACATGTTAACTCCAAAAATTGTGTTCAACCTTCTTTCCCCTACGATTTTTATTCACATCGACCACAATAACAAGAAAATATAACACAACAAACATAACCCACAACGAACCAAATTGTCAAATCGTACCACAGACGACCAAAACAATCGATCAATAATCTCATATTTTCTATACTGTTCACAAATCCAAATCCCGCAAAGCATAACCGATAAACAAAAGGATAAAACCGTGGTCTTAACCGTTATTGCATTTGGCTTCCTTACTGCAATACCTGTTTCTATCGATAAAACCATACATAATTAATTACATTTACATACATGTTGATATATATACATATTACAAAATATAATATTCCTTAAAAATAACATTTGGCACGACATAGTAACAAACATAACACTTCCTTTTTTATAAAATTCATACGACAACCAACAAAACCAACAAAACGCTACCTCTTGCTACACAAAATACATAAACAATGAAGAAAATACCAAACCTATGATACGCGGGGTTACCCACCTAGTTAATAGTAAAAATAACCATGATATAAACATATTACGGTTAATAAAACTAATAAGTTAAATATATGTTTTATTTTAATACTACATTGATTTTTCATGTGTAAATATTGAATCATAATTTGTAAGTTATTATTTTAATTAAATAATTATATACTCACGAAACACATTCTCTAGAATTTGTCTAGTAAGAATATCATATGTTTGTTTAATGTGATAATTATTAGAGTACGGGCTAAAATGCTAAATGTTGGTATTGGGCTCTATTTGTGGACTTAGGATCGTTTTGGGCGGAAGCAGGGAAGGAAATGATAAGCTGGAGGGTGCTAAGTGAAAATGTTAAGGTTCATGTATATAATGTGAAATGACTATGAGAGTGATAGAACTCATTAGTTCGTTCATTTGTCTCACATATTGTCTCTCATTTTCTCGTTCTAATCTCTGTGATTACTGATTAGGGTTTCCATAATTTAGGGTTTACATCATGTGATCTTTATGTTTCTTTTTGGTTCTTAGTTGATCTTTATGTTTCTTTTTGGTTCTTAGTTGATTCCGACTAGTTTTAGTTGGAGTGTATTAAGGTCACGACCTTCTTTTGGTAAAACATAAAAGTAGAAAGGGTATGTGTAGTTGGGAGGAAAGGGGAATATCTACAGATTTATAATTCATTACTTGTATGTCTTTTCATTGGTCTCTCTTCTAGTTCCTTGCTAGTAGAGAGTTCCTTTCATTAATAAATTATTTGCGTTTTCCAAAAAAAGTTAGAGTTGTAAATGAGAGTTTGTTTAGAATATGAAGAGTTTGGTAGCAGTTCTTATTGTGAAATAAGTCGTTGTTCTTGTTTGATTTGAGTATTTCAAGTTAGAAAAAAAATCATTACAAATTGGAACCGAAGGTCAATGCAAAGCAGGAGTCGATTACACAAAGAGAGATATTTTGTACATAACAATTGTCGAAAATGAAATAGAAATGAGGGAAACTAAACAAACACACATAAACTCTCGAAAGCAAAAAACAAAAAGCCTTTCAAAATGCTCTCTTCGCTTTATTATTTAATTCCTCAAAACCTGAGTTTGACCACCAGATTGCACCTCGCTTACTCATTCATCAACAGCCAAAGGAACAGATTCCGCCTATAAAGAAAAACACCAACACAAATAATTTCCATCTGTACTACATTTACTACTAGTAGTATTGTTTTTAATTCATCCACTTACCAGTTTGCGATATTTTAGAGCATAAAACATTTCAAGATACCGACGGATCTCAAGCCTGTCAAGCTTCGACACGTGTTTCCAGAATCCATATACTCCAGCAAGCGTCAATAGCCTATCTGAGTAGATCTGCCAAGTGTATCTGTCATTTAGAGAAAAGGGTTAATTATTAGTTTAGTTTAGTAGTTAACTAAAGAAAAGAAAGGGGCATGATCTTACTTCTCCTGGATACGCTGCTCCGCACCCTTGGAAATGGCTTCCCAATGAGAAGGGTCGGATTTGGTTTTCTCAAAGAACTTCACCAGAAGCTCAGTCACCTGGTCTCCATGATACGGGTCGATATGAAACCCGGATTTCCCATGAACAATGATCTCCGCCGGACCACCGTGAAGCGTTGCAAATGTCGGCAGCCCACACGTCATGGCCTCCACCACCGTCAGCCCAAAAGCTTCATAAAACGCCGGCTGAATGAAAGCGCCTCTCGTATCAGCAATCACACGATACAACTCGCCGTTTCGAATCCGGTTCATCTGTGAAGAAATCCATCTAAATTGGCCGTTGAGCTTGTACTCCTCGATTAAATCGTACATCTTCTTCATCTGAGCTTGCTCTTCCAGATCCTTCGATTGCTTCCTCCGGTCACCGCCGACCACCACCAGATTCACCAGCTCACGAAGCCGATCGTTTTTCGCATACCACTCCACAAGTCCGGTCAAGTTCTTCACATTGTCCAACCTCGCCATTGTGAACAGAATCGGCTTGTTCTTATCTTTCAAAACACATCTGCAACATTCATTCAAATCATTAATTCCAAAATTAAAATTAAAAAAGGAGAAATGCAAAACGTACAAGTGTTCTTCGTTCTCAACGGAACTGAATAGGAGTTCATCGATTTCAGGGTGGAGCGCCGTGAGCCTCTTTTCTTTCTCGCTGTACGAGTAGTAGATCCCCATATCAGCACCGGGTGAAACGATGTTGAATTTCGGGTCAAAGACATCGATTCCATGGACGACTCTGTATAATCCAGGCATTGTGAAAGCTGTATGACTCTCATACTGTCCGACTGTATCCTTACTGAAATCAAAATCAAAATTAGTAAAAAGGAAATCAACAATGCCGACGAGAATATGTGTCTTTTTACCTTCCGGCGATTTCCTGGAAGGTACTGGTGATGATGAAGTCGGTGTGATTCATGGCGATAAGATCAGCGGTAAACTGAGAGGAGAAATGATATTTCTCATCGAAGTTCTTCCAGTAGATATCAGAATCAGGGTATTTGGTTTTCTCGAGGGCATGAGCGATTGTGCATTGAGTGACACCCAATTTGTGAGCGAGCAAAGAGGCGACGAGGTTTCCCTCACTGTAGTTTCCGATGATCAAATCAGGTTTCGCCTGCAACTCGGCGGTGACTTCTTTGGCGACATCCTCAGTGAAAGTCTCGATGTATGGCCACACCTCAAAACGAGAGATCCATTTGCGAAGAATACCTTTTTCGTTTCTGAATGGAACTCGAAGAATATGAGAGTGCTCTGCTCCGAACACCTTCTCAAGTCGCTGCCCGCAGGTGGTTCCGACGGCGTCAGGGAGGAGCCTTGTCACCTGTTCATCATAACATCGGTTAAGTATCGAAATTTTTGAAAGAATGGAAAAAAAAAAAGGGGGGGGGGGGGGGGGGGGGGGGGGGGGGGGGGGGGGGCTTACGATCAGAATACGGGGAACAATATCAAGTCCTTGCTCTTTAATCCTCTTGAGCATCTCACGTTCTAAAGCAGGAACTTGATCGAGAATGTAAACAACTTGACCACCGGTGTCGGGGTATCCTAAAACGTTTTCTTGAGCGAAGTAACCATGGGGAGAAAGAATAACGACGTTGAAAACCATAGGGATTCGTCCAAGAAATTTCTCGAGGGTGCATGCATCAGGAGCTTCGAGCAGATCGAGTAGCATATGGATCATCTCCATGACACCTTCTGCTTTAGCACCCCAACCTCTCTCCAATCCGATCTCTTGGAACTTATGTTCAAATTCAGAGAATGGAGTGGTGGCATCGAGTGTCGATAGGTATTCTGATGCTTTCCTTAACACAGATTGAAGAGCATTCAGGTTTTGGATTCTGTCATTCAGCATCATCGTCTGCAAATCAGAAAATCTCAGTACAGAACTTTAATCAAACAAGTGAATTAAGAAGAAATTTAGGGTTTTGAGTCTAATACCTTGCCCTTACAGGCATGTGTACGGAGGAAATCGAGAAGCGGATGCATGCTGTCTTTGTCGTGAAACATTTTAGCAGAGAGGTGGCGATTAAGGAACTCAACGCCATTCCCGATGGACTTGGTTAGGGTTGGCCGGGGGAAAGATGCAGTGAAAGGTTCGAAGTCCAATTCGAGTACGAAGTTGCCATTGGAGCTGCGATGGATCAGAAATGGTATAAACATATGCGAAAGAAACAGAGGAAAGAGGCGAATTTATTGGTGAAAGGATAACGATACTTACGATCCATTAACGAGTTCTTCTTTGAAGTGAAGATACTCAGGAACAGTTAATTCTTCAACGACCAGTGCATTCACATTTACTCTTACATATTCCCAAACACCAGGTCTGAGACGAATAGCAAGTGCAACCCATGGAGGTGACACTATTGCTTCCTATCAATTAAAAAATCAGAGGATCAATCGGATGCAAGATGATTTTCGTTTAGTTTTGTGAGTTTATTCGATCATATACCTGTGTGGATTTGAGAACTTCATGAAAGGCACCATCATGAAGTTTGTTATCCTCCTTGCAGATTGCATCAAACTCAGCCATGAGTTGATGAGGCTTCAATATTCCTTTTCCATGGCTCTCGATCCTTGATAATATCAGATTATAAACAAATACTGTATTAAAAAATCATTCGAAAAATTATCTCTAAGAAGATGAACCAGAAAGCAGAACATACCTTGAAAGAACCATTAGGATTTCATTACGATGAGTTGCGAGGGTTGAATCCAGACGCTCTCGCAGACTGTAAACACGGGTGAAAACTTTTTCCGCCATGATCGGCCGCAAAATCAGAAAGGTTTTCAACTGCGAGAGAAAAAGGTTTTAGATGATCTGGTTACTAAAAAACAGAGGAATTAAATTTGTAGAAAAAGAACAATCCAGGTGTCTGATGCTTATTGATACACGAGTACATATGCTTCTAGAGAGGAATGATTATTCAAGTAAGAAAAACGAAAGATAGTCAATGGCACCTGGCATTGTTTACTGATATAAAATTCATTATCGTAACTACTATTAATATAATGAACAAAAACCAGAAACAAAGGATGAATCCTACTATGAAGTTATCTGCAAAAATCAAGCTACATTACATAGAAGAGAAACCAAAGGCAACTAAAATTTGATTCGATCATCGTGATGAAGATGTGTGGTAATGTTGAGGAAAAAAGTAGAGAAAACAAAAAAGGAAATAAAGTAGCTTCGATCATCCTGACCAAATACATACATCATACCTTTTAACTTGGTTTTCAACAGAACAGCAAAGTGGACGTAATTGACGATGGAGAAAAAGGGATTAACGGAAGGATAGAGATGAGAAGACAAGTAAGGGAATGGTGTGATTTTATAGGCAAAGAAAGGAGAAAGTGAAATTCTTTCAACCCTTTTTTCTTTTTTAATTTCTTTTTCGTACCACCCTTGTCTACAATAGTAACAACAACACCACCTTCTTGTTGAGTTATTTACAAGCGTACCACACCACACCTTCAGTTTTACATCGTAATTTTCGCTCACAGAAATCATTAATTTCTTGAAAAAGTGAAAGCACACAGATACTGCATGTACACAAAAACTATAAATCCCATTATACAAATAAAACCAGGGGCGGAAGCGGAACTATGTACGTCCAAAGGTCTTCATGAATGATGTGGGTCCAGTAATCGAGTTAAACTCTAAAAAGCCTAAACGCCCAATTACGTCCAAAGGTCTTCATGAATCATGTGGGTCCAGTTAAATGCAACAAACATATCCTATTTGTTTATTTGAGCCACTGATTACATTTTATAAGTTACAACTTACAAACCCCCGTTTTATTAGAATTATACAAACTTGCAAAATCATCCATGAACTAGAAAGGTAACGAATTTTGATCTTTATTCACGTTAACCCGTTTTATTTGAATTATACAAAATTGCAAAATCATCCACGAACTAGAAAGGTAACGAATTTTGGTCTTTGTTCACATTAAAGTAACCGTATTTTTTCCCTATACATTTGACCCACCTATTCAAAATAAGGTAATATGACTGGTAATTAGTGGTAGCATTACCCTATTATGAACAGATCAAACAAGTTTACCGGTCAAATGTGTACGAAAAAAACATAGTTACCTAAATATGGACAAATACCAAAGTCCCTTACCCATTTTGGTAATATTGGGTTCTTTATGTTAAGTGCAGGTAATCCATAAGATCCATTGATATGACATGAAATTAGATTGTCCGGTCTTTGTGTATGAGAAGATGATCAAGTCTCGGGCCAACCCAGTTTAGGCCCAGCCAGTTAGGGTTAGGTTGTATACGCTTAAGGGGCTAGATGTATGTGCTTTAAAAACCCAACAACACAACCTAACCCATGACCAATACGGACTAAACTGAGTTAGACCAAGCCAAACCTAATTGTTCATCGACAGTCGGAGCCTGATCCCAAGACACAATCCCTGAGACGGTTCTTGTCCAATATGACCAAAACGGGTAAGAAACTTTAGTTTTAGTTTTTGTCCATATTTAGGTAGTCGTGTTTTTTTTTGTTCACAGTAAACTTGTTTGACTTGCTCATAATAGGATAATATTACCTAATTACCAGTCATATTACCCTATTTTGAACAGGTCAAACAAGTTCAATGGTCAATTATGAACGAAAAAACATGATTACCTAAATGTCGACAAAGACTAAATTTTGTTATCTTTCTAGGTCATTAACCCTAATCAAAATAGGTTCTTATTTTTGTGGTTTTTAGTGGTTTTGGTTCTTACCTCGTTAAGTTTGTTAACTTTTTGAAAATAACATATTTACCACCATAGACCATTTCTATAGCTTTATCTTTTTACCAAACTATAAGAATAATTTTTGTAATTTTTATTTTTCATTTTATTAAAATATTGTACATTAATTCTTTTAATTAGTTACTTTTAATTTTTTTCTTTTTGTATTATTTTTATTAGATTTTTATATATTACTAAATATTATTTTTTAATATATTACATTTATATATTAATAAATATTACTTTATTGGATTATTAATTTAATTTAATTTTTTTTTAATTTCTTTTATATTGAACTAATTCTTTTTTATTGGATTATTATATATTAATAAATCTTATTTTTAAGATATAGTATTTATCTATTATTACTTTATTGGATTATTAATTTCTTTTAATTAATTTTTTATTGCATTAATTCTTTTTATTAGATTATTACTTTAAGTTTATAATTTTTATTTATAACAAATAGTATTTTTAATTGTTTTTTTTTTTGGTTGGTTTCTTCATTATTTTAAATAAAAATACCAAAAAAATTTCACCCACCCCACATCTTCTAATTTATTTTATTTATTTAAATGATAACATACTTTGGATAGTACCACCACCACTATCGGACCGTCTCCAACCCATGTTGGTATATATATATATATATATATATATATATATATATATATATATATATATAGAGAGAGAGGGGGGGGGCTAGGTTCATGTATTCTAACTAATTATTGTGTTAATGTATGGTTGATTGTGGACCAATCAAAATTAAAAAAATAAATAAATAATCAAACAAATAAATAAGGGTAATTTATTAATTTGATAAATAATTTCTACAAATACACTCCTATAATTATGGTAATTACTTTGACCTACCTTTATCCCTTTTTAAAACAATCAAAAATCATTGTATTCTATCCCATTTGATCCTCCCTAACCCTAGCTCCAAAACATATAAAATATATGTCTCCCTAAAATCACCAGGTTAAATCCATCTCTCTCTTAGCCGGAGCTGCTTTTGTTGCCGATGTCTTCCTCTTCACTTCTTTATCCCCATCATCCAGCAACACAAAACCTAGAAGTCACTCAATAACGGAGGGAGAGGTATTACAGACGGAGAGTTCAATCGACTAACGCCCACAGAAGATCACCACCACCATCGTTTGTTGTTGTTGCCGATATCCACCCGCCATTCGTTGTTATGCTTGTCGGTAAAACATCTCCACCCTCAATCAGCGTCTGATTCACCGAATTCGTCCCAATCGGCGACGGAACCTTGCAGTGGACATGCTAAATAGCCTGGTAATGTGTAGCACCTGGTTCCTGGTATGTAAAATTTATCTAAGTGTTTTGCATTTTCAGCCTTGGACTCGGCGAGTTGTAGGCCCGACTCGCCGAGTAGAGACGGGATTTGGAACACGTTTAAGTTGGCGACTCGGTGAGTCCATATTCTGGACTCGGCGAGTCCCTGCTGTCTGATGAAACCCTAAATTCCAAGGGTTTGCACCCTATTTAAACCAACCTTATGTGCCCCAACCTCGCCCCCTTCACCCTCAGAGCTCCCTATATCGTCCAACCCTTGTTCCTTGTGAGATTGAAGTGCTTTGGTGTGTTTTCTTGAAGATTTTAAGAGAAAAGAAGAGTAGATCAAGAAGAGAAGAAGGAGGCCAGACATCTTGGTGTTATTTCAGCTTTGGTGTGTTTTCTTGAAGATTTTAAGAGAAAAGAAGAGTAGATCAAGAAGAGAAGAAGGAGGCCAGACATCTTGGTGTTATTTCAGTGATTTCCTTGAGGTATAACTCAGTTTCCCTCTGTTTTCATGCTTATAGTCCTTTATAGCTCCATTAAAGTCCTTCTTGATCCATTTCCAAGCTTGATTATGAATTAGGGTTTGTAATAAGTTGATTAACCCTTAGATCTAGGCATGATTGAGCTCCAGGAGCTCGGATCTACTGCCTTTATGAAGCCATATTGCATAAAAGCCCTAGATCTACTCTTTTAGTGCATTTTGAGCCCTAAAACCGTCATTGGTGTTTATTTACACGTAAAGTTGGAAACTTTACATGTTAATCAAGCCCTATAAACCCAGATCTATGTATGACATGAGCTGGATTCGAGCAAAATCGAGTATATAGTATTTGCATGTGAATGACTCGGTGAGTCGTTCATCGGACTCGGCGAGTCGAGTCGCGAGTCCCCGAGTTTCCCCCCTTTTCGTGTTTGCGGAGTGGAGTAGTGAGTCATGGGGTGTGACTCAGTGAGTCGGAAGCCAGTCTCACCCATGAAGGAACTCGGCGAGTCAATGCCCTGACTCGGCGAGTCCAAGGCAATTTTCTTGCCTCAAGAACAGACTCGGCGAGTTGTTCATACAACTCGGCGAGTCTCAGCATGGAGTGCTCTTCAGATGAAGATGAACTCGACGAGTTGTTCATACAACTCGGCGAGTAGGATGAAGGAATATTGGACTTTGGTTTAGAAGGAAAACTCGTCGAGTCAATGCCTAACTCAACGAGTAGAGACGAGATTATGGTCAGATAAAGGGATAGGGACTCGGCGAGTTGGCAGGCCAACTCGGCGAGTCGGACTGGAAGTTGACTTTGACTTTGACTCTTGGCTTGGTTAGGGGTAAATAGTCATTTTACCCTGAGGTTAATTAGTAGTATTTGACTGAGTGTTTTGTGGGGATTATAGCCGGAGGATTTCCGGGGCAGCAACAGCAGCAGAAGACAGTCAGTTCCCACGCAGATCAGCAGCTAGTTTGAGGTGAGTTACCTTCCAGTAGCGGTGGGTCTATGGCCATAATGTCGGCCCACTAGTAGGAGTTGTATGATAGATGATGGTCTCTGTGATATTCATATAGGGTTGCTACTACATGTGATATGTTTTGTGCTAGTATGATATGATGTTATGTGCTAGTGACAGTAGGGGAGGAGATAGTCCCCCAGATTACCGGTCGATAGCGCCGAAGGGGTGGTCATGCCCAGCCATGCTAGATAGATTACGTGATATATGTGTTATGTGGTAGTAGTAGGGGGTGAAATAGTCCCCAGTACCTAGTCGAGAGGACCGAAGGGGAGACTAGCACCCAGATATGCTAGTCAGTATCCGGTCGAGAGGACCGAAGGGGAGGCAAGCTCCCAGATGTACTGGTTAGTATCCGGTCGAGAGGACCACAGGGGAGGCCAGCTCCCAGATCCCAGATATACTAGACAGTATCCGGTCGAGAGGACCGAAGGGGTAGGTCGGGCGCCCAGATATGCCTGACAATATATGTATGTTATGTGATTGTATGGTATGTGGTATGTTGGGGGAAACTCACTAAGCTTCGTGCTTACATTTTTCAGTTTTGGTTTCAGGTACCTCTTTTTCGAAGGGGAAGGAGCTGGCGCGGTAGTGGCCCATCACACACATGCCTTGTATTCCGCACTATGAGATCCTCCTGCGAATTTGTACTCTGACATTATTATGTTTTATAAAATGTTTTTCATGACATGCGATAACTTTTATGAAATGATATGATTGGTGAACGTTTTATTTCTAATGTTTGCTAAGTATATGTTTTAAAAATGAAATTTTTGGCTCGTATTTTTGGGACGTTACATAATGGACATCCCTTCCCCTGAATTTTTGCCACTAACTTCAAACATGTGCTTTTAATCGTTCATTTTCTATATATATATTTTTTTCATTACATATTTCTCTTGTAGTATTTTAAGACTTTGTAGAAATTTATAATTTTAACAATCAACCTTGAGTTAAAGTTCGCTGATATCAGGTTGTTTTTGGAGAACCACTTGGCAAAATCTTTTCATTTGAAACTGGTACGTTGAGCGTACTGGGTCAACTTCCCGCTTTTGGTCAAGGCCAGCGTACGTTGGGCGTATGTAGCATGTACGTCGCGCGTACGCATGTAGAGTAGCGAACATGGGTTTGTGGGCCATAGAAGTTTGGGCCTGGACTGTTGGGCCTCATGGCCCACCGTGGAGCAGAGTCTCTAGGCCTGGAACTGAGGTTTAAAGTATTGGGCCATATTGGGCCATTCGAAATTATTTATTTTGGGCTTTCAATAAGGCCCATTTGAGGAGTTGGGCCTAATTCAGAAAATTGGGTAATTGATGGGCAACTTGTGGGTTGGGTATACTATTTAGATTTGGGACCCTTCATGTTATGGTGTTGGGCCATAGGATTTGGCCCAATTAGATTAGGGGTAAAATGGTCATTTTACCCTAAGAGGGATTATTAGTTTTGACTAAGTTTTATTGTGGTAATGATAGCTCGGGGAGTCGTCGGAGTTACCGCTAGAGATTTATTACCGTGAGATTCTGCATTCGACTTTGCGAGGTGAGTTACCTTCCTGTATGAGTGGGTAGAAGGCACCAATGTCGGCCCACTAGTAGCTGTAGTAGTAGAGATGATTGTCTTTGTGATAATTGTCTAGTTTGCCACTATCTGTTACGTTTTATGTGTTTACTTGATATGATATTATGTGGTAGTGGTAGGGGTGAAATAAACCCAGTATCCGGTTGAAATAGACCGAAAGGGAGGCCATCACCCAAATATGCTTGGCAATGTATTTGTTATATGGTATGTGGTATGATGGAGGAACTCACTAAGCTTTGTGCTTACGATTTTTAGTTTTGGTTTCAGGTACCTCTTCTTCAAAGGAAAGGGGCAGACATAGTTGCAGCGCATCAAACCATTATTCCGCACACGAGATTCTTGGGAGATATACTCTGATTATATTTTATTGTGACATGTTTTGATTATCGAAATTTGGTTTGTTATGGGATGACACGATGAATGTTTTTAATACTAATGGCTCCTTTATTAATTATTTTAAAATTTTAATTTTTGGCATGTTACAAGCTGGTATCAGAACCCTGGTTTGACGGATTCGGACACACTTTCGGGTGTGCCTGGACTCAAACCTAGGGTTTGAAAGGTTTTTATAATAAAATTAATTTTTTCCAAAAAATTAAAATTAAGAGTTTTGAGAAAGAACAAGGAGTGTGATGCGTGCAATCGGTCGAGATCAAGTAAGTTTTTCCCCAAGATACCCATACATGTTATGTTATGATATGATTATGAGAAATGCATGCTGGATTAGGGTTAAGGATCTAGGAAGGATGTCTTATATGCCTATTGTAAGTGTATGAGAACTACATGCTAGATTAGAGCTAAGGGTCTAGGAAGATGTCTTACGTGCCTGTTGTATGTGCCTATATAACTGTATGTAGGGATGCTAACGGGTACGATTATTGGTGGATACTGTCATACCCATCCCCGAACCCGACCTCCGATACCCACACCCATCCCCGCCCCAACCACACCAAATGTCCAACGGATTCGGGTGCAAAATCTTGTCGGATTCGGGGAACTCGATGGATACTCGTTTAGTAATAAGTATTATTTTTAAAAAAACATAAAATATAAAAAGACAACAATATTTACAACAATCACTTCATTGTGGTATATGAAAATATAAAATTGTTTAAAATATGAAAATATGAACTTTTTTACTAAATAAACAATTTAAAAAAGGTATTGTTAAGTAAAAGTTTTGACACTCCACCTTCACTATTTGAAGTTGATGCATAGTAATTTCATAATTTGTTGCAACCTGCTTACTAAATCGAAGAGCCACATTGCCATACGCATGCTAAACTCTTCAATACCCAATTCCTCGGATACTGAAGATGCATTTAATAAAAGCGATTTTTGGTAATTTTATTATATATATATATATATATATATATATATATATATATATATATATAGGGGCGGAGCTTCAACGATTTATTCGGGGGGGGGGGGGGGGGGGCGGAAACATTATATGTATAAAAATTGGTAAGCAGGGGAGGCCACAACCCCGCAGCACAAACAGTTGTAGTAGTTGCAGCAACATTAGCTTCAAAAAGAGCAGCATATCGATCATCAAATTATAGCGGTCTTGATAGACCCAAACATCTCCGACATAGACCTTCGGACAGCAACAACCACCTCAATGGCGATGATCTCTCAAATCTGATCATCAATCAATCCTAGCCTATCCTGGCTACCCGCTCCAGATCTTGATCCTCTCATGTAATGTCCCAAAAATTATGAGGTAAAAATTTCATTTTAAATTCAATCAAAACTCTATTTATCTTTTATTCAAACATCCAAAAGTATTTCCTAATAAAACATTCATCAAAGTACAATCCCAAAATCAACATAATGTAGAAACATGGGTGGATGCACTGTGATCATGTCGGACCCTTCCCTTTTGAACCGAAAGTACCTGAAACCATAAACACAATATCAGTGAGTTCCCCCAAAATACAACATACCATACATACCCGTTGGGCCTAGCCCTCCCATTAGGCCCAACCCACATATTGGGCCCAACCCGCAATAATAGGCCTAGCCCTACCAAACCAATATGCCTAGCCCAATCATACAAATGCAAAAGTCACAAACATAGTTAGCACCCTACATAACATACAATGGGCCTAGCCCTTCCTGATACATGGGCCTAGCCCAGCATACAAATGGACCTAGCCCAACATACCATGCAAGAGTCACAAAGAAAACTAGCATAACATATGATAGTGGGCCGACATTGGTGCCTTCGACCCACTAGTACAACGAGGAGACTCACCTCAATCCGTTGATAATCAAATAACTGATCGGGTCGCTGAACTGGATAACCTCGCACCAACTAACAATAAATACGGCATAATTAATAATTAACCCAATAACCCAAAATCCAAGGCCCAATCCATAATCTAACTTCCTAAAGGGTAAAAGACCATTTAACCCCTACCATAACTAGTCCAACCTCAAATGACCCAGCCCCTAAAAGGACCAAAATGGATTCCTAGGTAGTACGCCCTGCGTCACGTACTGACTGCCGAAGCACAATGTACAAGATGTTGATGCGCAAACCACGCATTACGCTGAGCGTACTCCTATGTATGCCCAGCGTACTCAGCAGAGAGCTCAAAATCTGACAAAAGCTCTTAATGGTTAAGACAAGGACTTCCAAACTTATATACGATCCTAAGGAGATGTCTTAACACGTAAAGTTGGTAACTTTACTCCTTTGCATGGCTTAATGGGACCAACTCCTCAATAAAATCCACAATAAACATCCAAACTCATGCACGATCCAAAATAACTCATCAAGATGATGTTTTGATGAACAAGGGACCTCACAACTCCAACATTTTAAGCTCTTGGAGTAGCTCATACTCACATGGATGACTATAAGGAAAAAAAAATGAACCCAAAACATTCCTTAGACTAAATCTAACAACTAGAGCCATCAAGTTAGAAACTTTATACCTCCATAAGGTAAATCAAGATGCACAATGCCTGGATCCAAAAGCTTAAAGCAATACCATACTTCTCCAAAAAGCTTCTTCTTCTTCTATGAGCACCAAAATGCATGAAATACAACCAAAAGCTCAAGAACCTTCCTATAAATAGCAGCTCACTCATTCCTTCATTCTCACACCCTTCCATCGACTTATCTCTAAAATATTTGATAATTATCCCCTTTTTTCTTCGTTTCTAGTATGTAGCGAAGTCTTGCGACACACCCTTCATCTGAGTAGTAGCCTTCTAGAAGGAGATCCCGAGCCAATATTCTGGCCGCATAGATCCCGGTTCTCGTCTATAGTACTTTGTAAGTGAGCTACACTTACTTTGCCTTTGTGTAATCTATAAGTTAAGTTATGAGTCATTACTAGGAACTTGTAAATAAGATTTATCAATAATTCCAAGTTGTTATGTTGCTTGATCTACTTTGGGGAGTAATGCCTATGCTGAATTTAGTGAGGTCTTTAAAGTGAGATTTCTAAACAGTTTACTCTGTATACCAAACGGACCCTACCTTCTGTAACACCTGCATATTTGGGCTAGTCAATTAAGATATAATAAGTATTAAAAATGTTTTTTTTAATAAAAGATTGTTTATGATAAATAGTCTTAACCAAATTATTAGTTAGGGTCAACAATTGTAACCTATTTGACGTGATAAAGAAGAATTATATGAATATTATGTGTTTCATGATTATTATAATATAATAAAATAGGAAAAATCAGTCGAATCGTTCGTAAATCGTAAAAATAAGTACGCCAAAACATATACATATTATTATATATTTAAAAAATACACATCATCCCAATTGTGAAAATATAAATTTCATTGAAATCTGAATCCATAGGAATTAGATATGATTTTTATAAGATATAAAAGTCAGTCGCGCACAAGGAATGTGTGACGTAAAAAACTATGAAGAGAATGACTGACTTTTAGCTAAAGCCACCAAAAAAAAAATCGTAGTACTCTTTAAAATAAGAATTTTGAGGAAAAAACGTCAAAAATGGAGTCCCTACGAGAGAGTTATGATTTTAGCAAACTCATTTAATTTTATAAAAAAATTATGGACAAAAAATATAAAGTCAAAATTAGCCAACGGAGTCTAAACGAAAGATATAGATCTCGTCCATAGCTATGTGTGGATAAGATTATGGATAAACCGAATTAAATAATGTGGATAATATTATGGATAAGATCGAATTAAGTAATGTGGATAAGATTTTGGATAAGAACGAATTAAATAATTTAGATATTATAAATGGTATAATGATTTTATTAATAAATAGTTAAGGGACTATAGTGTAACTTTAAGGATATATTGTGTTAATACAAGAATAACCGAGGGACCATAAATGTAACTATAATTGATAAGAAATATAAGAAATGTCTTACATATTTTATTAATTAAAAATAACACATGCTGTTTAAATATGTGATCTTACAATAAAAAAACATTACGTATTTATTTAGAGGGACACGTGTTAACTCTTGAGATATCGTGTCAATAATGCTGATGATTAAGCCTTTAAATTGTACGGAGGATAATCAAATTTTGAGTATAAATAGGCAAATGATCAATAGTGTCTATAAAACAAATAAATATATCGTAAAGAAGTTTTGGAAATCAGTGCTAAGCTTGATGTCATGACAATAGTTAGTCTGCACTAACTAGCCAAGTGAGTGCATGGTTACTTTCATCTTACACACAAATATGAAGTATTTAATATAAATTACGTGTTATGTGCGCATATTATTTGTGTTCTTGATATCTATGTTGGATAAACAAAAATATACATGTTTTATTTGTCTTTAAATTGTATATGTATTTTATACCTATAATTATGATGTGTAAAAGATGGGTAGATTAAAGATGAGATAAATGACGAGCGATGAAAGATGAGATGAATGATGAGCGATGATATATGAGTGGTAAAATATAGTGAGAAACGATGGGCCCGTCATCTAGCAAAGTATAAATGACAACCACAGACTATTCTAGACAGTCCGGTGGAACACTAACAGACTCGCAACCTGTAGGTGTTGTGAACAATATGTTCACCCGGTGTACTTTAAAAACCCATTGACATGTATTGCGGGTGGACTCTCAAAAATAATATTGTCGATAAATGAGATAAACCCTGGCAGCTATGGATTTAGTGTCTTACAAATAAACATTGACAGCTATGGACTTAGTGGCCTATAGATGGACATTGGCAACTATGGACTTAGTTCCTGTCAGATAACATCGACAACTATGGACTTAGTGCCTGTTAAATAAACTCTGGTAGCTATGGATTTAGTGTCTTACAAATGAACGTTAGCAACTATGGATTTAGTGCCATATAGATGGACATTGGCAGATATAGACTTAGTGCCTATCAGATAACATCGACAACTATGAACTTAGTGCCTGTTAAATAAACCATGGAAGCGATGATTCTTAGGGTAGAACCTTAAGAAATAAAGAAGATAATGGGGATGGGTAATTGGGCTACTTGTTTGATAATGAAACATAATAACTTTACTATTATGGGTTGAAAACCCTATTTACTCACCAGGTTTCCCAACCTGACCCACTCAGTTTATTTGTATTACAGGTGTCGATACGAAGCTACATTACATTGACAGATTAAAGGAGATGTAAATCACCAGTGTAAATGAATATAAAGTTTGTTTATGCTTATGTTTATGTATTGACGATGACATCCCAAAGTTTTAATATAAACAAATTCCATTTCTTCGGAAATGCTTTGATAATATATTTATCATGTTTTCTGGGAACAAATTCCGCAATATTATTCTTTAAAATGAGTACTCTGATTTTGAAATAAGCATAAATAAAAAAATTAAAATGACCTTGAATTTGGGAATGTCACACCTTCGATATGATCCTACTTGGTTATTCCTTATTTTGATCTTAAAGTAGACTTTGGGATTAATGATGAATCTAAACCCTTAGGATAATAAATTAAGACTTAGCGTTATGTACATCTAGGTCTTTTTGGAAAAGGTGTAAGGCGAAGCTCTGCCGATTCATCAAGCACCAGACACTTCGGTCAGGTGAGTTTGTAGTTACTATCAAAATCATAATTTAAAATAAAATTATTATCTATATGAGACATTAAATGCTTGCCTGTAATATCTGTATTATATGTCTAATTAGGATAATACTATTGAATTTGAAACTGTATTATAAATCAATCTGCCAATAGTTATAAGTCTCGCCTTAGGTTTAAGAATAAGACATTTAAAGGAAACTTGGTTGAAAGTAAGTTAGATATATATATTAGGCCTCATGACTAGGGTATGGTGTGTGAGAACAGAGTAGAGTGTTTCTCTTCTTTCTTAGATGACCAAAAATGGTGGGTCCATATCAGACAACCGACAAGTATGTATGGGTCATTGACTAGAGTAAATGACAATACTTGACTATTCTAGGCGGGCTAGTGAATTACGTTGCTAGCATGGACTTATAACCCATGGACGTAGATAAAATGGGATACCATATTTATCAAATCTCTGAACATTAGTTACCTTATATGACTAACACTGGCCAAGGACACCCCTAGTTATGTAGTTAAATAGTTGCTTAAACGATTTATTAGGTTGTGTAATTCCTCTAGATAATCATTGCGTTAGGATCTATGTAGATCGGTTGGGTTGGGTAGTTGGTCTTAGGTTAGATTCTATATAATTTATCTGATAACATTGTATGCAGGACTGATATTAATTATTATCACTAAATTATTATGGGTTTGAAAACCCTACGTATCTCACTAGGTTTCCCAAACATGACCCACTCATTTTTATGCATCATAGGTAGGCGAACCAAGACTGTAGTAGTCTAGTTAGGATGCCAAGTGGAATAAGAGATGTGCCTGTAATTTATAGTTCTAAGACCTTTTATATTTTACGTTGTAACATATGTTTGGATATGAACGAATGACATCCTCGAGGTTTTAATAAAATTAAATAACTTTTGTTATCTCAAAATGTTTTGTTTAAACTCGGAATTTTCGCATCTCAATTTTATAAAGCGTAAAGAAAAATGTTTTAATTGTTTCTGAAAAACGGGGGGGGGGGGGGGGGGGGGTGTCACATAGAGAAATCTAATTTTCTCATCACCTCTCCTTTCTGTTCACTTGACTTCTAGTTCTAGGGTTTGAGTGTGAGCCATTAGAGGCATCGCCCTTTTGGTTCTAAGCTTTTTCCAAGACCAATAACTACAAGGGATTGGAGTGATTTGTTTACTATAACAAATCAAAGGTATGTAACCATAACTTGGTATTTTTTATTAAATTAGGGTTCATGTTAGTTTTGTTGTTCATTGTATGTTGCCTTCAAAGTGTTATGACATAAATCCTTTAGGTTTCATGTGCCCTTAAATGTTAAGTAAAATTCCGCAAGCACATATTTTTGTAACCTATAAAATCCATCAAACATTTATGAGGACTCAGAGCAAGAAAATGCACAAAGAGCATGAAAATTTATGGGCACACGTCCTTGAAAGGTTTTGCAAGGAATTGGGTAAAGGTGATAAATACCATGATAAACACCTACTTAATTCAAAGTAGCGAGATAGTCAAGGAGATGAATAAATTATTTAGGAGGCTTTGCATTTGTTTCGTAAGGAAACGGGAAAGATGTTCAAGTTTAGTGACTCTTGGGCAGTGTTATCTTCTAGTCCGCGATGGAGAGAATTCGAAGTCAAAGTCGTACTTCGATAAGAACCAAGACAAATAACAAAAATAGGCTCAAGTAGATATACAACTTCTTCTGATGCTCGTGTCGAGTTAAATTTGAATGACGGCGACGAGCTCGAGCTGGAAGAAATTATCCGACAGATGGGTATGGACAAAACAAAAAGGAAGGGGAAGGGGTCTTCTTCAAATGCATTAGATAAATTCACCATGGCGACACTTCGCGCCAACTGCGTCGTTTATTTTATTGTGTTAATTGATTGTAATTCACCACCATTCTCTTTAGCAAAACAATCAAACAAATTTCTGTGCATGTCACATTTTGCTCTCAGATTGGTAGGATTCCTCTCCTTTTTCCCTCTTTCATTTCTTTGAACTCATCATATCGTTTTGGCAACTTAATTTTATAACCTAGTTGATTTAGTTGTGATTAGGTTTACCATTAGTTCAATCCTATGGATAAATGAGTGTTGATTTCTATGTATAATCTGAAGTATTGTTTAATTTGGTGGTCGTGTAGATATTGTCATCTTCTCTATCACACTTGTTTTAGTATTAATAATACATTTATCCTATATACATATTTCCCCCTTTTAAGTTTACCTCTAACATGTTAGAACATATATGTATTTTTATCACTGCCTTGTAATTTAGACATGACAAGTGAAAATACCAATGACACTGTTCCCAATACACAGTCGGAGGAGTTATGAGGTAGTTGTTGCCGCCACCAAAGTTATGGGTATCGGAAAAGATGGAAAATTGCCATGGCGATTCCCTTCTGACAATGGTAGACGCAAGACAAATTCTCGGTGGCGGTACACAATATTTTAAGGGTATCATGCCTAAAAATTTACATTACACCCAGAAATTTCCAAAAAAAAAATTACATTGTGCTTTAAAATTTGATGGGTTTTACCGGTCACCCCGAGAACCCCTTATGTCCGCCACTGCCTTCCGACCTCGAGTTCTTCAAGAATCTCACCATGACTACATCAGATCCATCCAAAAAGAATGTTGTGATAATGAGAAGAAAAACATGGGGGAGCATACCTTTACAACATGTTGTGATAATGTAAAATGGAATGTGTTACTCTTTCACTACGTATGTTCGTGTGAGGGATTCTCAGCTGAAACCCTTGCAATATGTAAAGGTTAATGTCTGAGATGTAAATATGTTTTCTTGTCTGTCTAGAAAGATAGTCAAAAAGCATTTAGGACGGAGGAATATGTTTATTTGAGATTAATTGGTACACGTGGAATTTTGGTTAATTTTAATGTTTTTAATTTTTTAAATTGTTTTTTGTAATTTTAGTTTTGAAAAGTATAAGGTTCATGTGATGTCAACACCATATGCACATAATGTGATCAATGTGGGTGCCATGTAGGCATCAAAACCACTTTACATGGTATAAGAGGTCGTAATGGCCAAATGATAGTGTAACTCAGAGATAAAGGGACATTCCATAACTTATAGTTGTTGCAGGATATAATATTTTATAATCCATAGGTTCATACATGTAAATGTGGGAGTAATGTGATTTAGATATGTATATTTTCACTTTTCAGGTTCAGTTATTTGTGAGGATATAAATTTAAAGTTTATAATTTTAGGATTGATATTTAGTATTTTATAATACTAGTTAGAATTGTGATATGTGTATGTTTGGTGGTTAATTTAGCAAATATAGGATATGTTATTGATATATGTTTGTCATGCTTTTAAATTTATTTGTGTAAAAAGTTTATAAGATAAGAAATGCAATATTTGAATAAGAATATAGTGAAATAGGTGGATCAGTAAAACAAAATGTCAAGCTAGTAAGAAAACCATGATAACTTTTTTTTGTTTTCCCTTCTTTCTCTTTGTCAAAAGATGCTGGTTTTATTCTAAGAAAAACATGTAACCGCTACCAACGAAATCAAAATAAATTGCAATTTTTATTTTCATTTGCCATTTTGCTCATAAAATCATAACGTTTTCATGGGTGAAGATTAATTTTAAAATTTTGACCAATGATAAAATATTTTGTTAAATATATTTTGATTCGAATATTATCATGTTTTCCCAATGAAGAAAAAATATGCTATACGAGTACAAAAAAATCTTTTTCGCTATTCTAATGAATAATATTTTTTTTGTATCTGATTTACCATTAAACTTATTGTAGGTGTTCACAAAAACCATTGAAACCGGCTATTGAAGCTTTCCGGCAACTTCTTATCTTCGACGACTCTCCGGTCGTCTTCTCCAGTGAGCCTCTGGCAAAAATGATTTACCATTAAATGGTACGCCTCAACCTTCCCACCAGTACCATCGTTTCCGTCTCCGTCATCTCCGCCACCACCTTTCTTCCCCTTCTTCTGACCACCGCCACCGCCTTTCTCCTCTCTGTCGTTACCATCGCCACCCTTCCCTTTCTTCTCATCACCGCCATCTTTCTTCGCCGGAACTATCTCCACCACCCTCTTCAGTCTCTGCTTCAAAACCTCCGCCAGCATCTTCATATCAGTTGCCCCTTTCACAGTCACCAAATCCTTGTTATTATCAATCGACATCTCAATAAAATCACAATTAAATTAAATCACAGAACAACATTGAGAGGAGAAACCAAAATTCTTGTTCTTATCAATCGACAGTTAAATTAAATCACAGAACAACATTGAGAGGAGAAACCAAAATTCCAAAATTCCCCTTTGTTTTGCTGATAATTTTATGAATCTTCCGAACGCAACCCTGACAGTGTAACGGAATCTTCAAAATTACCCTTTGTTTTGCTGATAATTTTAATGGTAAATCATTTTGCCGGAGGCTCGTCGGAGAAGACGAACGGAGAATCGCCGGAGATAAGAAGTTGTGAGAAACATTCAATAGCCGGTTTCAATGGTTTCTATGAACATATACAACAAGTTTAATAGTAAATCAGATAAAAAAAAAGTAACCAATCGAATACAAAAGAAATACTTAATTACCCACAAAGTAATTTTCCCTTTTATAAATGTTCCAGTATGTTATTAGCAAAAGATCTATTAAATTGTTACTATGATAAGTAAAAACGGCACCGAATTCTTTTTATTATTATTATTTTTAAATCCACGAAAAAAGTGTTTTTTTAATTTTTATTTATTTATTTATTTTTTTTAATATCGGTTTGTAACCAGATTTGTAAACGAGGGCCAAAGAAAAGCCCATAATATTTTTGGGCTTTCACGAAAAATATACAAAATCCTTGTTCTTTAGGGTTTACAATTTGTGAAGCGATTCATCACCTTCTTCCCTTCTTCCTCTGATATTCTCTCGTCACCGGATTCCGCCGCAGCCCACTGTTTCTCTAAGCTTATTACATGGTGCGTTTCCACAGCTCTTCTCTGGATTTATACGCTAAATTACTACGTGAATCCTAAACACTAAAGAACTATGGTACATTGTTTTGCAGGCGCCCAAGAAAGAAAAAGCCCCTCCACCGTCCTCTAAGCCCGCCAAATCCGGCGGTGGAAAACAGAAGAAGAAGGTCGTACTTTATTCCTTGTTAACATATGCGTGTGATTGTTGAATTGAACGCATTTGATGCTTATGATTTTTGTTGAAAAGTGCAGAAGTGGAGCAAAGGAAAGCAAAAGGAGAAGGTGAACAACATGGTGTTATTCGATAAAGCTACTTATGACAAACTTCTATCCGAGGCCCCTAAGTTTAAGCTCATCACCCCATCGATCCTATCCGATCGTCTTAGGGTAAATTTCACAACACCCTTTTTTTAGATCTCATCGTTTTTACTTATATCGTTCTCTCATTTTGATCTTTGGAACATACGATGGTTGTTGACGAATCATTGTTACAATTCGCTTCTTTTCCATCGGTGCTTTGAGCAATTTGCATATGCAAATTGATATCTGATTTGGGTTTAAACTATTCTGTTATGCTTTGAGAGTAATTGTAATTATAATTTGTATGATTATGGCAGATTAATGGATCACTGGCAAGAAAAGCAATCAAGGATTTGATGGCAAGAGGTGCAATCAGGATGGTTTCTGCTCATGCAAGCCAGCAGATATACACCAGGGCTACCAATACTTGAACAATTGAGTTAGTTTTAGATTTCATTTTTCAGCCTATGCATCATCCGATTTAAACCAATTTTCTTTCTTTTGATGACGATTTGCTAATGTCTATTGTGTTTACTATCCACAATTTTCTGAGTGTCATTTTCTTTAGATGTTTTTGTTATTTGGTGACTTTTTTAAAATGCTATGGGGTGGTTTTCTTAATATCCATTTAAGCTTTTTATTAAAAATTGACATTTTTTAGAATTCAGATGATTGTTAAGGAAGAGAGGTTAAAACTGGTGCAATGGAAAAAATACTTGAGCCTACATTTTAGCCATAGAAGTTATAGATTTTTTTCTTCATTGATAACCAGATTGGCTATCTTGTATGATTGTTTGCTTCCCCCAGCTCTCATTCTGTAGTTTTAGCCTTAAAAACTTGGAAGAATGAATCAAGATGATGCTAGTCTTATGTGTGCCTATGTAGATTGTTTATGGTTTATGGACTTTATTAAAAAAGAGTAATACCACTGCTACAACTTATAATAATAGTGAGAAAAAAAAACAACATGGGTTAAAACTAAAACCTCACAAGCCATTTTCCAAGATTTAAGAGAGAGTTAAAGACGGACATTGTAGCCATGATTTTTGCAAGTGATAACTTATGGAAAATCTCTTTGTTGCTTGGTAGCGTATGAAAGTCTTCTTGCAACTTGTGAAACTACCAAAATGTGTCACTTATCACATTTTCATAGTTCTACATAAAGAGCCTAAAAACATAACAGATCATTTCAATTTTTCGAGCACTTCTGCAATCTTAAATATGCATCTGTTTGCAAAAATACATTCATCTTTTCCACGAGAAGATATGGTCTAAAGCTGGTCATCTCAACAATCACCTTTCCAACTTCGATGATACATTCAGATCTAGGTCTTAGGCTAAAGAGTATGTTTTTTTTTTTTTTTTTTTTTTTTGTCAATAGTTAAAGGCTGCCACATAGGCACCACATCAATTTTTACAATTTTATATATTTTTTACCAATGATAGGGACCACATCAATTTTTATATTTTTTACCTGAAGGGTATGGTGATATTTTTACCTATCAATTTTTTTCTTTTTTATTAAATATCTATTCTAATAAATATATTTTTTTTTTGCTACATGTTATATTCTCAATCATTTTGTCACATGTTATTTTGTGGTTATTTTAAATTAATTTTTTTTACATGTCAATTTTATAGTTTTTTTTTTCATTTTATTAAATTTCATATAGTATTTAAATATAATAATAAATACAAATCAATTTTATTAATGGACTTTCTTTCTAATTTTAAAATTACTAAATAAAAGTCTTATTAGTTTTCTTTTATTTATTTATTTAAATTATCTATTTAAATTTAAAAGAAAAAAAAATACTTTTAATTTTAATAATTTAACATTTTTTTCAATTTTCTTATAAATTCAAACTTCTCGAATGTTTAAAATTTCATATTTAATTTTTATTTGAAAGAAAACCATGTAATACAAGAGTCTCTCACACCTAGTTAATTAATATAAATCTATAGCTTTCAATCTTTTATTTACAATAACAATAAATTTAAATCATTAAAATGTTTGATATTATTTTCTAAATAAACCCTTTTCTAAAACTTTGAATTTTATATTAATTATTATATTTTGAAATTTATTTGGTTTAACCATCAAAATAATTTTTTTAATTGTTTACTATTATCATCTGGATTAAAAAAAAAACGATATAACTAGAAAATGGAAATAGGTTATAAAAAAATCAATTGATAAAAATGAAAGAAATCAATGGTTAAAAAGACAGAAGTAGGAAAAAGAAAAGAAAAGAGTGCATTAATTCGAAAAATAGAGAAAGAAAGTGGTAAAGATCCACCGCTGAAATATACTGCCGGCAATAATTGTCTTCAAGGGTTGGTGTTTACCGCCACTATCCATGTTGGCATGCTGCCGATGAAAAAGCCATGACACCGTGCACCCTTAGAAGAAGATGCTTAAAGAGTTATAGAAGGATATTAAAAAAAAAAAAAAAAAAAAAAAAAAACATGAGAAATACAATTTTAATAGGTACTATTATACGAATCCTTCTCATTTACATAAATTGGCAAATCATAGGGTATACAAACCATTTCACTCATAAGGGATACACAAAGCAATTTGGAGAGTAGCTTAGGGTATACATACCATTTCAACCATTTCACTCATAAGGGATACACAAAGCAATTTGGGGAGTAGCTTAGGGTATACACACCATTTCACTCATAAGGGATACACAAAGCAATTTGGGGAGTACTTATAGATTTACCCTTTTAATATTTGTGCATTAAAATATGTGATAAAAAAAAAAAAGCTAAAATCATAAGAAAAAAAAAGATTAAACTTTTAAGTCAAGAAAACTAAATGATTGGTTAAAAAAACTTGTGCGAGAAAATGTGAGATGATGGTTGAAGTAAAAAAGATGAATGAGAAACAAAAGAGAAAAAAAAAATTCATCAGATTATCCTGAATCGCAGATTGAAGATGATGGGTAATGTGTAGTATTTTAGTATGTTGTTTTTATTTAGTGTTATGGTTTGTTTTATTCGGTATTTTAATGTAATTTGTTTCTATATGTAATATTATTACATATTATTGGCTAGATACTAATGTCTACCTACCAACTTAGCTACCATCTCATTAAATGTCTATCCATTATCACATTAAATAATATCCAACAACTCTACCTATTTTTTATTTAATCTCAACATATCATATCAACCAACACTATTACAAAATTTTATATAAAGAGTGTAAACAAGAATATATTAATATTGAAATATGTCTTTTTCATTTTCTCCTCCAAAAAAGTTTTCTCAAATTGTTTACCAGTTGAAACGTCCAGACGATGAAACCGTTAGAGCATGGAAGGCTTCTAATGAGATCAATGAGACTATATAATTGCTCCAACGTGTTATATAACTACAATATCAAATAAAATAAGCATCTATCTTTTAGTAATTCTACATCATCTCAAAGTCATCTAATTGTTTACTTGTGCAACTAGTACCTACACCTAAACTCATTAACACAAGAATAATGACAAGCTACAAGGAGTTTAGTGGATAACATATATAAGTTCATATATAGCAACTTACAAACATTTAGTATATCCAATTTATAACAACAACATAAATAAACCAACCATATGGTACTTAGTGAGCTTGAATGGCTTCTTTGTTGGGACATATTTATGTGGTTTATGCTAGGTTTATATTATTTAAATGGGTTTGTAGTGTTTTCAGTTAAATGAACCGAAATCCATTTTGATTTCAGTCTAAGTATGGCTAGTGGGCTGAGCTTGGGCTTTTATTAAGCATTGTATTTAGGTCATATATATATAGGTGATAGCCGTTTAGGGTTTGTAGTTGTTCATTCATTGTAATATTCGGTTGTGAAGAGTGTTCTCAATTGTACCAGATGATTTAATCAATATAAACGTGTGCAGTTGATATTTTCGTGTGTTCTTGAATCTCTATTTGGTTTACATTCCCTATTCACTAGATAGATTAATTGATATCGTATAATATCCATAGTTTTGGGACTTACATTTGATATCAGAGCTGTATTGGTATTTATCGATTCAAAAAAGCTTTGGAGACTCGTTTTTGTTGTTGTTTTGGTTTTTTAACTTAATCGAAATTTTAATAAATTTTAATTTGTTTCTGTTTCAAACATTTCAAGGAATTCGGTCAAATATCAATTCAAAATACTTTGATTTCGGTCCTTTATCTTTTTGAGCTAGATTTCCACCAAATATGAAAATTATTGTTTTCTTTTGTTTGTTTTTGACAAATTTGATTTCGGTCTTATAATTCAAAATTAAATTCGGTCATTTTCTTAAATTTGTTTTCGGTCCACTATCAATCATTAAGTATTCCGATAAATTGTTTTCAAAATTGAATTTATTATTTTAAAATTGTATTCGGTAGGCACAACTTTTTATTTATTTCGGTCAAATATTTTAAAATATTTTTTTGATTTCGGTCAAATATGTTTATTTCACAATTTTCTTAAATTTATTTATTTTTCTAATATGTTGATTTCGGGGTTATTGTTTTCGGCAAATTGATTTTAAAATTTTTTCGGTCATTGTTTTTAAAATCGTCCACATGATAAATTCAAATCACATTCTTTAAATTTTATTTTAAAATTGGGACCCAACAATCATATTCCTTCCTTAAAATATTTTTTTTTATTTCGGTCAAAATTTATTAAATTGATTTCGGTCCTAATATTTTTAAATTGATTTTGATCCTAATGCTTCCTAAAATTGATTTCGGTTCTTTATTTCAAAATTGATTCCGGTCCTCCAAAGGGCACTAGGTATCGAAGAAAAATTAATTGATTTCGCAAATTGATTTTCACTACACCGATTTCGAAATTAATTTCTTTAATTTCACTTTTGATTGCGGAACATATTGATCTCGGTCCATTTTAAATTCAAAATACACACTTTTCAAAAATTGAATTCAGTATAAATATTTTTTTAATTTTGATTTCGGTTTTTGATCTCGGTCAAAACGAATTGGTTCTTGGTATTGCTTTTCAATTTGTTCTCGGTCAACAATCCTCGTTGATTTTTTGTGCTTTCGGCTAATTTCTTTTTATTCGGTATTATTCAAATGGAATCTCACAGTACAACAAAAGAGGTAAGTAAAACCTGATGCTCTCAATCTTGTGAGGATAAAATAAATCATTACTGTGAACAAAAGGAAATATTGGTAAGAAAGATTTTTGACCTTAAAAATGAAATCTACAACGTTAAGAAACTCAATAAACCTCTTAAAGAAAAAGTATATTTTCAAACTAATGACCTAAAGAGAATTAAAGAGGAATATAACATTAAATGTGAACACTACGATTATGCTAAAAAGGAAATTGCCAAATTAACTGTCAAACTTGATGCATTAAAAGCTAAATATAAAGATGTTGAATTTAACTTTAAGAAATTTGACGTGTCAAGTGAGGTAGATGTGTCCATGATAGAAAAACAGTTAAAATTCAAAGATAATCAGAATAAGTGTAACAACCTAAAATTCAGGTACAACCATTTAGCCCTTCATCTTTTCATAAAATGTCATGTTGGCCCTTTTGTGTTGGGCGAGTACGCTGGGCGTACAAAGAGTACGTTGTGCGTACTCGCGCGCTTAAGTGAACACGTTGTCACCGGGGTACGCTGGGCGTAACCGGTCCAGACCCAAAACCCTAATATGGCTTGATGGCTATAAAAGGAAAGAGATGGCCTTGTCCCTCAACCACCATCCTTCAGAAAGAAACCCTAAGAGAGCTTTTCCTTCGTTTTTAGCTTGGGTGTGAGTGTTCTAAGCTTCAAGGTGTCATTTCAAGGTAGCAAAAGAGAAGAGGAGTCCATTGTGGAGGCTAGAAGTTGGTGGACAAGTGTAGATCCGAGGATAACAAAGGTTGGAGCTTCTTCTTGAGGTAAAAAGTTCTGATCTTGCCTTGTAGTTCTTATGGTGTGCTTGTTGGACCAATTTCTAGGGTTTTTGGTCCCAAAGATGGAGACTTTATGAGCAAGTAGTCTCCATCGGCCTAGATCTATCATATTCCAGGTCTATTTGAGTTGTATGTTCATAAAAATGTAATATTGGGCGTAAATATTGAGCCATGCATGAGATCTAGATCTTTGGAGGAGAAAAGAAAGGTGTTAGAGGGTGTAGGAGCCTTTACAGCCATGCCAAGGCTTAAAGGTTCTGACTTTATGGGATAAGAGGCTTAAGGAGAGCCAGATCTGGAAGTTGAAGGAGTGTCTTGACCGTTTAAGACCAAAATTCATGGTATGGCTGAAACTGAGACTTACGATGGGCGTAACTCTCAGTACGCGCAGCGTAAGGGGTTGAGACCCCCGATTGTAGTTCTTCGACGTACACCCCACGTACAGAAGCTGGTACGCCCCGCGTACTGTTGTCTGTTGACTTTTGTTAACTTTTAGGGTTTTGGTCAACATGTGGACTTTGAGTCAAGGAGGGGTGAAATGGTCTTTTACCCCTCTGTGGGATAATGAAAAGGGTGTAGCCTAGTCTTGGAAGCCTATATTAATTAGAATGATATTTCGTTGTGATTAGGCGGGGTTGGGTCGTCGTTTCGAGATTTGGAGATATCGAGCACGTGAGATTCTAGACTTCCTACGAGGTGAGTCTTCTCACTATACTGTACCCGGAAGGGTATCTATGTGTGACCGGAAGGTCGGATATGTTATGAGTTGTATGCATTGTATATGATTAAGTTAACCGTTGTATGTGCTATGTATGCTACGCTTGATATGGGCCGGAAGGCATTTATGTTATGGCCTGGAAGGCATTGTGATGTGGACCGGAAGGTCGACACAGGTAGGACCGGAAGGTTTACCGGGTCGAGACGGAAGTCCCCTGAGACACATGGACCGGAAGGTCATGGCCTGGAAATGTGTATGTGTGTAAGTAGTATTTTGGGGAACTCACTAAGCATTTATGCTTACAGTTGTTGTGTTATGTGTTTCAGGTACTAGCGAGGACCGTGGGAAGGCGCCGGCGTGATCTGTACACACTGACGGAAGATTTATTTTATGATCTTGGGATTTGGCATATTTGTATTATGATTATGATACATTGGATTTTATGGTATGTTTTGGATGAAAACATGTTTTAAGAAATGAAAATTTTGTTTTGAAAATTTACGTTGTTACAAGTTGGTATCAGAGCCTTGGTTTGAGGGATTCGGGTGCACCTTCGGGCGTAACTGAACTCAAACCGAGGATTTGAGAGAAATTTTTCAATAATAAAAGCATAAAATTTTATAATAGATTTTGTGATAACCAAGGAAGAAGTAGTGTGTACGGTCAGCTAACGCCCGAACGGTAAAATCCCCAAAATACCCTTATAATATGTGTTATGAGATATGCTATGATATGTTATGCATGCTAGAGTAGACTAGGTATTCATATTAGGACTAGAGTGGCCTGATTTGTGATGCCTTAGTCTAGGAGAATCCTGCTGCTATGAGATGCCTTGAGAGCGAGTAGGTAGCCTATGCATAGCAAGAGTAGAGTACTCGCGTTCCGGGGTCCAAGGAGGAGGACTTGGGGTGAGTGCTGATGTGGTGTAATCAGTAGTATAGGGCCCGTACTACTAAAGACATCGGATCAGTGGGCAACCCAAGTAGGAATCCTTTCGTCAGATGATCCACGATGAGGTGGCCGCGACAATCCAGGCCGAGATTCCGGAGATGTTTGGGTCTATCAAGACTACGCTGTTGGAGACTTTTGATGAGCGGTACACCGCGGTGACTGAGGCCGCAGCCGCTGCAGCTACAACAACTATGACTGCTGCCAGACCTCAGGGAGGTGACTCGTTGTCGTTCCGGGAGTTTAGCAACACGAAGCCATCCGAGTTTGATGGGACGCAGGACCCGATCGCTGCGATGAGATGGATTGCTGACATTGAGGGATGCTTCTATACGTGTTCATGTCCGGAGCATCTGAGGGTACGGTTCGCTTTGAACCAGCTCCGCCTAGGAGCGAAGGATTGGTGGAAGTTCATGACGGCGAACTTCACTCTGGCAGAGATTTCAGCAGTGACTTGGGAGAGATTCACCACCATGTTCAGAGACGAGTATGTTCCCCCGGTGGAGAGGGAACGGCTGATTCAGGAGTTCTTGACCCTCAAGCAGGGTAATGATTCAGTTGTTGTGGTCACCCGGAAGTTTCATGAGAGGGCGATGTTCTACCCTGAGCAGGTGTCTACTGAGCAGGCACGGATGAGCCGATATTTGGGTATTCTGAGGAGGGACATTCGGGAGTTCGTATCGAAGTCGACGTACCAGACATTTGCTGAGCTCCAGGAAAATGCCTGGAAGAGGGAGATTGAGTTGGAGACTCAGGCCAGGGAGGAGGCCGAGTCTCAGAGGATGGATAGGCGGCCGGCTCAGTCTTAGCCGGCAGCCAAGCGGACCAAGTTCGCCGATTTGAGGATGGGAGGCCAGAAGGGCCGCACTTGCGGAAAGTGCGGAAAGGGTCATGAGGGGGCCTGACGATCAGGTGTTTGCTACAAATGTGGCAAGGAGGGGCATATCGCCAGGGATTGCCCCAAGGGATTTACGATTTGCTTCCATTGTAACCAGACCGGCCATCGAAAGGCCGAGTGTCCTTAGCTTCATCAGGGATCAGCACAGGGATCTGCGCATGATGCTAAGGTTATTGAGACTCGACCAGCGAAGGCCGAGGCTCCGAGGGCTCGTGGGAGAGCTTTTCAGTTGACTGCGGAGGAGGTCCGCGCGGCGCCCAATGTCGTGGCTAGTATGTATTCTTTCGTGTATTTACTTTTATGCTGAGATATTGTGCTTATATTATGATATGCGTAGGTACTTTTCTTGTGAATTCTGTACCTGCCTTGGTATTATTTGACTCGGGTGCAAGTCGATCTTTTGTATCTTTGGCTTTTAGTCAGCACATCGGTATTGATCGGGAGGTGATGAGTCGACCCCTGAGGGTTTCCATAGCTGATGAGAAAGCGGTATATGCCACCAACGTGATTTGAGGATGTGTGCTCGAGATTTTTGGTGTCAAGTTCTCTATAGATCTAGTTCCTATCTCGATGGGAGATGTCTGTGTCATCGTGGGCATGAACTGGTTGAGTAAGTTTGGAGCGGTCATTGACTGCGAGAGACAGCTGGTGACCATACGAGACCCTAGTGGGGGAGTGCTTACTGTGTATGGCGAAGGGACCTGGTGTGGGTCATCATTTTGTTCGGCTGCCAGGGCGAGACAGAGTTTGCAGCAGGGCTGCAGTGGATTCATAGCCTATGTGATGGACACACGAGTGGCCGTGGGGAGGCCAAGTTTGGTTGACGAGGTTCCGGTAGTGTGCGAGTTTCCGGATGTTTTTCCCGAGGAACTGTCGGGCGTGCCTCCGGAAAGACAAGTGGAGTTCCGTATTGATTTGATTCTGGGAGCAGCACCTATCGCCAAGGCGCCTTATTGCCTCGCGCCGCCAGAGATTCAGGAGTTATCCTCGCAGCTTCAGGAGCTGTTGGGGAAGAGGTTTATTCGACCGAGTAGCTCACCTTGGGGAGCGACGATCCTTTTTGTCAAGAAGAAGGATGGTTCACACCGGATATGTATTGATTACCGGGAGTTGAACAAGTTGACGGTCAAGAACCGGTATCCGTTACCTAGGATTGGTGATCTGTTCGATCAGTTGCAGGGGGAATCTTGGTTCTCCAAGATAGACTTGAGGTCGGGTTATCATCAGATGAGGGTTCGGGATGAAGATATCCAGAAGACTGCATTCAGAACTCGATATGGACATTACGAGTTTGTGGTGATGCCTTTTGGGCTTACCAATGCCCCAGCCGCGTTCATGGATCTCATGAACAGGGTGTGCAGGCTGATGCTGGATCGGTCGGTGATCGTATTCATTGATGATATTTTGGTATATTCCAGGTCTAGAGAGCAGCATGAGGAGCATTTGAGGGAGATCCTTGGAGTTCTGAGATCGGAGAGGCTGTATGCCAAATTCTCCAAGTGTGATTTATGGTTATGAGAGGTCCAATTCCTAGGGCATCTTGTTAACCAGAAAGGGATATTGGTCGATCCGGCCAAGATTGAGGCGGTGATGAGATGGGAGGTGCCGAGATCACCCACTGAGATCAGGAGCTTTCTGGGATTGGACGGCTATTATCGGAGGTTTATTAGGGATTTCTCCAAGATCATCGTGCCACTTACCAAGATGACCCGGAAGGGTGTTGCATTTTCATGGGGGCCGGAGCAACAGTCCTCATTTGAGACACTTCGCCAGAAGTTGTGCGAAGCCCCAGTGCTCGCACTCCTGGAAAGGATGGAGGATTTTGTGGTATATTGTGATGCATCAATATATAGGTTAGGGGCAGTGCTTATGCAGAGGGGGCACGTTATAGCGTATGCATCGAGGCAACTGAAGCCTCA
This sequence comes from Lactuca serriola, assembly GCF_051521515.1. Taxonomy (NCBI): domain Eukaryota; kingdom Viridiplantae; phylum Streptophyta; class Magnoliopsida; order Asterales; family Asteraceae; genus Lactuca; species Lactuca serriola. The sequence continues at coordinate 262,301,317 of NC_136412.1, read as the reverse complement.
TGAGTCGAGATATCCCACCCACGATTTGGAGCTGGGGGTTGTGGTGTTTGCCCTCAAGATCTGGCAGCACTATCTATATGTGGTTCGGTGTACCATATACACGGACCACAAGAGTCTGAAGTATTTGATGGATCAGCTAAGCCTGAATATGCGCCAGAGGAGATGGTTGGATGTGGTGAAGGATTATGATTGTGAGATCCTGTACCACTCGGGCAAGGCTAATGTCGTAGTCGATGCTTTGAGCCGTAGGGCGGAGAGCGCTCCGATCCGAGACGTTTGTATGAGGTTGACGGTGATGACTCCGATATTGGACACCATCCGAGGGGACCAGGCTGAGGCTGCGAGACCAGAAAACCGAAAGAGGGAGCGGGTTGCCGGGCAGGTATCGGAGTTCGTTACCGATAGTCGGGGACTTATGACCTTTCAGGGTCGGATTTGGGTACCGTTTGTGGGCGGGACGCGTACCATTTTGATGGAAGAGGCACATCGATCGAAGTTCTCGATCCATCCCGGGGCCACTAAGATGTATTTGGACCTAAAGAAGGAGTATTGGTGGCCCTGTATGAAGAGGGATGTTGCATGGTTCGTCAAGAGGTGCCTAACTTGTCGCCAGGTTAAGGCCGAGCACCAGCGTCTGCATGGTAAGCTGCAGCCGCTGGAGATTCCCGAGTGGAAGTGGGAACAAATTACCATGGATTTTATCACAAAATTGCCAAGGACTGCGAGAGCAGTCGATGCAATTTGGGTGATTGTGGATAGGTTGACGAAGAGCGCTCATTTTCTTGCTATCAGTGAGAGCTCTTATGCCGAGAGGTTGGCAGAGTTGTATGTGAGGGAGGTGGTATCGCGGCATGGGGTTCCGATGTTGATTGTTTCAGATCGAGACGTACGATTTACTTCTAGATTTTGGAAGAAGATTCACGGGGAGTTGGGTACGAGGCTGCATTTCAGTACCGCATACCACCCACAGACGGACGGGCAGAGTGAGCGGACGATTCAGACGCTCGAGGATATGCTCCGAGCGTGTGTTTTGGATTTTGGAGGGAGTTGAGACACTTATTTACCCTTAGCAGAGTTTTCGTACAACAATAGCCATCATTCGAGCATTGGTAGGCCACCCTTTGAGCTGTTGTATAGGAGGAGGTGTCGGACCCCCATCTGCTGGGGAGAGGTGGGGCAACGGGTAATGGGTAGTACGAAGATTGTGCTTCAGACGACATAGCAGATACAGCAGGTCAGGCAGAGATTGTTGACCGCTCAGAGTCGCCAGAAGAGTTATGCGGATAGGCGTCGGTCCGAGCTCCAGTTTTAGGTTGGTGACCTTGTACTCTTAAAGGTCTCTCCTTGGAAAGGAGTGATTCGATTCAGGAAGAGGGGCAAGTTGGGGCCTCGATATATTGGACCTTTTCAGGGTAATCACGAGCGTAGACAGGGTAGGCTACCGTTTAGATCTACCTGCGGAGCTGGGTCAGATTCACGACACCTTTCATGTGTCGCAGTTGAGGAACTGTATTGCCGACGAGTCGGCAGTGGTACCATTACAGGATATTTAGGTGGATGCGGGCCTGAACTATGTTGAGAGACCAGTGGCAATTAGGGATCGAAAGGTTAAGGTTCTAAGGAACAAGGAAGTGCCCTTGGTGCAAGTGTAGTGGCAGCATCGGAAGGGGTCCGAGCTGACGTCGGAGTCCGAGTCAGAGATGCGGGAGCAGCATCCGGAATTATGTTGGGTATAAGACTTCGGGGGCGAAGTCTGTTTCTAGTGGGGGAGAATTGTAACAACCTAAAATTCAGGTACAACCATTTAGCCCTTCATCATTTCATAAAATGTCACGTTGGCCCTTTTGTATTGGGCGAGTACGCTGGGCGTACAAAGAGTACGCTGTGCGTAATCGCGCGCTTAATTGAACGCGTTGTCACCCGGGTACGTTGGGCGTACCTAAGGTTACGCCGGGCGTAACCGGTCCAGACCCAAAACCCTAATATGGCTTGGTGGCTATAAAAGGAATGAGATGGCCTTATCTCTCAGCCACCATCCTTCAGAAAGAAACCCTATTAGAGCTTTTCCTTCATTTTTAGCTTGGGTGTGAGTGTTCTAAGCTTCAAGGTGTCATTTCAAGGTAGCAAAAGAGAAGAGGAGTCCATTGTGGAGGCTAGAAGTTGGTTGACAAGTGTAGATCCGAGGATAACAAAGGTTGGAGCTTCTTCCTGAGGTAAAAAGTTCAAATCTTGCCTTATAGTTCTTATGGTGTGCTTGTTGGACCAAATTCTAGGGTTTTTGGTCCCAAAGATGGAGACTTTATGAGCAAGTTGTCTCCATTGGCCTAGATCTATCATATTCCAGGTCTATTTGAGTTGTATGTTCATAAAAATGTAATATTGGGCGTAAATATTGAGCCATGCATGAGATCTAGATCTTTGGAGGAGAAAAGAAAGGTGTTAGAGGGTGTAGGAGCCTTTACAGCCATGCCAAGGCTTAAAGGTTCTGACTTTATGGGATAAGAGGCTTAAGGAGAGCCAGATCTGGAAGTTGAAGGAGTGTCTTAACCGTTTAAGACCAAAATTCATGGTATGGCTGAAACTGAGACTTACGTTGGGCATATCTCTCAGTACACGCAACGTAAGGGGTTGAGACCCCCGATTGTAGTTCTTCGACGTACGCCCCGCGTACAGAAGCTGGTACGCCCCGCGTACTGTTGTCTGTTGACTTTTGTTGACTTTTAGGGTTTTGGTCAACATGTGGACTTTGAGTCAAGGAGGGGTGAAATGGTCTTTTACCCCTCTGTGGGATAATGAAAAGGGTGTAGCCTAGTCTTGGAAGCCTATATTAATTAGAATGATATTTTCGTTGTGATTAGGCGGGGTTGGGTCGTCGTTTCGAGATTTGGAGATATCGAGCACGTGAGATTCTAGACTTCCTACGAGGTGAGTCTTCTCACTATATTGTACCCGGAAGGGTATCTATGTGTGACTGGAAGGTCGGATATGTTATGAGTTGTATGCATTGTATATGATTAAGTTAACCGTTGTATGTGCTATGTATGCTATGCTTGATATGGGCCGGAAGGCATTATGTTATGGGCCGGAAGACATCATGTTATGGGCCGGAAGGCATTTATGTTGTCGACGCGGGTAGGACCGGAAGGTTTACCGGGTCGGGACGGAAGTCCCCTGAGACACATGGACCGGAAGGTCATGGCCTGGAAAGGCGTATGTGTGTAAGTAGTATTTTGGGGAACTCACTAAGCATTTATGCTTACAGTTGTTGTGTTATGTGTTTCAGGTACTAGCGAGGACCGTGGGAAGGCGTCGGCGTGATCTGTACACATTGACGGAAGATTTATTTTATGATCTTGGGATTTGGCATATTTGTATTATGATTATGATACATTGGAATTTATGGTATGTTTTGGATGAAAACATGTTTTAAGAAATAAAAAATTTGTTTTGAAAATTTACGTTGTTACAATAAGGATCTAGGATATCACAATGTTCCACCTCCCTTCAATGATAAGTATACCCACCCCTAGAAACCAATGAGGTAGAGATACCTGCTCAGTATGGCCAGACCCTGTACTAGCTTTAGTTAAGATTGAACTATCCGGCCCAAGTGAGAGTATTAAGATGATCGATAGTAATGCTTCTACTTCATGTGCAGGTAAAGTAGTGGAATATGAGAACAAGGAGAACAAAAATAATTCTAGTTCTGTTGATTCTGTTGATTGTCTAACCAATGTCTCTTTGAACTCTGAATCTTATAACACCGTAAATTTTCAAACAAATGTTTCATTTAAAAATCACATATTTTTCATAACATATTGTATAAAAATCTCGTTTATTCAATTTACAAAACATAACTCCATTAATAATCCAGGATCCTCATAACTCTTTCTCTGGTGTGTACAATCAAGCCTGTGCCGTCCCGCGATCCTGAGAAACCTGTAACACATAACACATACACGGTAAACACAAAGCTTAAATACCACATACAACACATCTTAACTACTCAAGGCTATAACTATGTGGACCCTCTGGCCCTAACTCTGTGGACCTTCCGATCCTAAGCTCGTTGGACCCTTCGGTCCAGTCTGCTTGAGCCTTCCGGCCTCATAAATCGTTGGAGTCTCCGCTCCGGTCTATAAACTCCGCATAACATAAATCACAAAGACATAATGCATAGCATGTCGCATACAACAGAATAACATAAATACTCAATGTAAGCACATAAGACCTTCCGGTCACACATAACTACCACTCAAGGTAAAGTATAGCGAGAATACTCACCTCGCATGATATCGGATACCCTCTCATGCTCGATAACCGACCTAGCCTCCTCCTATCAAAATGATAACATCTCAAATCAATACTTTCTCTTGTCCTCATCTCTAAAGAATGGGTAGAAGACCATTCTACCCTTCCTTGACCTCTCATGAATAAGCTTGACCAAAACCCCAAGGCCAACTGAAGTCAACTCTAGCCAACGGTCAAACTTTGACCAGACTCGTCGAGTGCACTCGAGTGACTCGGCGAGTCCATGCGTGTTCTCAGAATCCTCCTAAGGCCTCACTCGACTCGTCGAGTTAGCCTTTCACTCGACGGGTCACCATTGGACACGAATCGCGGGGCAACCCGAATCGACTCATCGAGTCCTCTTATGGACTCGGCAAGTTTCCTCCATGGCAACACTCAAACGATCTTCTGAGGTCAGATCTGTTTCTCTAACTTGTAGATCTAACCTTCTAATACTCAATAATCACGTAAAGGTCCAATCTTTAAGCTCATGCACGACTCATAGTGTCTTATTTGGTGAAATAGCTTCTAAAATGGCAACCTAGGTTCACAACTCCAATGGAACAAAATAAAGTTGAAAGAGTGGGACTCCCTGGACCTCTTAAGGTTCAGATCTGAGGTTTCCCACCTCAGATCATGTCTCACCTAGCTCATAATCACAAAAGAAGGGGAGTTAAACCCTAAAGCTCCCAAGATCTTGAGGTCTAACCAAAAATAGGTGAAAAGGATGCAAGATCATACCTCTTACAGCAGTCCCAAGCAAAGAAATGTTAGATCCATAGCCCCCATCTCGTTCCTTGCTTGAATCATGCTCTTTCCCTTCCATAAAACCCACCAAATTACTTGGTTCCATCATAAGAGCTCTCCCATGGCTCCAATGGCGATCTAGGGTTTCTCACAAAAGATATGGGGCGCATCCAAGGTCATAAGTTCCTTTAAATAGGCTCCAACCCCAGAACTTAGGGTTTTCTCTGCCCAGTACCTACTCTGCGAGTCCATACTTGGACTCGTTGAGTCCGCTCATTAAATTCACGTGACCAACTCGACGTGACTCGACAAGTCAGACTTTCGGCCCGTCGAGTCCCTCCTATATCCGCAAAATTGAAACATGAACTATCATAACCGAAATCCTAAATGTTATAAATCTGTTGCTTCTGATTCTGTTACTTCTAATAAACTCGTTGTTGGTAAATACATGCCACTAAAACAAGCAAAACAGACTGCTTGCTGTAAGTGTGCTTGTGGGAAAAATCAGAGACAAGGCATGGGCACACTACCAGGGACAGGTAGAAACAACTTTCACGTGAAGAAACAAACGTGTTTCCATTGTGGAACACCTGGTCACATTGCCAAAAACTGTCTGAATCGTGCATATGTTCCATACTATGTACATGGTTGGCAGAACGTGCTAAGCAGGAGATCTTTCAAAAGAAAGTTTTCGAGGTCACGTTCAAGAAATGGAAACTAGAATGATGACAAGGCCAAGAATCAAGTATTCAAGGATAAGAGAACTAATTTGAGAGATAGCTTTGCCAAATCGAAATCGGTGAAGTCGAATTCATCTCAAAGATCGTCCTCTAACTCACACTTAAGATTCAAGCCTAAATTAAAAGGTGGTTCCATTCCAAAATCAAGTGGTGAAGCTCCCATCTGGTTAAACAATAAAAGGCTCAAACCTAACTACATATGGGTGCCTAAAAGTCCTTCGACCCAATCACCTCACAATCCTATAATTTCTTCATGTTCTTTAACTAATAAATAGGATATGACATGGGAACAAGTGTCATGTGTGGATAGTGATGGTCAACCTAGTTTCAAAATGGATTGGGTTCCCAAAACGAATTAATCCCGCAACTTGTGCAGGAATAGCTATGGAGGAATATCAACATACCCTGGTATGTTGATAGTGGTTGTTCCAGACACATGACTTGAGACATCTCTCAACTGCACGACATTCAAATCATTAATGGAGGGTATATTTCCTTTGCAGGAGGAGAAGTAAGTAAAATCACTCAAAAGGGTACGGTAAGTAACAATGTAGTAAGCTTTGAATATGTCATTTTTGCTCCACAATTGAACGCAGAGGTAACACTTAAATTTTTGTTTCGTATATAAATTTTTTTGTGTTTGAATTTGCGCATTTTTATTTCTTTTATTCCCTATGCACAAAGTTAGGGGAGAAATAAAAAATACAAATATATATATATATATATATATATATATATATATATATATATATATATATATATCAAAAATTTCCAAAAATATGTATTCTTTTGTAAGTGTTTTTGGGAAGTAATATGAAGTTTAGTGTTAAAAGGCAATATGAAATGCGTGTAATGCACTAAAACTAAATTGTTTAGACTTTGTGTTCAATGTGCTGGTAGGCACGAAGGATTCAAAATGAGAGGACTAGACATTGTTGACAATGAAATGACTTGACAGTGTTAACTTATATGGACTTAGATAGTTACATTTGGACTGACCATACGATGCTTGGATAGATTGAGTAGTGAGATAAACAAGGGAGCATACGAGATACATTAAAGCTACTTATCATCTAGAATTGTGGCTCAACACTTATTTGAAGTATAGACTTATGTCCTTAATTCTGGTGCTGATAGGGTGACCGGGGGGTTTCTGATAAAGTAGGTTGGTGTGAAATTGTTTTTCTTTCTTATCATCTATGTGAGTCATATGTTGCCCCCTTTTGCATGATTGGAAGAGATCTGACCTGGGACGCAACATATGCACCTCTATTTCTATGCATCTCTATTTATGTGTATATATATATATATATATATATATATATATATATATATATGTCAGTCATATGGTGTCCCTTTTGCGTTATTGGAAGAGATCTGATATGGGACACATCATATGCATCTTTCTATCTCTCTGTATCCCTCTATCTATGTTAGTCATATGTTGTCCCTCTGCGTGATTGGAAGAGATTCGACCTGGGATACAACATATGCATCTCTATGTCCATCTTCTCTCTCAAATAATTGAGCACTCGCCTAAAGTAAAGAGCTCTTTTGAATTCCTTGATTACTAGGGTATGTCGTGAAGTGGGGAACACATTCTAGTGCACTTAAAGTTGAATTGATCCATGATTAAAGATTGACTGTAGATCTCACTATTGAATTTAATTGGACAACAATATTTTTGGTCGTCGTCAGCTAAATGGTTTATTTAGGAATATGATTGCAATGTCTTGTCACTTATAATCTGTCCAACTTGAATATATCCTTTGTGTTTAAGTGACCCACAATATTAGTGATTAACCAAGTCTATTCATGCAGGTGTGTGCTAAGAAATGATATTAAATTGTTTGACAACATTTGATCGCAGAATGTTTTGAATTTAATTATTTAAGTGTGTTTGTTTTATTTTATTTTATTTTTGTTTTTTGTTAAGTTTGTTCATATTTTTGATTTATGTACAAATTTAGGGGGAGAATTAAAAAAAAATCATTAAGTACTAAAAAAATCATAAAATTAAAAAATTCCAAAAAATGTTTATTTCTGTTTTTGTTTCTTTTTCGGAAAAACAAAATCCAAAAATGTTGTTTTTGAGCGTATTTTAATTTTATTTTTATTCTTAGTTGTTTTATTGTGTGCTAAGTTTATTTTTTACTTTTGTTTTTATCTCAAAATTTCATTTTGTCTTAAACGCGAATTCAAAAGAAGAAGAGACTCAAGGAGACTATATCGAAATTTTCTAAGCAAGGAGAAGAAACGTGGAAAGGAATTGACGGTTATTACGCTTCACACTACTTTCACAAGGAATTGAAGGTTTTCGATTGTACAAATTGTCATTTAGGCAATATCTTTCTAAGAACTGTCGTATTTAAGGAATTAGAAGTTTGAAACTGTACATATTGTCAAATTGGTCTTGTTAGTTTTCTTTACCTAAGAGTTGTCTTCGCACCAGGGCGATTCACCCAATTGGGAAATAGATATCGCTAAACATCCCACCCAGGGTCTTGGCAATCTTTTTGTAATGCAAAACTGCGAAGACTCAAATGTATTATCGAATACATTCTTCGCAGGTAAAGGAATTAACGGTTTAGGCACCATCGTTGAACGTCTCGCCAAGGGCCAAGTTAACTTGTTAACTTGAAAAAATGTATTTGAGATCTATGATCTATAATATGTCAAACATCCAAAAACTTTCATGTGATCATACTTTGGTTTTGGGTAAGCAAAATTTCATACGGAGTTTTGTTCTCAATAACCTTGTAAGGTAGACGTCTGATAATATAGGTGGTTGTCATGAACATTTCCCAAGATTTGGTTGGCAAACTCGATTCAAACCTTAGAGCTCTAGCAATCTTCAGTAGATGTCGATGTTCTCGTTCCACAACCCCATTTTGTTGAGGGGTGTGTGGGCAAGTGGTTTCCAACATAATACCTTGTTTAACATATAAATCAATCATAAAATTGGAAGTGAACTCTCCTCCATCGTTACACCTAATCCTTTTGATGGTTTTGGAAAATTAGTTTTTAATCATGGTGTTAAAATTAACCAAGCAAGTACTAGCTTCATGTTCGCGTTTTAAAAGAAAGACCCAAACAACTCTGCTAAAATCATCCACTATGGTCAAAAAACAACTTGACCCGGATATTGAATGCGTTCAATATTTTCCCTATATATCACAATGTATTAATTCAAAACAATCAACGTTTTTTATTGAACTAACAGGAAAAGGTAACCTTTTTGATTTAACATAAGAGTAGCAAACATTATTCCTATTATTAAAGTAAACATTCCTAAGAAAATCTACTTTATAGAGCTTTGAATCTGAAGTGTGTCCTAACCTTTTGTGCCAGATATCGATGTCTGATGTGGTCATCATAGCTTTCTTCTCGTTCGCCACAATTCCCATTTAGTATAGACCACCTTTGCACTTAACCGCACTAATCAAGTCCTTCGACTGCAAGCCCTGCATTACACAAAAATCAGGAAAGAAGGTTATATCACATTGGAGGTCGTTAGTAAGTAGACTGACTGAAAGTAAGTTGCAATTGAACTCAACAATATGTATGACTCCTTTTATTTTTGCACCACCAATTAATGTACAATCACCTTTTCCCTGTACTGGTATTTTGTCTCCATCAGGAATAATGATGGGATTTTTAAAAGGGGTTTTCATCTTATTTTTAAGCTAATATGTCTTGCAGGTTATGTGTTCAGTTGCACCAGAATCAATAACCCAAACATTTTTTTGATCAAGCTTACCAGCCATGTTTATTGTTGGTGTTGTGTTGTTCCTTACGTTTCCTTCTTCTTTAGCAAAGTGTTTTACAAACTTCTGATATTGTACAACCATCAATCCTGCAATGAGGCTTTGTTCTGCATCTATGCAAGCAGCCTTGGGCTTGTCTTTTCTCGTTTTCCTTTGTTTGTCCACCATTCTGGATACCCTATTCACTTAAAACAAACTTTACGATTGTGCCCATCTCTTCCACAAAATTCACAATGTTCTAACTCACCGTTGTTGGGATTTTTTACATCTTTTTGCGTTGATTTGTTCCATTTTTGGGTTGAAAAATCCTCTGGGCGACTTGGTGTAAAAGCTTGGAAAGCAGCAGAATCGATGGCTGTTCTTTTGTTGGCGAAAATTGCCCTCTGTTGTTCGTCTTTGGCGATAATATGGTAGGCGGTTCGGAGGGTAGGAATGGGACTCATGGATAATATTTGGGTCCTGATAGTGCTAAATTCACCATTTAAACCCATCAAAAATTCATACAATCTCTCATTCTCTTTAGCTTCATTCAATCTTTTTCCAATATCACAATCACATTTATTGCAAGTGCACCGTGGGGCGGGGGAGCTGATTGAATCTCATCCCAAACACCTGAAACTTGGTGTAATAAGCGGAAACGAACATACCTTCTTGATGGGTGTTAGTGAGAGATTGCTTTAATTCATAAGCTTTTGGTGCACTCTCTTTTCCAAATCTTTCTCGCAGATCAACCCATATTTCTAACGGAGTGTTTGCATATTTCATGCTGCCCCTGATGTTTTTCTCTATAGTCGTGGTCAGCTATCTCTTCACCATCGCATCACATCTCATCCATGACATGTAGTTTGGTGATTTGTCTTTCTAGCATCTGAATCGTCCCATCGACAAAGCCAACTTTATTTTTGGCGAACATGAAATTCAACATCTCTTGTGACCAATCGTTGTAGTTATTGTCTGTGAGGGGATCGTTTACTTGGATTTGTCTTGGATAATCGAAGGCATGGATGTAGTATGTGGAATTGGCGTCGATGGTATTGTTTTTGTTTTTTTTGATGATTCTTCTCCTCCGACCATGATGAAGTCATCAGAGGCTTCTTAGGAGACGAATCTATAAGATCTGCTCTGATACCAGAAATATTTTAGTATTGCCAAAAGCTTATTGATTTCATTCATGCCCCAAGGTTTAAATACATAATAAAAATAGAAAAGAAGGAAACGATTTGAAAAGATAAACTAGAAAAAAATAAACAAGATAAACTAGGAAAGTAGATAACTTGATGGGCAAGAAGACTTGGCTAGCAAGATAAGGATAACCAATTTCTTTATATACTTATATACTCTTAATGTAGATAATAAAGAGAGGTTTGTTTTTAATAAGTGATTATTCCAAAAGAGGGTTAACTGTTCACTAGACGTTTATAAGAGCTCATAAGATAGTTGCCAATATAGATAAAATTATACATGAGACAAAATTGCAAGAAAGGGTAAAATGGTCAACTATTTTAATTTTCAATAATAATTGTATTTTAATAATATACCTACCTGTCTAATAGAAGAACAAATCTTCGGTTTGTTGGATTCTCAATAACTTATTGAAGAAGCAATATCACGACTTCAATCATGGTTGATTCACCGCAACATACTTGCAACATCAACACTGCAACATCAGTACTAAATCATTTGACAATATGAGAGACAATTTGAATGTTATTGATTTCATTATGTTGTTTGTAAAAGACATTAGGGAAAAGATTGAGGAATATTTTATACGTTTATGCTATTGGTTAATGCTTACTTAGAGAGATTTTATGAATTATGCGGTTCAACTATTGAGTGTTAAGTTTGGTAAGAGTGTTAATCCGTATGTATCAGCTCCCTTATAGATCTCAAAATTGTCTTATTTTCTATTGAACCCATGTTACAAACAACAATAACAAACAAAAACTCAGTAAGAAAATGGATCAAATGGCTTATGCAATGCTGAAGAACCAAGAACTAGGAGCCAAAACAAACAAACAACCAACAAATACCTGATTCCAAACAACAAAAACATTTGATTGTCATAGGAAATCAAAAAACACAAAAAGAAGCAACCGATGTTGAAAAAGTTCAGTATAAACGAATAAGTATTTCATCAAGCAGTTCATATGCAAAATCCGAAACTAAAAATTTTGTTAAAAAATTACCTATGTAATCTACAACATTTGATGTACCAACAAATTCATGGCTTAAAACCTATAAATAAGACAACCACAACAAATTAGGATAGGATTTTATTTAGAATTTGGATCAGACGACGACTTTATTGGTAGCTGAGAGCAACAAAAACGACATAAGAGTATTCATCTTTGGGATTTTAAAATGGCGGATTATTCGTGATTCTATTTAAAAAAAAAGCGAAACTAGGGGAGAGAGATACATGATCGATCAACAAATTAGGATAAGATTTTGTTTAGAATTTGAATCTGATTTAAAATCTAGAAGTAAATTTATACGATTGCATTTAACTTGGCCGGGAAAAAAAAGAAGGGTTATAAGGTTGCCACGTGTCAAAACATAGTATAAAAAAATAACATGCGTAACAAATACTACTCTCTTAGTAGACCTTATGTTACACCCTTCACAAAGGGTTTCGTGGTTGATATGACAGCAACCACTAACCACAAACACCATCCCGGTGCATAGTGGTTGGTAGTAGGGGTGTTGAACGGGTAATTTTTTCGGGTTTCGGGTAATTCGGGTTTTTCATGTTAGAAAAATTACCCGTTACCCTACCCAAACTAATTTCGGGTAATTCGGGTTTGGGTAATTCGGGTATCGGGTCAGGTGTGGGTAATTCGGGTATTACTCGAAATATATAATATTTTTTTTGAATTTCACCTGAAAATAAATTTAATAAAATAAATACGTCGTGCTTTATTAGTCTTGTTTATATAAACAAACGAGACATAAACGAAGTTACTCAAGCTTTGAACATTGAGATTTTTTAGTCAATAATACATGAGATATCAAGTAATTTTTTAACAACTTAATCTAATCTAATAAGATGTTAAAAAAAAACAAATACCTAAAGATCTTAATTTAAAAGTTTAAAATGTTTAAGCTAAATGTAGCCATAAGTTTTGTCATGTTCTGAAGTTTCGTCAAGATAATGAGTTTGTTAGTTGCAATAAAAACTATAATCTAGAAAACAGTTAAGTTTTAAAGAACGTGATGATATATAAAATTACTTTTAATATTGTTAGTGTCGTATTGTCATAATAAATATATTTATGTTTTACAATAATGATAGTTAGTTGAAGCGTGATCAAATATCTGCTATATAGTACAAGCTCTACAAAAAAAATGAATTTTTTAAATAATTTGGGTAATTCGGGTATACCCGAAACCCAAAAAATGTACCCTTTACCTGACCTGAAAAAAAATCGGGTGACCCGATTACCCGGAAAAATTTACCCAATACCTGATTTACCCGACCTGATTTACCCGATACCCGAAAAAATCGGGCGGGTAATTCGGGTATCGGGTATTTTCGACAGGGCTAGTTGGTAGTGGTCGTGGTGGATTGTTGTATATATCGAATGCAATTTTTTTTTTCTTTATCTCTTTCTAACTCTTTCTGCCTATCTCTACAATAATATATTTGTTTTTTATTTAAAAATAAAATAATAAGAAGAATATACTGGTGGATATCCTATATGTTTAATGGTTGAATGTGGTGATGAGGTGACATCGATCACTATAATAATTAGTGGTGGTACTATGATTTGTGAATGACTTAGAAGAAGTAGATTAATTTATTTTCCCTATGTACTGGATACTCATTCGAGATGAACTTTTGACTCGATAAAAATACTTTTTTGATTCTATTTTTGTCGTGGAAAACGAGTAAAAAAAATAGGTTTAACTTAGTTAGTTTGGTTAAAAACCTCATTTTTGTAGTATGTAATTTTTCAAACTAGGTCTTTACAAATTTGGATACGACCGGAGATTGTTAAACAAATTTATCAAATACATTTTAACATTTTATTTTATCGAGACATAAGCCCGTTTGATTATTTTGAGTCGTTTTAGTTCTGCATTTATAAAGTCACGTGGCAAGAAAATACACGTGTACATTCCATAACCATAACCAACATATCATAACCGAACCAGAAGCATGAAGAAAAGAAGAAATGCAAATGGATCTGAGAAAGGTGGAAGAAATAGTGAACGATTCCAAAGGTGGAATCATCGAGAAGAAAGAGGCAATCGTATCAACCCTCTCCAATCCCAATCCCAATTCCGACACCGACTCCGATGCCGGTGTTTCCAATCCGACAACACCACCGGTGGATGCCGCCAGTGCTCTTCAACTCTTCCTTGATCATATACCTATCTCCTCCATTCCTGGAATCCACAATTCCCCCTCCACAGGTACACCTTCCAATCGCAAATTCATTATGAACGAACACCAAATTAGGGTTTTCGGGTGGATGATATGATTGACGTTGTGATTTGAATTTATGGCAGTTCTGGTTGTGAGAACGCAGGAATGTGTAAAGGACGTGATCAAGATGTTGTATGAGAAGAATGTGAGTGGAGCCCTGGTTGCAGACGGTTTGGAACCAGATCCGACCACGACCTTCACCACATCGTTCTCACATCCCTACGTTGGGTTCATAAGCTTCTCTAATATGGTTCTTTGGACTCTCCAGGTACTTCCTCCCATTGATTTGATTATTTTTGCATTTTTTAATGCTCGACGAACCACTCCATTCTAGGAATTCAAAAAACATCATTTTGGGAGCGAGAAAGATAATGCTAAAAAATCCAAGAAGACGAAGCCACAAGGATTCTTCTCCTTGCTCTATCAAACTCCAGTTGTTTCAGAGACTAAGGTCAGGTGTTCTTTTTAAACTGTTTCAACATTGACATTACATACCTTATGCATGAATCACTAAGACCCTGTTTCTTTCTTTCTTCCGATCTGATTCTTCTTTTTCCCAATCCCATCTAGTGTTGTTGTATATACATTTATTTGATATGCTCCAGATAGGCGAACTAGCAGCATCATTTATGTGGGATCCCGTGTTCCCTGTAAAACGAGACCAAACACTATTTCATGTTCTTTTGTTGTTATCTAAGCATCGGCCAAGTGTGGTCCCCGTGACCCAACATTCCAGTTCAAAAGTCGTGGGCTTTGTTACCGAGGTAACTATCCTCACCTAATAATGCACACCAAACATAGAAGCTTAAGTTTGACATTTGTTTTGATAGAATTCGGTAAACCATGTACTCCTACAATCGAGCGGACTTGAGTGGTTTGACAGCATTGCAGATAAACCATTGTCGGATTTCAGGTTGAAAGAAATATTTGTCAAATTGGTTAACCAATATATTTCCTTTTGTCAATTCAGCTAATTTTCAAAGACACTTGTACAGGTTTGACCACAATGACCAAGTTGTTTCAATCTATAACGATCAAACCATTGCAGACGCGGTTCATGTTTTATGGAAGAAAAAAGTATGTGCGGTTGCAGTAGTGAAACGACAAACCGAGAAACTCATTGGATGCGTCAGCGTTAGCGACATTCACCGCCTATTGGCTGACGATCGTATTTTTACCGATAGAGAGTATGTACTCTTATTTTTATCAGTAACTGGTTACTGGTTACCAGTTACCAGTTATCAGTTTACCAATAGTGTTTAATGTGTACAGGGATACGAGTGTGGAAAAATTTATACACATAGACACGGGTCCAGCGCTTGATGACATTGACCATGATCTTGGGGCTCTGATATCGGCTGGGACGCTTGTGTTGAAAGACAAGTTTGGGCCGAGAATGGACTCGCCGGTTACAAACATGGAAAAGGATACATTGAAGGAAGCTATGAAGAATTTGGCAGAAAAGAAAAGTGATTTTAGTTTTCTTGTAGATGAGTGTGGAAGAGTGAAAGGAGTGCTTACATTGAGGGACATGCTTGTGGAGTTTGCTCCCCCTTGTATGGACTCGAGGATTGATGGAGGTGGTTTTTTTGACATGGCTTTGAAGGAGTCTGGGTGCACCATTAAAGATGGAACCATGGTTCAATTAAAATGAAAATGATTGAACCATGGTCCATTCCTGGATGTTATATAGTGTGTCCCATGTGAATTTGTAATTAGATATACAATATGGTTTTAAGTGCCATCAAGTACTTTTATGTTTGATTTGGTTAAATGTTAACCATTTTTTTGTACATGAACGTACATAGGCAAATAACTATCGTTAGTACCTGAGTAGTGTTTATTCCGAGTTGTATTTTTGGATTTGGCAACACCAATAATTAGATTGGTAATAGTCTAGTTTGAAGTTTTGGTTATTAAACCTTATTTTTATTGCTGAAAGGTTATCTCATTCACAATTCAGTTATATATTAAAAGGTTATCATCTTTCTCCTTAAAATACACAACTCAATCATATCAAAAATTTATCACTCATTAGCAATCCAATTCAACCCAACCCAAATTTTAACTAGAAAATTATATATAAAAATTATATCAATGTTAATCTCACTTTTTCTAATAAAGATATGAGCAGAACTTGGAAGGTTTCTTTCATTTTTTTTTAAATGTTTTATTATTCTTTTCATAAAAGATACGTAATATTGCATTTAATCTTAAATCTTAAGCTATGGGTGTATCATACCACAAGAAAATCCAACCATCTAAATACTCTTAATTTTCTTAATTAATTAGAAAATGATGTTAAAAATTAAAAAGAGAAAGAATAAAAAGACTTGTTATGTTACCATCACCATAATCGATAACTCCAGGACTCCACCTAAACATAACCCAACATAACAGGTTCACATGTTGTCATAAAACATGGTGTATTACATCTACACTAGATATCTTATACATATTTTTTCTATGCGTTTTTTTCTATAAATAATATTATATATCCTGTTCAAAAAAATAATAATATCATATACCATTTAGATCAATTAGCTAACAATGCCTCTATTTTTCTATAAATCATATTATATATCCTGTTCAAAAAAATAATAATATCATATACCATTTAGATCAATTAGTTAACAATGCCTCTAGAGGTGATAATTTTGTTATTTTTACTTGAAAACTCCGATTCAACCTATAATTTATTTTTAATTTAAGATTTTTTTGGATATACTATACACAAAACTAGTAAAAAAAATATCAAAAATTAACTAAAATATTGCACAAATCGATTATGTAAAAAATTTTAATTATTACTTGTATAATATATGATTGATAATCAAAATTTAAAAAACATTTGTTTAAAAAAATTAGAAAAACAAAAGAAGCACGTGAGATCAAAATGTTCACTCTCGTATTAAGACTGTGTTTGACGCGCCACACATAGCTGAAAATCTAGCTTATTTTTCGAGTTTTTTTAAGTTGTCATGTTTGGCGAACCAAAAAATAATTTATAAGTTAACTTTTTAAAAAGCTATTTCCACTAGCTTTTTAAGAGTTTTTTAAAAAGTTTCCAAATATACCCTTAATTAATTATAAAAACACATTATTTTAAATGTTTTTTTTTATATCATTTCATATTTTTTCAGCTACTTTTATCAAACCTCATTTTTTACTAAATAACTTTTTATTTAACAACTAATTTTTCAGCGGTTTTTTCGACTATTCGGTCAAAAATTAGCTAAAAGATAATGAATTTGAAGCTTTGGATTTTGAAACTTATGCCGATTTTAGGGCGAAAGTGAAACAAATAAAAGTTTAGGGTAGACAACAAAAGCGCCGCTTTGAACTCCTTCATATCAAGTTACCTCCACCACCCGTAAACCCTAAATCATCATAATAACAGACGTCCCCTTCCCTAAACCCTACTTCCTCCGCGAGTAGCAGCTAACGATGGGTGGAAAGGCCAAGGGAAAGCATCGTTTGGATAAGTTTTACCACTTGGCCAAAGAACATGGCTACCGTTCTCGTGCTGTTTGGAAACTTATTCAGCTCGATTCCAAGTACACTTTCCTCCGTTCTTCTCACGCCGTTCTCGATCTCTGCGCCGCACCCGGTGGTTGGATGCAAGCCGCCGTCGAACGTGTTCCTGTTGGAAGTCTTGTGATTGGTGTCGATCTTGACCCTATACGCCCCATTCGTGGCGCCATTGCGGTGCAAGAAGATATTACCACGCCTAAGTGTAGGGCTACTGTTAAGAGATTGATGTCTGATAATGGTGTTAGGGCCTTTGATTTGGTGTTGCACGATGGATCTCCTAATGTCGGTGGTGCTTGGGCGCAGGAGGCTACGAGTCAGAATTCTCTGGTTATTGATTCGATTAAGCTTGCTTCGGAGTTGTTGGCCCCTAAAGGAGCATTTATTACCAAGGTATCCATCTCTCGACCTTTTACATTTCTATAACTCGAATAGTGTTTCGCGAATTTGAAAACAAAACCGATTCGTGATTATGTTATGTTTAGCAATAATCATAATTAATCATGTGCCTAAAATTGATAATTAGATCATTCTTCATTAAATAATCTGAATGATAATCACTTTTTATTGAACACTCTAAATGACCACTTTAATCACACATCCAAACATCCTTTTATGTTATATCCTCAATTTGTTGATGATTCCTTGTTTTTGAAAAGGTTTGTTGTAATGAAATGGAGTCATTTCAAGTTTCTTTTAATTTAAATCGAATCTTGCTTTGGAGTCGAGGTAAATTTGATGTTTTTGACTCCCATAATCAATGTTAAATAGAAAGATGAGCCTGGTGCACTAAAGCTTTTTGGCATAACCTGAGTGAACAGTGTTCGCCATGTGGTGATTTGTGAAAAGTCACATCTTTATATTTACTTCAGGTACAAATTTGTATCTGAATTGTTGGATTGAAAACCTTTTGCTTTTCTTGTTTGTGTAAGTTAGCTCATTTTAGCCTTCCTAATGTTCCTTTTGTATTGTTTATTCATGCTAAAATGTATTCAAACAATCCTATGTTCTATTATATGTTTGATCCTACCCTCACTTAATCCAATGTAAAGAGCATCATATTTTTAAATTTTAACCACTTGGTATCATCTGTAACAGGTTTTTAGATCCCGGGACTACAATGCTGTCCTTTACTGTCTTAGACAGTTATTTGAAAAGGTTGAAGTGGATAAACCAGCTGCCAGTCGTTCCACATCTGCAGAAATTTATATTGTATGTCTGAAATATAAGGCACCTGCTAAGATAGATCCTCGTCTTTTTGATGTTAGGCATCTTTTCCAAAGTGGAAAAGAAACCCCAAAGGTACAAATATCTCTTCACTTCTGATAACTATCCAACTTATGTCAACAGAAAACTAAAAAGCTTTCATCTTGTGTGTGAAAATTACAAATTCAGGTACTTGATGTACTTAGAGGAACAAAGCAGAAGAGACATCGTGATGGGTAAGCCCTAAACCCTAAATACTAAACACTAAATCTTAAACCCTAAAGTTGTTGGCTTGTTGCTAACCATTTTAATGTATCAGGTATGAAGATGGTGACACAACATTGAGGAAAACCAGCTCAGTTACAGAGTTTATTTGGTCAGATGCTCCTCTAGATATTCTTGGTTCTGTTACATCTATAAAATTCAAAGATGACACCTGTCAAGCTATCAAGGATCATGCATTGACTACAGAGGAGGTAATGTCTTAAGGTCCCTTTTTCTTTTTTTATTCTTGATGTGATTATTGTGTTTCCATTTGTTAACAATTTCAGATTTCTTGATTTACCAGGTTAAAGCACTATGTGATGACTTGCGTGTTTTAGGGAAGCAAGACTTTAAGCATTTATTGAAGTAAAAATCATTTTTTCCTTTCTTTTTCTTTTGGCCACATACATATGCATTACTTCCTTTTCTCGATTTTGATTTTTTTTTTGATGGGATGTTTAGGTGGCGTATTCATATCAGAAAGGCCTTCTCTCCTGAAAAGGAAACCCCTAAACCTGCAGATGTTGAACCTGAAAAGAAGGATGATGATGATGATGATGATGAAGCACTGAATGAAATGGAGGCATTGACAAATGCTATGTTGCGTAAGAAAAAACAGGCAAAAAAGATTATTGCAAAACGTCGAGCTAAGGTTTGATACACTTTGATCACTAATCTCATTTTGTGTTAGTTGCAAAAAATAGTAGTGTAATTCCACTAATTTGTATGCTATAGCATTCTACTTTTATTTATCCTTTTTTACAACATTTTATTTAAAAAAATCTACCTAATTATAGCTATGTTATTTAAATACAAAGCATTTTTCCCTTCTATAGTTGGCTATGTTTTTCAAAATAAATTGCCTTACTAAGGAGACAGTTGAAAATACAATGCTATGTTATGAAGAAATGAAAAGATAATGCTATAAGAAACAAATAAATTGAAGTACATTGTTTCTTAGGTAAATGAATAATGTATTTAACTATTTATTAACTTGAAAATGGAATCTGTTAACTGTAGGATAAAGCAAGGAAAGCAACTGGGATGCAGAGTGATGTAATGGAGGATGGATATACTGATATCGAGTTATTTTCTCTGTCATCTATCAAGGTCAGTTTTTTATCATTTAATATTAATGTGCATTTCAATTAGATACTAATGCATTTGAAGTAAACTTACAATTTTTAATATTTTTGTCACTCAGGGAAAGAAGGATCTGGTGGCTGTTGATAACCCTGAAGATGATGGTCCAAATAATGAAGCAGCAGATAGTGATGATGAGAGAGCACAAGCAGACTCCCAAGATGAGTCACTCAGTGACATTGACTCTGAAGAAGAGCGTCGAAGGTATGTTGCTACTTAGTGTATTATGGATAAAAAGATACAAATATGTTGCTCTTATGTGAAAATAATGTACACTACCTGTATTGGAAGTTTGAGTAAAGTATGTCGCTTTTCTTTGCAATTTGCTTTAATTAAATTCCAAATCTTGGTTTCAGATATGATGATCAAATGGAACAATTACTCGAAGATGCCTACGAGAAATACATAGAAAAGAAAGAAGGGAGCACAAAGCAGAGAAAACGGTTGAAGCAAAAACACTCTGAAGATGGACAACTTCTCGAGGTTTTTTATTTATATATATATATATATATATATATATATATATATATATATATATTTTCAAATGAAATTTTAAATTAAATATTGTTCTTAGTTTCTTACATGTTTTGTTATATATTCTTAGGGCGAAGAAGAAGAAGAAGAAGATGTTCATCCAGATGAAGACTCTGACAACGATCAACAAATTCAAGAAACAAATCCATTGATGATACCATTTGATGACACCGAGCCTACCGAAGAAGAAATCGCAGCAAAATGGTTTAGTCAGGATGTGTTTGATGATGAAAACGAACAAGAAACTACAAAAATGGACGTAAGTGATGACGATGAAGAAGACGAAATGCAAATCGATAACAAGAAGAAACCCGATAACACCCAAATCATGGTCCCAAACAAACCAAAATCAAAAATCTCAAAGAAAAACATAACAGCCCCAAAATCCCAACCTACTGAAGATCTTGAGGTAGTCGCGGGCCCGGACACAGATTCGAGTGATGACTCATCATCGGACTCGTCCGATGATGACGTGGAAACAAAAGCCGAAATCTTAGCATGCGCGAAGAAAATGTTGCGAAAGAAACAAAGAGAACAAATGCTGGATGACGCGTACAACAAATACATGTTTCACGATGATGAAGGGCTACCGAAATGGTTCATAGATGAAGAGAGGAAGCACATGGTTCCAATGAAGCCGATAACGAAAGAGGAGGTGAACGCAATGAAGGCCCAGTTTAAGGAAATAAATGCTCGGCCCGCTAAGAAGGTGGCCCAAGCGAAGGCCCGAAAGAAGCGCGTTGCGATGAGGAAAATGGAGAAGGTTAGAAAGAAGGCGAATAGTATTTCGGATCAAGCGGATATTTCGGAGAAATCGAAGATGAAGATGATTGATACTTTGTATAAGAAAGCGGTCCCACAGAGGCCGAAGAAGGAACTGGTGGTGGCTAAGAAAGGGGTGCAAGTGAGGGCTGGAAAAGGGAAGATGCTTGTGGATAGGAGGATGAAGAGTGATGCTAGGAAACAAGGGATGACTAAGGATAAGGGGAAAGGGAAAGGGAAAGGGAGTAGCAAAGGTGGGAAAGGGCAGAAAGGGAAACCGGCTGGCCCGGCCAAGGGTAAAACGGGAAGAAAGTGAAGGTGAAAGTTTTGGATCGGAGAAGAGAGTGAAGTTGTAATATGGTGTTTTGTTTTTGAACCAAGGGAAAGAGGATGATGAGTTTTGAATTGAAATTTTGGTATGTTGTTTTGATAGTAAAATAATTTTTGTTTTTTTGTTAAAGAATATGGAGATCAACAAATGAAAGTTAATTGTCATGTATGGTTGCTTATTTTTGAATTTCTGATTTTTATCAAAGCTTGTTTGGGTCCCTGATTCTGGTGACTCAGAGCTTTCACTGATTAGCCTCGAAAAAACTTATTAGTTTTGTATGTCTGCGTATCTTTAATATAGAAATCTATTATAAAGGATCCGTTTGGTGGGAAGAACCTTCACAGAACAGAAATAATTTTTTTGGATGACTAGAACAAGGGAAAATGTCTTGTTAAAGTAATTAACTTTTCGGTATGTTTACATCTTGGGTAACTATTTGTTTTTTTTTATACATATCTAGGTAACAAACTTGTTGGAAGTGTACACATATGATCAATATGACTTGTTATAGCAGGTTAAATCTTAGATGTGAATGCTTTCAACAAGTTCATTATCTAGATGTGTACAAAAAAAATAGTTACCCAAATATGAACAAAACGAAAAGTAAAAGTAAATTATACAAATGGTCCTTGTGGGTTGGGGAAATTTGTATTTTTGGTTCCTAACTTATTTTTTTTATTTGGATGGTCCCTACTGTTTATTTTTGTTGCACGTTTGGTCTCTGTATTACCTAAAAAGTCTATTGTGCTTTTATTAATTTATTTTTTAATTAATTTACTTATTTATGTATTTATTTTTTTTTACATATTTAAAAAAATTAATAGACCCCACATATCTGTCTTACCTAAAAAAATTATTGTGCATTTATTAATTTTGTTACGTCTTCACCATCATTTCTTTTTTTGGTTCTTCAACTCTGTCGAATCAACACCACAACCCACTAAAGATGAAGAGACAGTAGGTTATGGTGTTGGTTCGCCAGAGTTAAAGTACCAAAAAAAGAAAGATGATGAAGACATCGATGTTACTAAAGATGGAAAAGAAATAGAAGTTGAGGAAGATGAGAAATGAGATGGTGACCGGTAAGACCCAAATTAAATTTCTCAAATGTGGTTTCAGTTTACGGTGATGAGATACAAATATGTGGGGTCTATTAATTTTTTTAAATATATAAAAAAATAAATACATAAGCAAGAAAATTAATTAAAAAATAAATTAATAAGGGCACAATAGTACTTTTAGGTAAGTCAGGGACCAAGCGCACAACAAAAATAAACAATATGGACCATCCGAATTAAATTTCTCAATTGTGGTTTGGGGTTTATGGTGAGGAGATACAGATATGTAGGGTCTATTAGTTTTTTTTTTTAAATATATAAAAAATAAATACATAAATAAGAAAATTAATTAAAAAATAAATTAATAAGGGCAAAAGAGTCTTTTTAGGTAAGACAGGGACCAAACACGTAACAAAAATAAACATTAGGGACCATCTGAGTTAAAAAAATAAGTTAGGGACCAAAAACACAAATTCCCTCAAACCACAGGGAACATTCGTGTAATTTACTTTTATTTTTCGTTTTGTTCATATTTGGGTAACTATTTTTTTTGTACACATCTAGGTAACGAACCTGTTAAAAGCGTTCACATCTAGGATTTAACCTGCTATAACAGATCATAATGGTTATATGTGAACACTTCCAACAAGTTTGTTACCTAAATGTGTACAAAAAAAGATAGTTACCCAGATGTAAACATACCGAAAAGTTAATTACATTAATAAGTCATTTTCCCAGAACAAGAACTAAAAGGAACTTTGACCAAGTTCAATGGAACAACTCACTAAAAAATAGCCCAACCCAAATAGGTGGGAACTAAGTGGAAAACGGTTTTTTTTTTTTTCTATCCATTTGGTTCAATTAGCCCTATTAGGAACCGTTTATTCTGCTTTCACTTCTTATCCACGTCTCCTGTGTTTATCTTCTTCAATTAATCATCCTAAGCCATCGTACAAATATTATGATTCTTGATTTACTGCTAACTACATCTTGCTAAATGACCTATACATCCCTACAAGGTGGTGTGTACACACCACCTTGTGTACAAAGTTACCCACTCATTTTGAAGTTCTTTGTTTTTTTTATTTATTGTTATGGAATTTTGAAATATTTGGGTTTAGAAGTTTATTCCTATTGACTTTTGTGTAGCTAAGAAGGCCAAGAGGTATTTTCTGCAGTGGTGTGCGGGGCTTCTGGCATATGTAGCTGATCGCTGTAGGAAAAAGAGGCAGTCGATTGCTAAGATGTTGTGGTTAGGAAGTTTCCCGAGGTTTTACCAAGAGGTTTGTAATTGGGTTGAGGACTACGAAGAAGATATCTTTGCATGTCCTTGTTTGATTGTTACTTAAGGATTTAAAGCCTAGTGTGGAGAACCGGTTTAAATTTCTCAATGCTCACCAAGTAAAAAGATAGCAAAGTGATGATATATAGCCTCATAAGTACCCTCAAAGGAGCAAAAGAAGAGTTTTCAGAGTGTGAAGGAACTGATTAAGTTATTCAAGTATTGAATTTTAGGAACGAAATTCTTATAACTGGGAGACTGTTGTAACGTCCTATTTGAGCTTAATTAGTTAGAAATAAGGTAATATAATATTTTAAGGGATTTAATTAACTAAAAATGATTAAATAAATATTAATTGGATGGAATTAATAATTAATTTGTATTTAAATGAAAGTTAAATAATAAAATGATGGACTAAATTGGTAATAATAATAATAATAATAATAATAATAATAAATTGAATTTAAAGATTTGGGTTGCTATTTGTAAATTATGGAAATCACATTGTTAGACAAAGGGTTTTGTTTTGTTTTAGTGTGTGGGTGGGTGGGGGGGGGGGGTGGGGGGGGGGGTTATGCCGGCAATATGCCTACCTAGAGGGACCTTTCCTGCCGTTTACAGATTCTATCTGATGTTACCCTTACAACCCCGACAAGCGTGTTTATCAATGTTCTTCTTTTAGTTGTGGATGTATCCTCCTCATCCTCATTAAAAGTCAAACCCTAGCTTAAGTGTGAGTGTTTTGTGCGGCAAAAAAATAGAGATTGATCAAGTTAGAGAAAGAAGACCGAAGAAGGGGATTTGTGAAAGGATGCCATCGACGGAGCTTCCAAACGCCAGATTTTGTGTCGGACCGATGTCGTGGGACACCCGAATAGCTTCCGGATAAGGAGAGTGAAGGTAGAAAGTTGTTTTGCACCTATGAAGCTTAAGTGGGTAAAATTTAATTCATTTTTGGCTAGTTCTTTTTCAATTCAAGATACAAACACCACCACCGCTGCTGGTGGCAGTCGTCATAAAACAACCCACCTCTACCTTGTCATTATAAGGTGGTGGTGAGTAGGGGTGTTCAAAAACATTTGCATCCGAAGATCAGATCTGAAAAACTCCGATATCCGAATATGAAATTATCTGAAAAACTGATATTTGAAATTTCGGATATCTCGTTTTTCGAATTCGGATTCGGATGACCATTTTTATAGATTTTCGGATATTTTGGATATCTGATATTCGATAATCCAAAAATATGATTTTTGATTGTTTCGTTATATTTTATCATATTACTTGAAAGTGTAAACTATAAATAACTTAGTTTGGAAATATATGATTTTTCATCGTTTTATATGATCTTTAATTGGTTTCACATGTTATTATTAAGAAATATTATTGTTTTTAATGTTATTTAGAATAACAGTTGTAACATCCTAAATTTCAAGACCAAAAATTTCATTTTTAGTTTGAAGATTTATAAAGCAAATTACTGAAAATGCCATCAATGTTATCTCATATCATGAAAACCATAAGTCAACCATCTCAAAAACATATCATAGGAAAATAATGTCAGAGTATAAATCCCAAGAATCTCATGTGCCGAAAATCATGTGTGCGATGCGTTGCTATCGTACTGACTCCTTTCCCTTCGAAGAAGAAGTAGGACCTGAAACAAAAACTGAAAACTGTAAGCACAAAGCTTAGTGAGTTCCCCCATCATACCACATACCATACAATAAACATATTGTCATACATATCTGGGTGCCCGACCTACCCTGTTGAGCATATTTGGGTGCTCAACCTACCCTTATCAGGCATACCGGGGTGCCCGACCTACCCCTACCAAACATATTTGGGTGCTCGACCTACCCTCCGTTTTATTTCAACCGGTTACGGGGACTATTTCACCCCTACCACTACCACATAATAACATAGCATAGCATATTGTCAGACATATTTGGGTGTCCGACCTACCCTCCGGTTTATCTCAACCGGCTACGGGGTCTAACCTACCCCTCCTACCACTATCACATAATATCATAACATACTAGTACATAAAGCATAACAAATAGTGGCATACCAGACAATTATCACAAAGACAATCATCTCAACTATAATCAACTACTAGTGGTCCGACATTGGTGCCTTCGACCCACTTCTACTGGAAGGTAACTCACCTCGAATATCATGTAGTAGTTGAACTGTCCTTGGCTCTAGGATCAACTCCTCTCAAACTCCTACACATAAAACTCTCCTTTAATTACCCTTTCATACTCATAACCCCTTTAAGGGTCAACTCTGATCAATGGTCAAAGTCAAAGTCAACATCCTGGCCGACTCAACTCGCTGAGTTGGACCATCAACTTGTCGAGTTCCATGATCCATAAAACCTTGGAAATCTCGATCCAACTCGTCAAGTTCTTGTTGGATTAGGTATTTAAGTTCATAACTATTTCTGGAATGTACTTGACCCGATTAACATGGTCCATTTGGGTTGCATGGCATTGCAACATTTGGATAGACTAAATGAGAGAAAGGACACTTAAGGATTATTAATATATTATAAGTTCTAATATATTAATAATATTATTTAATTAGTATTGATCAAAGAATTAATTAAGTGATCAAAAAGAGACTAATTAAATATATGGGGTTGATTGTGTAAATCATCTATTCTTGTATAGTGGGCTAATGATCCATGGTTTGTATGGATTGGGTTAAAACCCATAAGGTGCTCCATGGATAATGGAGGTTACAAACCCATGGATCATGGAATATGGAAAGCCATGGCAATTAGGGTTTACATGGTGTAACCATACTTGTGCCACAACTATATAAAGACCTATAGTCTAGTCAAAATCGGACTTGTACAAGGCAAAAGAGGGCTAGCTGATTTTGAGGTGTTAGTGAACTTCTCTCAAGGTTATTCCAGGTGTTGTTGTGTTGTGTGAGACATTTGAGGCATCACACTTGAGGTGCTAGGATCACAAGGTTCTCAAGGAATCCAAACAACAAAAGGTATGTTCTTCTTCTAGCATTTATGTTTAAAAGTTTACCATACTATGCTAGATAGGTTAAGAAGCGTGGAAAACATTTTTTTGCATGTATCTTAGTTTGTAACGCCTGTGTTTACGGGCTTGCCATTTTTAGCAATGTAATAGTCTAGGTTAACCTTTGTAACCCATTTTGAAGTAATAAGATTGTATTATTTGAGTATTGTGTGTTTTGTGCTTAATTGCTTAATTATGTGGTTTGAATAATTAAGAATAAAAATAAGCGTCAAAATTTAAGTGTAAAATAAACTTAATATCTTTGAATAATGTTGTAGTAGTTGAAACGAGGTTTCCGAATATATATAGAACGCCCAAATCTGACTTCGTATGAGGAAGTTATGATTTATCGAAGTTCCGGCTTAGCGGTATACAGCCTGTTTTACTCAATTTGAGATCGAGCGGTTGTTAGCCGAAGCAATCTAAATGAGAATCGAAGATCTCATTGTTGGTATCAAAGCGATAAAAAGTTAGGCGAGAACGGACGTCAAACGAAGAAGTTATGAATTTATAACGAAAGTTTCTGTCCCGGCCTATTAAAAATAATTAATAAAAATAAAGTCAAAATTAGCCGACGGAGTCTAAACGAAAGTCGTAGAGCGTGGTCTCACCTTTCCGTGGATATAAAGAACGTCGAAAACGGAGTTCGTATGAAGAAGTTATGAATTTCCGAAGTTTATTAATCATTTGGTATTTAAATTTAATTCAAAATTCGGAGGTATTATCCGAAGCCGAGTCACCCGTCTGATCCGAGGTACGCCCCGCGTACGCGAGAACGCCCCGCGTACTCCGATAGTGTCGACACTTCGGATGACGCATGCAATGACGATTTCGGAGCCCTGTACGCCCCGCGTACAGGCGTACGCCCCGCGTACTCCGAGGCTCCAGCCTCTATATAAAGGATCCGAAGACAGCCTTCTTTGTTGTTCAATTTCTTCTCTTCTCTCTAGTCTTTTGCATCGTTTTTCGTGCCGAAGCTATCCCGAAGTCCCGGTATCATACCCTAGCCCCGAGGCAAGTCCCGAGATCCCGAAGATCCCGAAAAGTGCGGTTCCCGAGTCGAAGCTCTGCCCGCGAGAAGTTCGATTTTCGAGGAGATCTTCCAGATCTGCTGAGGAATACTACTTCTATAAGCCGTAGTGCTGTCCGATCATCTTCTGATCAGGTGAGTGTGTAGTTATTTCTTCTAATACAATAATACGAAGTATTATATATAAAATACGTGCTATGTGTATATATTTGGTTGTGTTATGTGTGAATGAGTATTCACTCTCTTCTATCTTATAGATCTGCTTATTTCTTTATGAGATATGTGTTATGTGTGTGTGTGCCTCATCTGTTATGTGATATATGTGTTGATTAAAGCATGCTATACAGGTTTTTAAACTATGTATACAAATGTATATTTTTATCTACTAATATGTTGGGTAGAACATGGGTAGACAGTTGGTGTGTAATAAATAGATGAGAGGCCTCGTTGTTGTTTGATTGAGTCATCTAGCGGAGTTTAGATGACGACCACTGGCTATTCTAGACAGTCTTGTGGAAACATTAGCAGGTTCGCCACCTGTAGGTGTTAATGAACTTGGGTGTTCATTCGCTGTACTCCATCCCCCTCATGGTTGCCTTATTTGACTTATATTGCTGAGGTACCCCCGAAGCATGTGTTGTCGCCCCGATGAAATATTCTTAGACTAGGTCCCTTATGTTAGTTGTTTTAGGGACATTAAAGTGAGAATAACGGGAATGGGTAATTGGGTTATTGTTGGTTGGTGAAAATTAAATATGATATTTATTGTGGGTTGAAAACCCTAGATGCTCACCAGGCTCCCAAGCCTGACCCACTCAGTTTTAAATTGTATTACAGGTAGTGGCGGAAGGGCATGAGATGGATGAACCATCAAGTTGTTTTGTTTACAAGTCTGCATATGTTTATATTTGTTATATGACTTGTAATGTATTCGTTTATGCTTATTGGTCTGTATCGGAACATGACACCCCGAGTTTTGATTATAATGAAAATACATTTCTTTTATGAAATGCTTCGGTAAACAATGTTTTATCATGTTTTGTTTTTGGGAACAAATTCCGCAACTCTTTCAAATCAAAAGGATTTACTCTGAAAATATTTAAAAGCATAAATGAAAATCGGTCTTTTCTGGCCGAGATTTTGGGGATGTCACATAGTTAAACATAGATCCAAGGTTTCTAGGGTTGCATGTACACCTTAGGAGTGTTAGAATGCTCAAAACCCTTCAGTTCTTTCATGAACTCGTCGAGTTCCTCCTCATAACAGAGTCGGGGCATTTCGCTCACAACTCGTCGAGTTCCCCCTTGAACTCATCGAGTTCTTCAATCTTCAAAACCCAAAAACCATGGCCAAATCGCTGAGTCATCTCCTAGACTCGACGAGTTGATGACTCGACGAGTTTGCTCAGTAACAGAAAAGGTTGGGGAACCACGACCCAACTTGCCGAGTTGAATGAACAACTCGTCGAGTCCCCCTTACTCTAGATCCATTTAGTCACTTCCAATCGATTTCAATGCTTCCAAACCATAGATCTGGTCCCCTAGGACTAAGTTACCACGTAAAGTTGCTAACTTTACGTTCATGCATGGTGTCATGAAGCTATAAACACCAAAACTAAGCTATATAAGAGGTCTAGGGCATGGGGAAAGGCCAAGGCTTGATAAAGTGGGCAACTTTAAGACTCATAGTTCATGAGTACCTAAATCTGAAGCACAACTTCATGATACACTCAAATCCTGAGAATGACTTCAATATGGCCCAAAAGTAACAAAATACAACCCTAAATGAGGATCTAAGCAATGGAAAGACAAGGTATCAACTTTATACCTCAAATGAGTCAGAAATGCAACTTAACTTCTGGATCTACTGGCTCCCTCTTGAATCCTCAAGCTTCTCCTTCCTTCTCAAGCTTCAAAATCACCAAGAACACACAACAATGGCTCAAAAACACTTAAAGGTGGATCAGGCTTTCGTGGCTAGGGTTTGGGGTGATCGAGGTTGCAAGTAAGGCCAACCTTTGGAGGTTAAGGTGTTTAAATAGGGTACAAAACCCTAAAAATTAGGGTTTCACTCTGGCATCCCTACTCTTCGAGTTGAGGCTCTCAACTCGTCGAGTAGATGTTAGGTGTGTCAGACCCAACAAATAATAGGGGTACGATATACTCCAAAATACACTGCTTTAATGCACTAAAAATTAGTACAAGGCAAGCAGGGTCGAACCACAGAGACACGGGACAAAAGTCTATACCTCTTTGCACAAGGTACTTTGGTCACAAAGGGGAGGTTTGTTTGCAAAAGTAAATAACTAAATAACAATCTACTTTAAAAGCATGCACAAAATGAAATAGATTTGTAAACAAATTGATTGAATGGTTCTAGTTCTAGTTCTCAATGTTGTTGTTCAACTTGATTATGACTTAATGTAATTCAAGATTGCTATTCTATTTTGGTACTGAAAGATATTAACACACTCTAAAAACTCTCGCTTGCCAAATTATCTAACCAAAACACGCTCTTTGATTAGACCTAGCTTTACTAATTCAACCTAAACACGCTCTTAGATTGTATTGAAAAACTGCATTAAGTTTTGTACAAGCTTCCCAACAATGTTCATTTCTTCTCATACGCTCGGAAGTGTGAAAACATGTGATATATGTTTTACAATAAGAAAACTTATTGCTTGTTACCAATTATTAACTCAATAGAACGATTAGGTGCCCTAAAAGTTAATTAACTGCAAAAAAATTCAATTCATGAAAGTGGCCAATCAAACACAAATCAAATTCAAGGATTCTAGTTTAAACAAAAACATAATCACTAGAATAGAATCACAAATCAAACATCAAATCATATGCTTCAAGTCAAGCAATCAACATGTTTTGAACAAGAACTAGAAATTAGGGTTTCTTAGCCACACATGGCTAAGAACAAATTAAACAAGAAAAATAATGGAATTGAAATGTTTAATGCTTACAAAAATGAAATCAAAGTGTTTGCAATGATTAGATCTTCTCAAAAGCTCCAAGAATTCTCCCAAAATTGCCCAAGATCCCCAGAAACTGCTCCAAAAACCGTTCTCTCTTCAAATGACGTTTTTCTGCTCTTTTAATTAAAGTTCACGTGACTTGCCATAAGGCCATGCGTTTTTAGCATGGCCATGCCTTTTGCCCATGTGTTTTTGGCATGGCCATTTGTCATGACCATGTGTTTTTGGCATGGCCCATGCTTTTTGCTAAAAATCAAATACATCTTCAATGTGGCTCCCTCTTCAGTCTAGCTTCACCACGCGTCATGTTGCTCAAATATGAGATGATAAAGGACAAACACGACCCGCGTCAATGTGACAAGAACCGCGTTTCAAACGTAATCCTTTGCTATGATGACAATGCAACAATGACTTGGGTTAATGCTTTCATGTATTCTGCCATGGAATGACCAGTTCATCTTCTCTTCATGTTCCAAAGCTCCATGCTCCAAGCATCCAAGCATCCATGCTCCACGTTCTATGCTCCATAATGCCTGTAAAATAAATCAAAAATAGTGAAGTACCAGGCATTCTTAATGAAATATGTAGTTGCCCTAATAATCAACTAAATGCAAGAATTATGAAGTAGAATGCTATAAAAAGACGAAAATAAACATGCAAAATAGGTGCATAAAATGCACCTATCAGTAGACTTCAAGTCCCGCGTCCAAATTCCATTCCTACTCGACGAGTTTGGGCCTCCAACTCGTCGATTCCCTTTGCAAAAATGAATAATTTGATTTAAAATACATACCATGATCTGGGCATTACAATAGTCCATCATTAATTAATACTATCAATCTCTTACCATGCAAGCAAAAGATTCTTCATATCGTATAATGCTATATATCATGTTTATAAAGAGTCCACAATGACATTGTAGCAACATCGTAAGTTAGTTTATAGCCTTTTTTCTTGTTTATTTTTTCTAGTATTGAGATTAAGATATTTTGTGTACAATGATTAGTTAAATGTCATTATATTTTCTTGGATTACAAACGAGATTGACAAAAAAGTTGAAATTTTTTTTATATCCGAATTAATATATGAATCCGTATTCGATCCAAAATTTCGGATACGGATTCAAATATTATAATCAACTATTCTAAATTTTCGGATATTTGAAATTTTGGATATCCGATTTTGAACACCCCTAGTGGTGAGGTCTTCATTGCTTCAATGTTCCATGGCTAGTTATGCTCATTCCAAGCTTTTATATTTTATTTCTCCTTAAATTTAACATTGATGGATGTAAGCTTGATGTGAAGGTTTTGTGCATTTAATGACCACCATATATCAAACCTTATCACCACCGATCCATGGAGGATGATGAGAACCTCAATTTTCAACTTCTTTTTTAAGTATTAAGTGCTTAATGGGTTTCGTTGAGGACCACACCCTTAAATCTCTTATTATGAGCTTAATGTGAAGAAGAATAATGTTTATGAGCTCATTTGTTCAAGTTCTTAATCCATTGAATCATTTATTGTTTGGTAATGTAAATAGTTGGTTTAAGCTCACATCTCACTGTTTTGGTTGTTTATGCACTTAACCATTAAGGACTTAATGCGTAACACCCGTTTTCTATAATGGATCAAATGATGGATTTGAAGGATCAAATGCAATGATTTTTTAGGAAAAGTCTAGTGCCACGACATGGCATGTCTAATGCATGAATGCTCGTTTGGATGGTTGCCACGATGTGGCAAGAGGAAAGCCATGACATGGAAATTGATGCAGTCTAAGCCCATGATTTTGAGGTTTTTCTCCATATTTAAACACCTAATATCAAGTATTAGGGCATCATCATCATCAACCTACAGCCCCTCTTCAATGAAACCCTAGCCACTATGAAGATTTGAGAGCTTGTTCTTTTGATTTGAAGCTTATTCCTTGGATTTTGGTGAAGCGTGAGAAGAAGGAAGTTCACAAGGAAGCAAGGAAGCAAGGAGATGGTTTGGATCCATTATTCTCTTCGTTATGAGATATTTGGGGTATAAAGTTCTCACATTGATACATCTTATTCTATATTCAAGTTTGACGTCATTTTTAGGTAGTTTTGGTTCCTTCCATGAGTGCTCTTGGGGTTTGAGAAACTTCAGAGCTTGTTATGGCTCTCCAATGGTCCATAGGTTTTGTTGAATGAGAAAAAGACCTTAGTTTGGATGATTATTGGTCTCATGCACAAGTTTTGGCCCCATTAAGGACTTAATGAACTTAGTGTTGTAGATCTAGCCTTAAAATGGAGTCCTAATGGATAAAGTTGAAAACTTTATCCATTAAGTCATTGAGAATAAGTAGATTGGAAGATTTGGGCATAGATCTATAAGGATTAAACACTTAATGAAGAATATGACATTCTATCAAATCCCACGATGTTGCCAAGGGTTTGCCGTGCCGTGGTGGTGCTAGACGATTGATTGTTTTGTCCTTAGTTGGCCACGACGTGCCCAAGAGCTTCCACAACGTGGGGGTCATTGACATGTTGACCGTTAAATTTTGTTGATCATTCACCGTTGACTTTTTGATCAATTTAACCTTTAGTTTTTGGGTTGATCAAGGTGTTCTTTGATTGAGTGACTGTCGATTTGTGGGATTGTCCGTTGCGAGGATTTGAGGGTGTTGCAGTGTTATTCGATTCTGCATTCAAGGTGAGTTTCATCACTATATTATGTGTTACATTGAATATCCTTGAAGTTTGTTACTTTTTTTATTTAAATTTATGGCTTTTGGAACCATTTGGGTTTAGAACGTTGCTAATTTGCAACAATTATGATTATTTGTTATTAAAACTTGTTTTAATATATGAATTATTTTTTTTTTGAAAAAATAGTTAATTTTGTAGTTGTGCATGTTAAATAAAGTTATTATTAATGTTTTTTTTTGCAAAAGGGTAGTATGGTCATTTTAACATGTGGTTCTGTAATGTTCTATTGTTACCAAACATAACCAGACTTACCAAACAGTTTGATCTATTATGTTTCAGTCTCACCAAACGCTATACTAATTATTTGTCATGTCCAACCCAATCTCATCCTGTTCATCCGTCAAACGATACCTTAAAGAACAAGACATAGCTAGAGAGAATGAGAGGAAAAGACTGAACATATGAATGATTTTTTTTCATCAATCACATCCAATCAATCACTTGAGTTACAATTCCTTTATTTTTAGAATCTTGTTTTGAGTTTCGAGTTACCTCTTTATATCCGGATATTACTTGAAGTTGATTGCTTAAGTGGTGTTGTGATGTTAGAACATAGATTATAGCACCTTATGTCCATTCAAATGAAAAATAAACATCACAAATGGTAAAAAAAAAATGAGAGCGTAAAAAAAACGAGAGCGAGTATTGAGTTTCGATTGTTGAATATGGATTTTTTTTCCCTTTTCATCCATTCACTAAATTCAAATACAATGCTATTAGGATATGGAAGATGTGTTAGAGCATATTTTTTTTTATCTAAATATATTTTTCAGTATTAGATCATTAAAAGTCATGGCATAAATGTTAGAATCCAATTGGAAGTGATTGTAAGATGTTACTTAGGAGGTGAAGATAGTGTGATACCACCACCGACCAAATGGCAAGTTGATGAGAAGAGAAGGGCATGTTGGTTGAAAAAGCGGATAGTATATTGGAAAGGAAGACTGGACACTTATGTGAAACATAATGTATGGTTGAGTATTCAATACCTGGGAGTGGGATGACGCAATGAAGAAACGTTGCTCGAAAAACAATTTTTATCAACTTTTTAAATGAGTGAGAAATGTGTTAGATATGATTATAAAATTATACCTTTCAAGGTATAATATGATTTTTTATTAGCAAAACAAGTTAAAAGGTTTGTTGATTAAAAACACATATTTTGATAGAATGGATTTTAACAAGTTGGAGTTATTTGATTAGTTTGAGTTTGTCGATTAGTTATTAATGTAGTTAATAGATATGTGATATTAAAGTAAATGGACAAAAGCATATATAGTAGGTACAAGAGTGGAGGCAGCCATTTGTAAGCGAGTAATTATCAACATGAAATGAAGTTGTTTTGTTCACGTTGAGTGAATTTAAACTACACAAAAATAAGAAAAGACAAGCAATGCAGTAATAAACACATATGCTTATGCTGTAGCTTAGTCTAACTTTGATTTGAATATACAAAGTAGAGAAGTAGAATAATAATATTGAAGTTAGTTTGTTGTGAAGAAAGGAAGGGAGGCAGTGAAAGTGTGTGCATCCCGTATCGGGTGAATGAAGGAAGCAGGCAAGAGAAAGCTCAGGGAGGAAATAAGCATACCTTTCTCTGCGTCTTGGCTAAGATCAAGTGTAGTATCTGTTCTTATCAGTTTAATATCTGATATGTGGGCCATCGGCCCACTCGATATTAATCTTATTTTTTATGGGGGAAGGCCCGTTATAGTAGCTTGCTGCTGGGGTTCTTCATGTGTCGCCAAGGCCAGACGCACCCCTCACACTACTGCCAAGGCCAGGCGCACCCCTCCAATACTCAGTTCAATGTTTAAAATTAGCTTAAAATAGACTTAATGATTTGAAAGTCTTTGCTGTCTGATTTTTTCATGTAAACCCACTCCCATAGTTCCAACCATGGACCTGGCTTTTTATACTAAAAGGACCTTTAAAGGGTTTCATTCATGTTAACAATATGGGAAGTTCTAAGAGACTCAAAAATCAGTTGGTTTTAATGATATATTTTCATCAGGAGATGAAACAGAACAACAAGGTACGGTTATTATGTATATGACTCATCAAAATGGACAAACAATAAATGTTTTGAGGTAAATTTTTTAAAAAGTGGGTGTCCATTTGAGTCTGACTAGTCGGCAATATGGGCTGAAGAGCCAAGACTTGTTATCCAACCACTGTTGGAAGTGAGGAGTTGTATTGCCCCTTTTTTCTAGGTTCCAAGAGACCCAAAGCCTTCGCTCAAGCCACTTGAACCAACTTTCGACTTGGAACGGGCAAGTCAAATTACACACAACCAGACCCAACCAAACTAACCAAATCATAATCCAACCCACTTTGATACCTCCACTTGGGTTACAAGCAAACGTTACCAGGCCCGGTGATGAACATTCTACAAGATAGATTTATAAAATCGTCTTGGAATCCTTCACACACCAATGTAGGAGTACTCACTAATATATACATAAACAAACTTAAATTTCCTTTCGATTAACAATCCCCCCAACACATTGTAATTGAACTTCTTGTCACGTAGAACAAAACCATCTACGACAACATCAAGGGATTTTGGTTCTTCGAAACCATCAGATGGTTTCTTTTTAGTCCAACTTAATCAACTTGTATGACTATCCTGGTACCCCCACGAGCTGGATTGCAGTGGGAAAGACAATTAATGTTAAGAGATGAGGACAAAGGTTTGTCTTACTTCTAAAAGCTTCGGGAGATGTGGTCTATGTTGTCCCATCAAAACATAACACCAACGCTAAATAGAAGCTTCAGCCCGCAATGTCGACGCTATCATGCCATCGATTTACTTTTTATGTAATATGATTTAATTTATGTTATTGAAAATAATCATACTTCACACATCATACTTTTTGTTTAAATGATACAGAATAGAACACAATTAAATATGAGAAACTAAGCACTTAAACTTATATAGAACGAAATACGATACAATTAAATATGAGAAAATAAGCGTTCAACTTATATAAAACGAAATACGATATACCGTAAACACTAAACCTAAAATCTCATAGACTCTGACATACTCGATGGAACAATTATGGAACGATCGGCCGAAAATCTATAATCCGCACCTTGATCGGGGCATGTTTAACCCAAACCCTAATGTCTACCTTAGGGTCTCTCGGTTTAAGATACAATGGAATTGTGATGGGTTTTAAGCAAAACATACATTCCTATGTGTGCATGCAACCCTAAATTTATTGGATCTAAGTTTTCTCTAATCGAAGATGCAAACTTGAAGACAAAAGAAGAAACCCTAGTATGCTCCTATAATTTTCGAAATCCATATAAAATTAGGGTTTAGTTACATACCTTTAAGATTGTTATTGTAAACAATTTTGAATCCTTGCTTGAAAGACCTTTGGTAACAAGCGCCATAAGTGTCGCGCCTCTAATGGTTCACAAACAAACCAAGCAACCAAATAATACTTTACAGAGAGAGTGTGTGAGAGAGAGAGAGAGAGGAAGAAGAAATTTCGTCCAAGTGACTTCTTGGAAGAGCATAGCCGAAATTCCTTATGGTGGAGGGCTTATATAGCCGTTAGGAAGCTATTGGATAAGACAGGTGTTCAATTAATTCCCTTAATCCCAAAATTAATTCCAAATTAATTTCTGATTAAATATTAATGAAAATATGATTTCTAATTAGTATATTATTTCCATAATACATTAATATATCATTTATTTAGATTTCTAATTAATTTATTAACCAAGTAATGAATTAATAAATCATTATTCTCTCGCTAACAGTTATCCTATTCAATTGCCAGGTTTCAAAGCAACCCAAAATGACATTGCTACTATCAATTCAAGTACATACCAATTATAGTTATGGCCTTAGACACCTAATCCAACAAATTGAAAACGCATAATTTACATGACGACTTGTTTGTAATTTATCTTCGTAAGCGTTCTTTTTTTTTTTTAATTGCAAGCATGTATTAACATAACGAAATAAAACCCTAGTTAAAAGTAAGTAACCATTTTTTATATACAAATAGCTTATTTGAAATGTATTATTGAAATGTCACATTGTGGGGACATCTCGATAAAGTGACTCCTTAGTGTTAGCCATATTAAACATAACAACATATGTGATGTTATTTTTGGTAAGCATTTTTTTAGATTTTTCTTTGATAACCGGAGGCATGTATCAACATACAGGAAGAAAACCCTATTTAAATCCATAAGACCATTTCATATCAACGAATAACTTATTGGAAATGGATTTTTGAAAGGCTATATTACGGGGACATCCGACTAAAATTAATTTTGTGTGTTAATTCTATTAAATTATAGAAATTGTCTACATGAGACTGTCCCTTGGCCCGTACGTCCTGACACAAGATTATAATTCTAGCTCTTCCAAGGTGGTATCTCACTGATGGGTCGGACCCTCTTCCCCCGAAAGAAGGCCCTCTTTGCTTTTTGCCTAAGTTGCACAGGAAAAGCCCAAAGCCAAATGAAGCTTCATAGGGTCTTTCTGTCCATATGCAGGTAGAAGGGGTAGAAAGCTTGTTCTTTTGGTATAAGTCTTCTTTCTTGATTGGAACTAGCTAGCTATCTTTGAAGTCAAGTATTTAGCCGGAAAGGTAAGTCCATGGCACTACCCGACTTATTTTGGTATTCCCAAAGCTACTGGCTCATTTCATTCTTTTTAAATAAGAAAGACGGAGAGTCACTAGCTTCCTTTCCTCCTAACTAAGTCGCTATAACCAAGTCGCTACAAGGTCTATCTAATTGAGCACACACATATAAGAACATATATGATGTTTTTTTAGTATAAATGTTAAAAAGTGACATCTGAGACCAAGGCTACGAAGCCCAAATATATTTTCAAAATACAACCCCAACATTACATAAGTTTAAAAAAATCAAAATCCTAGTTATTTTTTGATATAAATACATGAAATCAAGTGTTGGATGATAATGAAAGATGAATACGCTTCAAAGTGGTAAACCGTATACAATGTTAATTGAGAAACGGTTTTAAAAAAAAAAAAAAAAAACAACTTTGATCTCTATGTAGTGTTTTGGGGGAGGGGAGGGGGGGGGGCAGTTGCATTCAAGGTGGGTTTAGTGTGAAAGTGAATAGATATGAGAACCATGACGGGTAAACATTCAAACATGTAGATTGATAATGGATGTTTGGAAAGAAAATTGAATCCAACGAGAACCCTAATTTAAAGATGGTAAATTTTTTTTGTCACGATGTAACATCCTAAAAATCATAGAAATTTAAATTTTTCAAAAACAACCCACTAAATATAAAGCGTTAAAAAAACCAATGTTTCAAAAGTATAATCATAATTAGAGTATCCCAAGATACAATATCATAAAAACAGGAAGATGTGCACGATCATGCCTTCGCTTTCCCATGATCCTTTGAAGTACATGAAACAATAAACTGAAATCGTAAGCCAAAGCTTAGTGAGTTCCCCCAAAGTACTGTCACATAACATAACAAACAATATCATGCAACTATGAGCCTTCAACTTGATTGGCCCTTTCGAAGGGCCTACAACCTATATGGACTGCTCTCCAGGCCTTCGACATGATTGGACCGCCTTGCAGGGCTACAACCTATCCGAACCGCTCAATTATATTGGCCTTCAACACAAAACAAGACCGCCTTAACCAGACCATTATATGTCGATATATGTAAAATATAAACATAAACACTAGTGGGCTGGCATTAGTGCCTTCGACCCGCAAGTACAGTAAGGAAAACTCACCTCTGATTCCGAACGATAGCTGAATAGTTCTCTGTTCTGAATATCGGCTCTACTCGTCACATATTAATTAAATCATGGACTAACTTAAATTAATATCAAAATACCTAAAATACCATTTGGTCAAAATTGGTCAAAACTTGGTCAAGGTCAAAAGGCAACAAACCAGCCGAGTACGCGGGGAGTAATCA
This sequence comes from Lactuca serriola, assembly GCF_051521515.1. NCBI lineage: Eukaryota > Viridiplantae > Streptophyta > Magnoliopsida > Asterales > Asteraceae > Lactuca > Lactuca serriola. The sequence continues at coordinate 262,261,480 of NC_136412.1, read as the reverse complement.
GCTTGACCAAGAAATCGAGGCCTGCGTACGCGCAACGTACCATTTGGTATGCCCAACATATGCTCCTGGCCACCTCACCTTCTTATTAAGATCTAGACCTTAACTCATGCCCTTAACCATCAAGTTTGTAACTTTATGGTAAAGCATGGCTAGGAAGTGCCCAATAACAAAAATCCTAACTACTTAACCCATTAAGACCTTGTAACTCATGCATGGAAGGAAACTAATAATAAATATTACATTTTTATACTTCTAGATGCTCCAAAACATCTGAAAGAACAACTTATATGGATTAGAGTAACCCATACTCATAATACCAAGCTTATGGGACTTAATGAACACCATTTCTTGACTAAATAAGATCTAATCAACACTTAACCAAGTCCAGAGCTTTTTACCTCCAAATGATGTCAAACGATGATGTGGTTCTGGATCCAAAGTGCTCCAAACTTATAGGGTGATATTTTCTTCTTCCATCCTCCTTTAAGTTCACCAAAACACACTCAGCAAGCTCAAAATAGTCTCAAAAGGGATTAGGGCTTGCTAGAGGGTCGAAATGGGGTTGGAGGTTGATGAAGGAAGGTGAATTGGGAGATAAATATGTTTAAATAGGGTCCAAACCCAAAAAATTAGGGTTTTGGATCCTGCCACGTACACCCAACGTATGTGTCCCACGTCCAAAAATCACAAAAATGCCACTATGGGCCATTTTGCAACAATCTTCACAAAAAAGGTAAGAAATGCAATAGATTTTCATACTTGGGGTTAAGAATTAAAATACTTCATCATCATGATGTTACACACGACATTTGCTACAATTTTGTCATGGGGATCTGGAGACGAAGGATATGTGGAAGATATGTGAAAAAGAAGGAGTAGTTGTTGATGTTTATATGGCTATGAAGTTGTTAGGGGTCAAACTTGCTTTTGTCATATGCTTAGATGTTAATAATAAGTAGTGATTGATTTAAAACATTTGCACCATATCGATTGGGATATTTATTTTTATTTTCTTCGACTGCGAGGTTTATAAGGGAAGATAAAACAAAGTCAACCCACACGGATCAACCACGACCACAAGTAAATTAAGATGGTAAGAAAACTCGACTCGGGAAGGAAATTCAAAGTCTTATGCCTCAATGTCAGCAGGGAAGGGGAGACACATAGTCGACATGAAAATATAATGTTTTTTGGAACAAAAATATATGTAGACTGTGCTTGATTTATTGTGTATGGATCTTGGATGTGTTCGCAATGTGAATCTCGTAGAAATCTTGTATAAGGTGTGCAGTGAAGAATGATTTAACAAAATTAAAGTTAACTATATTGAGGGTAAGTGGGTGTGTGTTGAATTTAAGTCTCAAAATCCTTGCATTAAGTTCAAAAAATATGAAGAGAATATTGGTACTTTAAAGGGGGGTTGATAGTAGTCAAGTTACTTCATCAATTACATCCACACGATCACTTGAATTACAATTCCTTTATTTTAGAAGCTTGTTTTGAGTTTCGAGTACCATTAATGGAGACCCACGGCTTGATATCGCACTACATGAAAGTTGAAATGGACGGCTTAAATGATGCGGTGATGATGTTAGAACATGGACTATAGCACCTTTATGTACATTCAACTGAAAAAAATAAACATCACAGATGATAAAAGAAGAGCGGGCATTGAGTTTCGATTGTTGAATATGGATTTTTCCATTTCATCCATTAACTAAATTCGAATATAATGTTATTATTGAGTGTTTCTTTATTCTAAATATATTTGTTCGGTAAAAGTCATCCCATAATTGTTAGAATCGATTTGGAAGTGATTATAGGCGAAGATGATGAGAAGAGCGGGACATGTTGGTTGAAAAAGCGAATAGTATCTTGGAAAGGAACAACGAACAATGACGGGAAACATAATGTATGGTTGAATATTCAATACCTAGGAGCAGGATGACATAACGAAGAAAGGGTTGCCCGGAAAAATAATTTTAGAGAGGTTTTTAAACGAGTAAGAAATGTGTTGGATATGATTATAAATTTATATGGTTTCAAGATATAATGTGATTTTTATCAGCAAAACAAGCTAAAAGGATTATGTTGATTAAAAACACATATTTTGATAGAATGGATTTTAAGAAGTCGGACTTATCTGAGAAGTTTGAGTTTTTCCATTAGGTGTTGTGTTTACTTAATAGATATGTGATAAAAACAAAATGGACAAATTAAAGCAAAGCATAGAAGGTACATGAGTGGAAGGAGCCATTTGTAATCGAGCATGAAATGAAGTTGTGCTGTTTGTTGGCGTGGAGTGAATTTAAACTATAGAAAAATAAGAAAAGAAAAAGCAATGCAATCATAAACACATATGCATATGCAGTAGTACAGTGTAAGTTTGATTTGAATATTACTCCATTGAAGTTGTTTTTGTTGGTGAAGGAAGGGAGCTCGCAGTGAAAGCGAAAGTGTCTGCATCCCCACATCGGGTGAATGAAGGAAGCAGGCAAGAGGGAGGCGAGTACAAAAAAGGAAGCCCTGGAGGAGAATAAGCATACCTTTCTCGGCCTTTTGGCTAAGATCAAGTGTAGTATTTGTTCTTATCAGTTTAATATCTGATATGCCCACTCAATATTAATCTTATTTTTCATGGGGGAAGACCCACTACACTCCAATACTTAGTCCAATGTTTAAGAATAACTTAAAGCTTTTAGACTTGAAAAGGCTTAATAATTTGAAACAAGTCTTTGCTGTGTCTGATGTGAATATAAGCCTGAAGAGCCAAGACTTGTTATCCTTCCACTGTCGGAAGCGAGGAGTTGTCGTAGCTCTGTGAAGCCAGCCTAACGCATTGCCCCCTTCTCTAGGTTCCAAGAGACCCAAAGCCTTCGCTCAGGCCACGTGAAACAACTATCGACTTGGAACAGGCAAGTCAAATTACACACCACCAAGACTTGTTATCCTTCCACTGTCGGAAGCGAGAAGTTGTCGCAGCTCTGTGAAGCCAGCCTAACGCATTGCCCCCTTCTCTAGGTTCCAAGAGACCCAAAGCCTTCGCTCAGGCCACGTGAAACAACTATCGACTTGGAACGGGCAAGTCAAATTACACACCACCAGACCCAACCTAACTCGACCAAATCATAATCCAACCCACTTTGATACCCCAACTTGGGTTACAGGCAAACGTTACCAGGCCCGGTGATGAATAATCTACAATATAGATTTATAAAATCGTCTTGGAATCCTTCACACACCAATGTGGGAACAGTCACTAATATATACATAGACAAACTTAAATTTCCTTTTGATTAACAATTCCACCAACACATTGTAGTTGGACTTCTCGTCATGTAAAACAAAACCATCTCCAACGACATCAAGGGATTTTGGTTCTTCGAAACCATTTGATGGTTTCTTTCTAGTCCAACTTATCAACTTGTATGACTATCCTAGTACCCCACAAGCAGGATTGCAGTGGGAAAGACAATCAGTCTGAAGAGATGACGACAAAGGTCCATCTTACTTATAAAAGCTTCGGGAAATGTTGTCCCACCAAAACATAACACCAACGCCAAATAGAAGCTTCCGCCCGCAATGTCGACACTACTGTGCAATCGATTTACTATTTTATGTAATCTGATTTAATGTTTATGTTATTGAAAATAATCATACTTCACACATCATACTTTTTGTTTAAACAATACAGAACATAACACAATTATATATGAGAAACCAAGCACTTCAACTTATATAGAACGGAATACGATATACCGTAAACACTAAACCTAGAATCTCATAATCTGATGGAACAATTATGGACCGATCGGCCGGAAATCTATAATTTGCGCCTTATCGGGGCATGTTTAACCCAAACCCTAATATCTACCTTAGGGTCTCTCGGTTTAAGATACAAGGGAATTGAAAATGCATCATTGACATGACGACTTGTTTGTAATTTTTCTTCGTAAGCGGTGCCTATTTTAAATTGCAAGCTTGTATTTAACATAACGAAATAAACCCCTAGTTAAAAGCATGTAACCATTTCTTAAATACAAATAACTTATTTGAAATGGATCATTGAAATGCCATATTGTGGGGACATCTCGATAAACTGATTGCTTTGTATTAGCCATATTAAATATATAAGAAACGCTAAGACATATGTGATTTTATTTTTGGTAAGATTTTTATTTTTTTTTAGATTTTTCTTTGCAGGCACGCATCAACATACATGAAGAGAACCCGAGTTAAATCCCTAAGAACATTTCCAATCAACGACTAAGTTATTGAGATTGAATTTTTGAAATGTTATATTACGTGGACATATGGATAAAATAAATTTTGTGGCTAAATTCTATTACATTATAGAAACTTTCTACATGAGACTCTCCCTTGGCCCGAACCTCCTGAAAATTCTAGCTCTTCCAGAGTGGTATCTCATTTATGTCTCGGACCCCCCTCCCTCGGAAGGAGGCCTTCTTCGCATTCCACCTAAGGGGTACAGGAAAAGCCCAAATTCAATCATAGGGAACAGGAGGCCTTCTTTGCATTCCACCTAAGGTGTGAAGGAAAAGACCAAAGTCAATCATAAGGAATAGGAACAGTAAAGCTTTATAGGGTATTTCTGTCCATTTCTGTCCATGTGCAGGTAGAAGGGGTAGAAAGCATGTTCTTTTGGTACAAATCCTCTTTCTTCATTGAAAATAGCTAGCTATCTTTGAAGTCAAGTACTTAGCCGCAAAGGCAAGTCCATCACGGGCACCACCCGACTTATTTCGGTAATCCCAGAGTTAATGGCTCATTTCACTCTTTTTATATAAGAAATACGTGGAGTCACTGGCTTCCTTTCCTCCTAACCAAGTCGCTAAATGGTCTATGTAACTGAGCTAACACGTATAGGAACTTATGTGATGTTGTTTTTAGTATAAATGTTAAAAAGTGAAATATCAAACCGATACTGCAAAGCTCAAATATATTTTCAAAATACAACACCAGCATTACATAAGTTAAAAAAATCAAAATCCTAGTTATTTTTCGATATAAGGGCATGAAATCAGGTGTTGGATGAAAATGAAAGATGAATACGCTTCAAAGTGCTAAACCACATACAATGTTAATTGTGAAACGTTTTGAAAAAAAAAAACTAGGGTTGACCTCTATGTAGCGTTCTGGTGGGCGCAGGGGGGGGTCATTGTTAATGGATGTTTGGAAAGAAAATCGAATGAAACGAGAACCCTAATTTAAAAAAGGTGGGAAATTTGTCTTTCACGACATTTGATAGAACTTTTTCAGGGGGATTTGGAGATGAAGGATCTATGGAAGATAAGTTAAAATATAGAGTGGTTGTAGATGTTTATATGGCAAGGAAGTTGTTAGGGATGAAGCTTTCTATTGTCAAATTCTTAGATGTTGATAATAAGTAGTGTTTGATTCAAAACTTTTGCACCATATCGATTGGGAGATTTCTTTTATTTTCTTCGACTGCGAGGTTTATAAGGGAAGAGAAAATAATATGAGCCCACACAGATCAACCAAGACCACAAGTAAATTCAAATGGTAAGAAAACTCAATTTGGGAAGGAAATTCAAAATATTATGCCTCGATGTCAACAGGGAAGGGGAGACACATAGTCAACATGAACATGTAATATTTTTTAGGAATAAAATATATGTAGATTGTGCTTGACTTATTGTGTATGGATCTTGGGTGTCTTCAGAATGTGAATCTAGATGAAATCTTGTATAAGGTGTGTAGTGAAGAATAATTTAACGAAATTAAAGTTAATTGTATTGTGGGGTGTGGGTGTGTATTGAATTTAAGTATCAAAATCCTTGCATTAATTTCAAAATAATACGAAGAGAATATTGGTACTTTAAGGAGATGAGGTTGTTAACAAATAACTTTTTGGTTGATGAAAGGATGGTGTGGCTTGAAATTGAGGGCCTCCCTTTTCGATGTGTGCTTGTACATCTGTTGCATTCAAGAAAATTGCAATTTCTTGGGATGAAGCTATGTTTGTTGACAGGGATAAAAAATAAAGACACGTTTAAGTGGGGATCATCTTTAAAAACCATCATAAAATCACAAAATATAAGAGTTTGTTACGGTGGAAATTGAAGAGGTGAAGTATAAAGTGTGCGTGAAAGGGATACTACTAGAAAAAAGGCCTTTTATGACGCTCATTGCACGTCGTAAAACGCTCAGACGACGCGCAAATGCGCGTCAAGAAAGGCCCTGTCATAACGAGAGACGACGCGCATTTACGACACACATTTATGACACACAATGTGTATTATTAAAACCACTGTCAAGAAAGGCCATGTCATAAATGAAGATGACACACATTTATGCGTATCGTAATTTTTATTTTATTTTTTTAAAAAAAATATTTATAGATTTACTAATTTTCAAATTAAATTTGCATTTCATGTCTTATAATAGAAAATAAAATACCATATACAAAAAATATAATCCATTGCACAAAAGTTAATGTCATTCAAAATACAAAATAAAATACAATAAATAAGAAAGATAACTCATTGCACTAAAATGTCAAATACAAATAATCATTGCTAACTATATAACCTAATACTACATTGCTATTAAGGGACATCGTCAAGAAAGGCCCTGTCATAACGAGAGACGACGCGCATTTACGACACGCATTTATGACACACAATGTGTATCATTAAAACCACTGTCAAGAAAGGCCATGTCATAAATGAAGATGACACACATTTATGCGTATCGTAATTTTTATTTTATTTTTTTTTTTAAAATATTTATAGATTTACTAATTTTATTAAATTTGCATTTCATGTCTCATAATAGAAAATAAAATACCATATACAAAAAATATAATCCATTGCACAAAAGTTAATGTCATTCAAAATACAAAATAAAATACAATAAATAAGAAAGATAACTCATTGCACTAAAATGTCAAATACAAATAATCATTGCTAACTATATAACCTAATACTACATTGCTATTAAGGGACATCATCATAACTCACTGAAGGTCTTAGGGTTCATGTCCAAATAAATTAAAACATTGCTAGCTTAAATCCATCAAGTCCTTGGCGTGAAGTCTTAGGTAGAAGCTTAACTGCAATCTCCAATCCTTCTAGCAGGCCCTATAGATCATTAGTGTCCATGTAGCAAGATCAACCTGCCAAAATAACACACCAAATTAATCAGAAGCTGAGATGCTAGCTATAGGACAATCCAAAAACAAATTATAAGAATAACAATTAGTCCATGGACTTACTGTGGATCAATAATTGCAGACACCAAAGTAATAAAAATAGATATTTGTTGGCCACACAACACACATAACAAATGTAGCTGAAATGGCACATCCAATGAACCAGAAAAGAGGTAATGTGATCCACTTTTGTTTTCCTTGTCTGTAGCAAATGAAACAAAGATGTACTGATTTTGAACTTATTTGTTAACTTGACATGGAATTTTTTTATAAGGTAGACTATTAACAAGTAAACATCTAACTTAAACGATCTATCACATCACATCACATATTAGGCAATGTCTCATTCAAATTGTTTTCAGTAAAGAGAATAGGTGAACCAAGAATAAAGATAAAGTAAAGGGAGAGGTGGGCTTATAGATTTGGACATACAACAATCCCAAACCCTGGCAGTGTGGCCAAATAGCACAGGCCCAATGGAAGGAGAAACAGTCACCTTTGTTTCGTCATCAGACTCTTTTTTTCCATTAAGAACTTCCCAGATATGAGCACTGCACTAATAAGATATCAAATAGCATAGGCTCAGTAGTCACAAGGTTAGGTTTTACCAAATTGTTGATATCCTCTCTCAAACTATTCATCATACAACACCCATAATTAATCACATCTTCAATAAAGGGCAAGATACATAAAAATGACATTTTGGCCTTTTTGCGGTTTAACCACTATACTGTGATAGAAATTTCCACTATTTTTAGTTTAGCAGACATAGCTTCTCCTTTAAATACATGACATTGTATTTACTTCCTATAATAGCATCTAACTTTTTTATTTGTAAGGTATTAACAACTGTTAAACCAGAACAAAAATAGGGTTTCATAGTGGTCTTGGTGGAAATTTCTTTCAGAAATTGTTGGCTTTCATTGATTCAAAATAAAATATAGTGGTTAAACAGAAAAAAAAAAACAAGTAAAAATAGTGGCTATTATATTATGTGTATTTCCCTTTAACAAATGTTTTAGAAAATAAGTGTATACTTAGGGAATGGAAGGAGAGAGCAAGTAAGGGTAAATTTATAAAATGGCAGGACTTAATATTCGTTATTAAGTCAAGTAAACTTTCATACGAAATGACATCTCATAAAAAAAACTATAATTAGTTAAACAATAAACTGATATAAAATAATAATAGTAACAAATAAATAAAAACTAACCTCTGCCACTCGCCAGTTGCTTTTATATGCCTCTCCACAGCTCTATAAAGACGATCCAAGGTATACAAAATCAATCCATACATACATTGCCCATCTTTCTCCTGCACACAAACACACACACAATAAGCTCATAAATTTGGACTTATTATTAGTAACAAAAAAAAGTTTTTACCAGCCCCTGATCAATGCAAGTTTGGAACTGCATGATTTTCTTCTCAACTTCCACAATTAATAGTCTTCTTTGCACTCGAGCAATTTTCCCTTTGCCTTGTGCCCTTGTGTCCTGAGACAATCAAATGACAAGATAATTGGGGGTATTTTGGTCTTTCAATTAAAAAAAGGAAGAATGGAACTAAATTCTTTCCATGACCACCCTATGAATGGTGAAATCCATTAACACATAATTTAAAGGATTCTGGAAAAATTCATTTGGCAACAAAATACACCATGGAATGGAATGGAATCCCAAATTCCACTTTCGTCAGATTCCGCTGGAATCTAATAACCAAATACGCCCTTAAAGACACATAGATCAAGCTAAATTTTAACTACTAATAAAGAACGGGATGAGCAAATGCAGAAGTTTTAATGAATAGACAGAATTAATGTTTCCTTGTTTAGCCTATGTTTTTTTAAAGTGCACTAAATCAACTTAAATAATTATAATAAAACAAAAGTTGCCACCAAGCCATTAGAACTTGTATAGCTAATACAACATGTTACATTTTTCACTCACGAAAAATAATTAAAAAAAAAACTCATTTCTGCTTTCCAATTATAGCCTCAAAGACAGGACAATTGATGACTAAATGGGTTTTGTTTATGTAATAGCTATAAAATCTAACAATAGGCTAACGGGGCGATTGGAATGTAAATGGAAGAATCTGGAATCTAGACTATTTTATGCTAAACTATAATCAGGGTAGTTCATGAAATCATTGATGGAATGGATTTGGAAATCAGTGGTAAGTTATAAAATCCTTTAAACAAACGATTCTCTTAAACTCCCAGAAACTGGAATTTAGTTCTTTTAACCAAACAAGGAACTAACATGGATTTCAATTCAAAATCCTATGGAATCCTTCAATCCAAACACACCTCAAGTATTTGTGAACCCCCCATAATGGAAAGTAAGACAATCGTCAAGTTGATTTGTTGTTACAAGGCATAGAATTGGAAAAGCTTTATAGGGCTATTTTCAATCATTATGGGTTGCCTCCTGCCATATCAACAAAAAGGTAGTTGTCCAAAGTACCAGATCTTGCAATATTTAGAACTTTAATGAAAACAAAATTACTAAAAGGTTCTTGAATATAAAAATAATTATAAAATAAGTTTCTTACCCAAGTACCAGATCTTTCAATATTTAGAACTTGTGAATCCGTGGTAAATAAGAACAACACAAAAGCCAAGCTACCTCCAGATATTAATCCAATCTAAACAAAAACCAAAAATTTGGATTATTTTATTAGCAATATAATTGTTATTAAGTTAAATTAAAAAGGAAAAAAGAATTAATATATATATATATATATATATATATATATATATATATATATATATATATATATATACTTAACCTTAAGAACTCTGTCTATTACTCTACATGCTTCACCATAGTTCTTTTGTGAATAACTACTTGTAGGAATTGCCTACAAAACAACATAATCAGACAACTACAGGAAAAAATAGAACAACAACCTTAACCTTGTACTAGGTTATTTTTAAGGTTACATGTCCTGCAAGTGCTAAAGCATCAGTAAGCAAAGAAAGATCCAACCAAACTTCTAAATAGATCTGATAAGCAGCCATGGGAATAGAACCTTCTCTTGCAGTTATTGATGTAGATAAAGTCATAGTTACAAGAACAACAAAACTCCTCCACATTAAAAGCAACCTTGGTTGAAAATGGAGGTTGATGTCACTTGTACAAAATTAGATTCCACCCTATTCAAATATGATTATATTCCATTCACAAGACTTCGTTCCAGCCATTCCACCCATGTTCACATGATTGCATTCAAACCATATTGAGAAACCAATTACAAACCCTGTTATATAATTCCATTCCAACCAAACCTTATCATCCAGGAAGATATGTTAAATAGGACAACATTAAAAGGGAGACATATTAAAATGAACATGGATCCTTCTTGAGTATAAATTTCCTCTTTCTTTTTTACATTAAGTCAAAAGAGAACTTATCGGGACTAAACCAAACAGGCTATAAAAAACAAGTAACCCAATTCTCATGGCTTATTAGTTGGAAGAGTAAAACAAATCTTAAAGCAAAGGCAAAACAATTTGTCCCAAGCAATTACAAAATGGTGGGAGGAGTTTAAACATAAATCCTACATATTAGATCTATTAAATGATATATAATAAACCAAAAAAAAGTGAAAGAAAATCACCAATCCTCCAGCTTCTGCAGCTGATGCAAGATGAATATGGACAATTATTTCTTGTTGATTTTTCAGACACCTTTGTTTGGCTCTGTTATAGCTATTCAAGGAAAGGGTTATATAGGTCAACAAGTTGGATATGCATCATTGTAAAATACCCTAGGGTTCAACAGTATTCAACAAAATAGAAACTAATACAACTCTGTATCAGCAATGCACGATTGTATGCAGAAAAAGCTTAATATGGGTTCTAAAATCCTAATGTAGAGATTGGTCTTACTTGAAGTTAATGAACCTTTACTATGTTTAATATTTTATTTTTACAGTTAACGGTTTTAAAATGTGTATTAAGTATAACTTAAGTATTGCTGGGCTATTGAGATAGTTGAGAGAGCTTATTACCTCTTCAACATGTTGGGGCATCTCCAAGCATGCAAACTTTCAATTTAGGCCTAGGAATGTCAGGTAATTTCACTGTTTCACTGAAACATTTGTCGTTTTTTGGGTCGTAGTTCTTGAGTCCAATTTGGAGTTCAATGGTTTCAGTGAAATTATGCTTCTTCTCTTTTGCATCTATGGTGATTTGAGTAATGGCTTCTTTTAGGGCTTCACTCTGAAGCTTACTGTGAAATCACATATTGAGATATTAGTTGTTGATGAATCAGATAGTTGAGCCTAACATAGTCAGCATGTATTTAAAAATCTTAAAGAGCTAAGAACAACCATTTTATAAGATGATGCTGACAGAATCATGAGATTTGAATACCTGAGTAAAATGGCCGAATTCTCCACATATTTTACAAATTATTTCTTCTTCTTTTCATTTCTTCCAATTCCTTTCAGTATCTTTAGATTTCGCCTCCCAGACCATAGAATCATGAGATTTGAATACCTGAGTAATGGGACCTTTTGTTCCCCCCCCCCCCCCCCCGAACCACTTGCGATTAGCTTCCCAACTAGTAGAATCAGCGGGAACATCTTCCGATCCAATGAAGTTAGTCAATCTAATGAAAAAAATTGAGATTCTAACTCACGAAACTTGAGAAAAGACTATGATGTGAATATAACAACTTTACCCCTACAACCAACACTTTCAGAATAAACAATATTGAACCAAAATACTTACAAATTAATTGGAATTCACCTGGGACCTCTTGTGTTAACACCTAAGTTCTCCGAATAATTATTTGAATTCGAGATTTTAGATTTGGTCGACGTCATTGATGAGGAGACCTCGCAGATCAATTACGATTTACCTTCGCTTTATCTTCTTGTTCTCCTGTTGATGATTTCAGACTCCGTCTCCACGCTTACATGATATTTTTCCAGAAAGGGGCTTTGTGGAGCATTGGGGGTTTTCTTTATTTCATAACCCTCGCATGTACTGGGTTGAGAGAAAACGAGAGAAGCGGAAGCTTGGAAGAAAATAAAACCCTAACACATGCTAGATAGAAGGGAGGTAGCGATGGCTTAGGGTTTTAAGAGAGACGGGAGGTAGAGAATGAAGGGAGATCTAGAGGAGAGAGTATCAGAGAGGGGAGAGTGGATTGCAAATTTGAAAGATAGATAGAAGGTAGAAAAAACGAGGCGGGTTTTCAAAAATTTGGGGTTTTTGTTTCCCCCCTTGTCAACTAAAAGCGCGTTTCATTAAAATTATAAAGCGACAAGTACAGAGGACGCACGTTTAAGATAAAGCGCCCTCCGTGTTTTTTAATTTTTTTTCTCGTGTCATATCAAGACGATTGTTCGGAAGTTCTGTGCACGATTGAGGAAATTAAAAGTGTTGTTTGGTCGTGCGAAGGGGATAAAGTTCCGGGTGCAAATGGCTTCTCGAACTATGATATTTTTGATGGTGTCACGGAGTTTCTTATTTAAGCTAATATTCCACATGGCTGTAATGGTTCTTTCATCACTCTAATTCCAAAGGTGGGTAGCTCATTGAAAGTTATACATTATCGACCACTTAGTTTGATTGTGTTAGGATACAAACTCATTGCTAAGTTGTTGGCTAATCGACGATTTAAGATAAAATCTTTCAAAGGTAAAAGTCGATAGATAAACGAGGATGTTTGAAGTATGTTGCTACTTTAGATTTTTCGGCAAATATAAGTGTTGTGCCTATTTGGGTGTTGACATTATCCGAGACTGAATTAAGTTTTAGAATCTAGAGTTTTTCCGGTAAGTGGAACTTAACGTACGAGTCTTGTACCTATTTAATCTCATCTTGTCGTATCTTATATTTATAACTAAGGGTAATATTGATATGAGACGAAAAGCGATGCCGGGGGACCAAGTCATGAGCACGAGGAATTCTTATGATGACGTAGAGAACAAGATACAGATAGAATGAGAGGAGAAGATTGATGTGATGGATGAAATTTGGAATTTGAAGCAAAAGGGGGTTGATAGCAGTCAAGTTACTTCATCAATTACATCCACGCGATCACTTTACAATTCCTTTATTTTAGAAGCTTGTTTTGAGTTTCGAGTCCCATTAATGGAGACCCACGGCTAGATATAGTACTACTTGAAAGTTGAAATGGACGGCTTAAATGATGCGGTGATGCTGTTAGAACATGGACCATAGCACCTTTATGTAGATTCAACTGAAAAAATAAACATCACAGATGGTAAAACAAGAGCGGGCATTGAGTTTCGATTGTCGAAGATGGATTTTTCCGTTTCATCCATTAACTAAATTCGAATATAATGTTATTTATTGAGCGTTTTTTTATTCTAAATATATTTGTTCGGTAAAAGTCATCCCGTAAATGTTAGAATCGAATTGGAAGTGATTTTAGGTGAAGATGATGAAAAGAGCGGGACATGTTGGTTGAAAAAGCGGATAGTATCTTGGAAAGGAACAGCGAACAATTACGGGAAACATAATGTATGGTTGAATATTCAATACCTGAGAGCGAGAGCGGGATGACATAACGAAGAAAGGGTTGCCCGGAAAAATAATTTTTGTGAGGTTTTCAAACGAGTAAGAAATGTGTTGGATATGATTATAAATTTATATGGTTTGAAGATGTAATGTGATTTTTATCAGCAAAACAAGCTAAAAGGATTATGTTGATTAAAAACACATATTTTGATAGAATGGATTTTAAGAAGTCGGACTTATCTGAGAAGTTTGAGTTTGTCCATTAGCTGTTGTGTTTACTTAATAGATATGTGATAAAAACAAAATGGAGAAATTAAAGCAAAGCATAGTAGGTACATGAGTGGAAGGAGCCATTTGTAATCGAGCATGAAATGAAGTTGTGCTGTTTGTTGGCGTGGAGTGAATTTAAACTACAGAAAAATAAGAAAAGAAAAAGCAATGCAATCATAAACACATATGCATATGCAGTAGTAGAGTGTAAGTTTGATTTGAATATATATAGAGAAAGTAAAGAAGTAAAAGAATAATACTCCATTGAAGTTGTTTTTGTTGGTGAAGGAAGGGAGCTGGCAGCGAAAGCGAAAGTGTCTGCATCCGAATTCCCACATCGGGTGAATGAAGGAAGCAGGCAAGAGGGAGGCGAGTACAAAAAGGGAAGCCCTGGAGGGGAATAAGCATACCTTTCTCGGCCTTTTGGCTAAGATCAAGTGTAGTATCTGTTCTTATCAGTTTAATATCTGATATGTGGGCCATCGGCCCACTCGATATTAATCTTATTTTTTATGGGGGAAGGCCCGTTACAGTAGCTTGCTGCTGGGGTTCTTCATGTGTCGCCTTGGTCTTACACTACAGCCAAGGCCCGGCGTACCCCTCCAATACTTGGTCCAATGTTTAAGAATAGCTTAAAGCTTTTATACTTGAAAAGTCTTAAAAATTTGAAACAAGTCTTTGCTGTGTCTGATGTGAACCCACTCCCGTAAGTTTATAAAATCGTCTTGGAATCCTTCACACACCAATGTGGGAGCAGTCACTAATATATACCTACACAAACTTAAATTTCCTTTTGATTAACAATTCCACCAACACATTGTAATTGGACTTCGCGTCATGTAAAACAAAACCATCTCCAACGACATCAAGGGATTTTGGTTCTTCGAAACCATCTGATGGTTTCTTTCTAGTCCAACTTATCATCAACTTGTATGACTATCCTGGTACCCCACAAGCAGGATTGCAGTGGGAAAGACAATCAGTCTGAAGAGATGACGACAAAGGTCCGTCTTACTTATAAAAGCTTCGGGAAATGTTGTCCCATCAAAACATAACACCAACGCCAAATAGAAGCTTCCGCCCGCAATGTCGACACTACCGTGCAATCGATTTACTTTTTATGTAATCTGATTTAATGTTTATGTTATTGAAAATAATCATACTTCACACATCATACTTTTTGTTTAAACAATACAGAACATGACACAATTATATATGAGAAACCAATCACTTCAACTTATATAGAACGGAATACGATATACCGTAAACACTAAACCTAGAATCTCATAGACTCCGACTTGCTTGATGCAACAATTACGGACCGATCGGCCGGAAATCTATAATTTGCGCCTTATCGGGGCATGTTTAACCCAAACCCTAATATCTACCTTAGGGTCTCTCGGTTTAAGATACATGGGAATTGAAAACGCATCATTGACATGACGATTTGTTTGTAATTTTTCTTCGTAAGCGGTACCTATTTTAAATTGCAAACTTGTATTTAACATAACGAAATAAACCCCTAGTTAAAAGCATGTAACCATTTCTTAAATACAAATAACTTATTTGAAATGGATCATTGAAATGCTATATTGTGGGGACATCTCGATAAACTGATTGCTTTGTATTAGCCATATTAAATATATAAGAAACGCTAGGACATATGTGATTTTATTTTTGGTAAGATTTTTTTTTTCAAGATTTTTCTTTGCAGGCACGCATCAACATACATGAAGAGAACCCGAGTTAAATCCTTAAGAACATTTCCAATCAACGACTAAGTTATTGAGATTGGATTTTTGAAATTTTATATTACGTGGACATCTGGATAAAATTAATTTTGTGGCTAAATTCTGTTACATTATAGAAACTTTCTACATGAGACTCTCCCTTGGCCCGAACCTCCTGAAAATTCTAGCTCTTCCAGAGTGGTATCTCATTGATGTCTCGGACCCCCCCTCCCCCGGAAGGAGGCCTTCTTCGCATTCCACCTAAGGGGTACACGAAAAGCCCAAAGTCAATCATAGGGAACAGGAGGCCTTCTTTGCATTCCACCAAAGGTGTGAAGGAAAAGACCAAAGTCAATCATATGGAATAGAAAAAGTAAAGCTTTATAGGGTATTCTGTCCATTTCTGTCCATGTGCAAGTAGAAGGGGTAGAAAGCATGTTCTTTTGGTACAACTCCTCTTTCTTCATTGAAACTAGCTAGCTATCTTTGAAGTCAAGTACTTAGCCGCAAAGGCAAGTCCATCACGGGCACTACCCGACTTATTTCGGTAATCCCATAGTTAATGGCTCATTTCACTCTTTTTATATAAGAAATACGTGGAGTCAATGGCTTCCTATCCTCCTGACCAAGTCGCTACATGGTCTATGTAACTGAGCTAACACGTATAGGAACTTATGTGATGTTATTTTTAGTATAAATGTTAAAAAGTGAAATATCAAACCGATACTGCAAAGCTCAAATATATTTTCAAAATACAACACCAACATTACATAAGTTTAAAAAATCAAAATCCTAGTTATTTTTCGATATAAGGGCATGAAATCAGGTGTTGGATGAAAATGAAAGATGAATACGCTTCAAAGTGGTAAATCACATACAATGTTAATTGTGAAACGTTTTGAAAAAAAAAACTAGGGTTGACCTCTATATAGCGTTCTGGTGGGCGCCGGGGGGGGGGGGGGGGGTCATTGTTAATGGTGTTTGGAAAGAAAATCGAATCAAACGAGAACCCTAATTTAAAAAAGGTGGGAGATTTGTCTTTCACGACATTTGATACAACTTTTTCAGGGGGATTTGGAGATGAAGGATCTATGGAAGATAGGTTAAAATATAGAGTGGTTATAGATGTTTATATGTCAAGGAAGTTGTTAGGGATGAAGCTTTCTATTGCCAAATTCTTAGATGTTGATAATAAGTAGTGTTTGATTCAAAACTTTTGCACCATATCGATTGGGAGATTTCTTTTATTTTCTTCGACTGCGAGGTTTATAAGGGAAGAGAAAATAATATGAGCCCACACAGATCAACCAAGACCACAAGTAAATTCAAATGGTAAGAAAACTCAATTTAGGAAGGAAATTCAAAATATTATGCCTCGATGTCAACGGGGAAGGGGAGACACATAGTCAACATGAACATATAATATTTTTTAGGAATAAAATATATGTAGATTGTGCTTGACTTATTGTGTATGGATCTTGGGTGTCTTCAGAATGTGAATCTCAATGAAATCTTGTATAAGGTGTGTAGTGAAGAATGATTTAACGAAATTAAAGTTAACTGTATTGTGGGACGTGCGTGTGTATTGCATTTAAGTATCAAAATCCTTACATTAAGTTCAGAAAATACGAAGAGAATATTGGTACTTTAAGGAGATGAGGTTGTTAACAAATAACTTTTTGGTTTATGAAAGGATGGTGTGGCTTGAAATTGAGGGCGTTCCTTTTCGATGTGTGCTTGTACATCTGTTGCATTCAAGAAAATTGCAATTTCTTGGGATGAAGCTATGTTTATTGACAGGGATAAAAGATAAAGACACGTTTAAGGGGGGAGCATCTTTAAAAACCATCATAAAATCACAAAATAGAAGAGTTTGTTACGGTGGAAATTGAAGAGGTGAAGTATAAAGTGTGCGTGAAAGGGATTAGATGACAGATTCATAACATTTAAAAGAATATGGATGATATAAGCCAACAAGAAGAATACAGTAACTCGGTTAATGGCGATGATGTGAGTGGAAACGAGGAGGAGGATGTTTTTGTGGAGGCTGTTCAATATACACGGGTCAATCAAATCAAGTTGGAAAGATAAAGGTATACGCGAGAGGGATGACATGTGTTTTGAGGGTGATAGTACTAATCCGAACAAACAAATATCTAGGGAAGACATGGCCACTCTGAAAGCATAACTAATGATAAGGAAAGATTAAAAAAAGTCAAATAATGCCAATGAAGATGGAAGTTCGTCTTAATCCATGTCAAAACCACGAGGGTTTGATGGGGGTCGATTTCATTGGGTTGGTGTCGAGGGGTTCCGGAAGCAACCCACCGCCAAGGAACATGATTTTGATGTCGAGAATTCGTTGGATAAGCCGGTTTATTCATCCTCCTACCAAGCCACGTCAGGAAATCGAAAGGGTATGAATCATACATTCTTAAATTATCGAGTGAGAACACAACGGATAATTGAATATTCTTTCTCTTAAATATTAGTGGCATCGGGAGCAACGACAAACCGAATAAAGACATGAAGTTGTGTAGAACGCATATTGTTAAATTTTTTGGGATTCAAGGAACATGTATGGTCCGTTACACAATGGATAATTGAATATTCTTTCTCTTAAATATTAGTGGGATCGGGAGCAACGACAAACCGAATAAAGACATGAAGTTGTGTAGAACGCATATTGTTAAATTTTTTGGGATTCAAGAAACATGTATGGTCCATTAGATCTTGTAAAATTATAGAGTATTTAGGGAAAGGGCCAAAGGGTTATTACTATGCATTTGGGATCCTTCGGTAGTTGAATTGAATAGATTTAATGGGAAGGAATAAATTATTATTGTCGAAGGGGAGTGGGTGTTTCCTAAGTTTTTCATGAATACACAATTTATACAAGTTTTCTATCAGATTCACATTTCGAGAGGGTAGGTTTGGTTTTTTCTCAAGATACGACAAATTCATTTAATGATTTCATTCATAAAAGAAGGGTTACTTGATAAGAAACATTCTATGGGTGGGTATGATTTTACCCAAATTAGTGTTAATGGTGGAAAATTAGCAAATTGGATAGATTTTCAGTTTTCAGGAATCTTGTAGATATTTCGGGTTTTATGTCACCAGCGTTGGAGAAATCAATTCCATATTAGAGACACGTTTTTTTTTCAAACATGTGGTGGCAGCTTTCAACTTGTATAATTGTTGCATGAAATGGGATGATTTTGACGATGTGAGATTGATCAAGGAAAATGCCACTCCAAAAGTAATGGGGGATCGTTTGAATATTTTGAGAAAAATCATGATTACGAGAAATTGAAAACTTTAGATGTTATTAAAGAAGCTAAGATTTAACGGAGAATTTGAAGGGGACGGAAAAGCAAAGTACGTTGACAGTATTCTTAGTAATCTTAATAGAATAAACGTGCAACTTATTATTCGTGGTAAAAAAACAGTCAATTAGCAGCATGGTCCGCAAATTGGTGATAAGATTATTTTAGTAATAAATAAAATTTAACAGGTTCGATGGCAAGAGTGTTCAAAAACATAGCACACGGTGTACAAATCTCGTGTCATATCAAGACGATTGTTCGGAAGTTCTGTGCACGATTGAGGAAATTAAAAGTGTTGTTTGGTCGTGCGAAGGGGATAAAGTTCCGGGTGCAAATGGCTTCTCGAACTATGATATTTTTGATGGTGTCACGGAGTTTCTTATTTAAGCTAATATTCCACATGGCTGTAATGGTTCTTTCATCACTCTAATTCCAAAGGTGGGTAGCTCATTGAAAGTTATACATTATCGACCACTTAGTTTGATTGTGTTAGGATACAAACTCATTGCTAAGTTGTTGGCTAATCGACGATTTAAGATAAAATCTTTCAAAGGTAAAAGTCGATAGATAAACGAGGATGTTTGAAGTATGTTGCTACTTTAGATTTTTCGGCAAATATAAGTGTTGTGCCTATTTGGGTGTTGACATTATCCGAGACTGAATTAAGTTTTAGAATCTAGAGTTTTTCCGGTAAGTGGAACTTAACGTACGAGTCTTGTACCTATTTAATCTCATCTTGTCGTATCTTATATTTATAACTAAGGGTAATATTGATATGAGACGAAAAGCGATGCCGGGGGACCAAGTCATGAGCACGAGGAATTCTTATGATGACGTAGAGAACAAGATACAGATAGAATGAGAGGAGAAGATTGATGTGATGGATGAAATTTGGAATTTGAAGCAAAAGGGGGTTGATAGCAGTCAAGTTACTTCATCAATTACATCCACGCGATCACTTTACAATTCCTTTATTTTAGAAGCTTGTTTTGAGTTTCGAGTCCCATTAATGGAGACCCACGGCTAGATATAGTACTACTTGAAAGTTGAAATGGACGGCTTAAATGATGCGGTGATGCTGTTAGAACATGGACTATAGCACCTTTATGTAGATTCAACTGAAAAAATAAACATCACAGATGGTAAAACAAGAGCGGGCATTGAGTTTCGATTGTCGAAGATGGATTTTTCCGTTTCATCCATTAACTAAATTCGAATATAATGTTATTTATTGAGCGTTTTTTTATTCTAAATATATTTGTTCGGTAAAAGTCATCCCGTAAATGTTAGAATCGAATTGGAAGTGATTTTAGGTGAAGATGATGAAAAGAGCGGGACATGTTGGTAGAAAAAGCGGATAGTATCTTGGAAAGGAACAACGAACAATTACGGGCTTTTTCTTGGGTCGTAGTTCTTGAGTCCAATTTGGAGTTCAATGGTTTCAGTGAAATTATGCTTCTTCTCTTTTGCATCTGTGGTGATTTGAGTAATGGCTTCTTTTAGGGCTTCACTCTGAAGCTCACTCTGAAATCACATATTGAGATATTAGTTGTTGATGAATTAGATAGTTGAGCCTAACACAGCCAGCATGTATTTAAAAATCTTAAAGAGCTAAGAACAACCATTTTATAAGATGATGCTGACAGAATCATGAGATTTGAACACCTGAGTAAAATGGTCGAATTCTCCACATATTTTACAAATTATTTCTTCTTCTTTTCATTTCTTCCAATTCCTTTCAGTATCTTTAGATTTCGCCTCCCAGACCATAGAATCATGAGATTTGAATACCTGAGTAATGGGACCTTTTGTTCCCCCCCCCCCCCCCCCCCCCCCCGACCCACTTGCGATTAGCTTCCCAACTAGTAGAATCAGCGGGAACATCTTCCGATCCAATGAAGTTAGTCAATCTAATGAAAAAAATTGAGATTCTAACTCACGAAACTTGAGAAAAGACTATGATGTGAATATAACAACTTTACCCCTACAACCAACACTTTGAGAATAAACAATATTGAACCAAAATACTTACAAATTAATTGGAATTCACCTGGGACCTCTTGTGTTAACACCTAAGTTCTCCGAATAATTCTTTGAATTCGAGATTTTAGATTTGGTCGACGTCATTGATGAGGAGACCTCGCAGATCAATTACGATTTACCTTCGCTTTATCTTCTTGTTCTCCTGTTGATGATTTCAGACTCCGTCTCCACGCTTACATGATATTTTTTCAGAAAGGGGCTTTGTGGAGCATTGGGGGTTTTCTTTATTTCATAACCCTCGCATTACTGAGTTGAGAGAAAACGAGAGAAGCGGAAGCTTGGAAGAAAATAAAACCCTAGCACATGCTAGATAGAAGGGAGGCAGCGATGGCTTAGGGTTTTAAGAGAGACGGGAGGTAGAGAATGAAGGGAGATCTAGAGGAGAGAGTATCAGAGAGGGGAGAGTGGATTGCAAATTTGAAAGATAGATAGAAGGTAGAAAAAACGAGGCGTGTTTTAAAAATTTTGGGGTTTTCGTTTCCCCCCTTGTCAACTAAAAGCGCGTTTCATTAAAATTATAAAGCGACAAGTACAGACGACGCACGTTTAAGATAAAGCGCCCTCCGTGTTTTTGATTTTTTTCTTGAGACACTAAATTAAGGGCACGCAATAATGCGTGACGTAAATCCTTAAATTTTTTGGAAAGATAACACTATTTTAAGGGCACGCCCTTTTACGTATCATTAATCAGTGCGTGTCGTAAAAAGCGTGTCATTAAAGGGCTGTTTTCTAGTAGTGGGATTAGATGACAGATTCATAACATTTAAAAGAATATGGATGATATAAGCCAACAAGAAGAATATAGTAACTCGGTTAATGGCGATGATGTGAGTGGAAACGAGGAGGAGGATGTTTTTGTGGAGGCTGTTCAACATACACGGGTCAATCAAATCAAGTTGGAAAGATAAAGGTATACGTGAGAGGGATGACATGTGTTTTGAGGGTGATAGTACTAATCCGAGCAAACAAATATCTATGGAAGACATGGCCACTGTGAAAGCATAACTAATGATAAGGAAAGATCAAAAAAGTCAAATAATGCCAATGAAGATGGAAGTTCGTCTTAATCCATGTCGAAACCACGAGGGTTTGATGGGGGTTGACATTATCGGAAACTGAATTAAGTTTTAGAATCTAGAGTTTTTCCGGTAAGTGGAACTTAACGTACGAGTCTTGTACCTATTTAATCTCATCTTGTCATATCTTATATTTATAACTATGGGCAATATTGATATGAGACGAAAAGCGATGCCGGGGGACCAAGTCATGAGCACGAGGAATTCTTATGGTGACGTAGAGAACAAGATACAGATAGAATGAGAGGAGAAGATTGATGTGATGGATGAAATTTGGAATTTGAAGCAAAAGGGGGTTGATAGCAGTCAAGTTACTTCATCAATTACATCCACGCGATCACTTGAATTACAATTCCTTTTTTTAGAAGCTTGTTTTGAGTGTCAAGTCCCATTAATGGAGACCCACTGCTAGATATCGTACTACTTGAAAGTTGAAATGGACGGCTTAAATGATGTGGTGATGCTGTTAGAACATGGACTATAGCACCTTTAAGTAGATTCAACTGAAAAAATAAACATCACAGATGGTAAAACAAGAGCGGGCATTGAGTTTCGATTGTCGAAGATGGATTTTTCCGTTTCATCCATTAACTAAATTCGAATATAATGTTATTTATTGAGCGTTTTTTTATTCTAAATATATTTGTTCGGTAAAAGTCATCCCGTAAATGTTAGAATCGAATTGGAAGTGATTTTAGGTGAAGATGATGAAAAGAGCGGGACATGTTGGTAGAAAAAGCGGATAGTATCTTGGAAAGGAACAACGAACAATTACGGGCTTTTTCTTGGGTCGTAGTTCTTGAGTCCAATTTGGAGTTCAATGGTTTCAGTGAAATTATGCTTCTTCTCTTTTGCATCTGTGGTGATTTGAGTAATGGCTTCTTTTAGGGCTTCACTCTGAAGCTCACTCTGAAATCACATATTGAGATATTAGTTGTTGATGAATTAGATAGTTGAGCCTAACACAGCCAGCATGTATTTAAAAATCTTAAAGAGCTAAGAACAACCATTTTATAAGATGATGCTGACAGAATCATGAGATTTGAACACCTGAGTAAAATGGTCGAATTCTCCACATATTTTACAAATTATTTCTTCTTCTTTTCATTTCTTCCAATTCCTTTCAGTATCTTTAGATTTCGCCTCCCAGACCATAGAATCATGAGATTTGAATACCTGAGTAATGGGACCTTTTGTTCCCCCCCCCCCCCCCCCCCGACCCACTTGCGATTAGCTTCCCAACTAGTAGAATCAGCGGGAACATCTTCCGATCCAATGAAGTTAGTCAATCTAATGAAAAAAATTGAGATTCTAACTCACGAAACTTGAGAAAAGACTATGATGTGAATATAACAACTTTACCCCTACAACCAACACTTTGAGAATAAACAATATTGAACCAAAATACTTACAAATTAATTGGAATTCACCTGGGGCCTCTTGTGTTAACACCTAAGTTCTCCGAATAATTCTTTGAATTCGAGATTTTAGATTTGGTCGACGTCATTGATGAGGAGACCTCGCAGATCAATTACGATTTACCTTCGCTTTATCTTCTTGTTCTCCTGTTGATGATTTCAGACTCCGTCTCCACGCTTACATGATATTTTTTCAGAAAGGGGCTTTGTGGAGCATTGGGGGTTTTCTTTATTTCATAACCCTCGCATTACTGAGTTGAGAGAAAACGAGAGAAGCGGAAGCTTGGAAGAAAATAAAACCCTAGCACATGCTAGATAGAAGGGAGGTAGCGATGGCTTAGGGTTTTAAGAGAGACGGGAGGTAGAGAATGAAGGGAGATCTAGAGGAGAGAGTATCAGAGAGGGGAGAGTGGATTGCAAATTTGAAAGATAGATAGAAGGTAGAAAAAACGAGGCGTGTTTTAAAAATTTTGGGGTTTTCGTTTCCCCCCTTGTCAACTAAAAGCGCGTTTCATTAAAATTATAAAGCGACAAGTACAGACGACGCACGTTTAAGATAAAGCGCCCTCCGTGTTTTTGATTTTTTTCTTGAGACACTAAATTAAGGGCACGCAATAATGCGTGACGTAAATCCTTAAATTTTTTGGAAAGATAACACTATTTTAAGGGCACGCCCTTTTACGTATCATTAATCAGTGCGTGTCGTAAAAAGCGTGTCATTAAAGGGCTGTTTTCTAGTAATGGGATTAGATGACAGATTCATAACATTTAAAAGAATATGGATGATATAAGCCAACAAGAAGAATATAGTAACTCGGTTAATGGCGATGATGTGAGTGGAAACGAGGAGGAGGATGTTTTTGTGGAGGCTGTTCAACATACACGGGTCAATCAAATCAAGTTGGAAAGATAAAGGTATACGTGAGAGGGATGACATGTGTTTTGAGGGTGATAGTACTAATCCGAGCAAACAAATATCTATGGAAGACATGGCCACTGTGAAAGCATAACTAATGATAAGGAAAGATCAAAAAAGTCAAATAATGCCAATGAAGATGGAAGTTCGTCTTAATCCATGTCGAAACCACGAGGGTTTGATGGGGGTTGACATTATCGGAAACTGAATTAAGTTTTAGAATCTAGAGTTTTTCCGGTAAGTGGAACTTAACGTACGAGTCTTGTACCTATTTAATCTCATCTTGTCATATCTTATATTTATAACTATGGGCAATATTGATATGAGACGAAAAGCGATGCCGGGGGACCAAGTCATGAGCACGAGGAATTCTTATGGTGACGTAGAGAACAAGATACAGATAGAATGAGAGGAGAAGATTGATGTGATGGATGAAATTTGGAATTTGAAGCAAAAGGGGGTTGATAGTAGTCAAGTTACTTCATCAATTACATCCACGCGATCACTTGAATTACAATTCCTTTTTTTAGAAGCTTGTTTTGAGTGTCAAGTCCCATTAATGGAGACCCACTGCTAGATATCGTACTACTTGAAAGTTGAAATGGACGGCTTAAATGATGTGGTGATGCTGTTAGAACATGGACTATAGCACCTTTAAGTAGATTCAACTGAAAAAATAAACATCACAGATGGTAAAACAAGAGCGGGCATTGAGTTTCGATTGTCGAAGATGGATTTTTCCGTTTCATCCATTAACTAAATTCGAATATAATGTTATTTATTGAGCGTTTTTTTATTCTAAATATATTTGTTCGGTAAAAGTCATCCCGTAAATGTTAGAATCGAATTGGAAGTGATTTTAGGTGAAGATGATGAAAAGAGCGGGACATGTTGGTAGAAAAAGCGGATAGTATCTTGGAAAGGAACAACGAACAATTACGGGCTTTTTCTTGGGTCGTAGTTCTTGAGTCCAATTTGGAGTTCAATGGTTTCAGTGAAATTATGCTTCTTCTCTTTTGCATCTGTGGTGATTTGAGTAATGGCTTCTTTTAGGGCTTCACTCTGAAGCTCACTCTGAAAATCACATATTGAGATATTAGTTGTTGATGAATTAGATAGTTGAGCCTAACACAGCCAGCATGTATTTAAAAATCTTAAAGAGCTAAGAACAACCATTTTATAAGATGATGCTGACAGAATCATGAGATTTGAACACCTGAGTAAAATGGTCGAATTCTCCACATATTTTACAAATTATTTCTTCTTCTTTTCATTTCTTCCAATTCCTTTCAGTATCTTTAGATTTCGCCTCCCAGACCATAGAATCATGAGATTTGAATACCTGAGTAATGGGACCTTTTGTTCCCCCCCCCCCCCCCCGACCCACTTGCGATTAGCTTCCCAACTAGTAGAATCAGCGGGAACATCTTCCGATCCAATGAAGTTAGTCAATCTAATGAAAAAAATTGAGATTCTAACTCACGAAACTTGAGAAAAGACTATGATGTGAATATAACAACTTTACCCCTACAACCAACACTTTGAGAATAAACAATATTGAACCAAAATACTTACAAATTAATTGGAATTCACCTGGGACCTCTTGTGTTAACACCTAAGTTCTCCGAATAATTCTTTGAATTCGAGATTTTAGATTTGGTCGACGTCATTGATGAGGAGACCTCGCAGATCAATTACGATTTACCTTCGCTTTATCTTCTTGTTCTCCTGTTGATGATTTCAGACTCCGTCTCCACGCTTACATGATATTTTTTCAGAAAGGGGCTTTGTGGAGCATTGGGGGTTTTCTTTATTTCATAACCCTCGCATTACTGAGTTGAGAGAAAACGAGAGAAGCGGAAGCTTGGAAGAAAATAAAACCCTAGCACATGCTAGATAGAAGGGAGGTAGCGATGGCTTAGGGTTTTAAGAGAGACGGGAGGTAGAGAATGAAGGGAGATCTAGAGGAGAGAGTATCAGAGAGGGGATAGTGGATTGCAAATTTGAAAGATAGATAGAAGGTAGAAAAAACGAGGCGTGTTTTAAAAATTTTGGGGTTTTCGTTTCCCCCCTTGTCAACTAAAAGCGCGTTTCATTAAAATTATAAAGCGACAAGTACAGACGACGCACGTTTAAGATAAAGCGCCCTCCGTGTTTTTGATTTTTTTCTTGAGACACTAAATTAAGGGCACGCAATAATGCGTGACGTAAATCCTTAAATTTTTTGGAAAGATAACACTATTTTAAGGGCACGCCCTTTTACGTATCATTAATCAGTGCGTGTCGTAAAAAGCGTGTCATTAAAGGGCTGTTTTCTAGTAGTGGGATTAGATGACAGATTCATAACATTTAAAAGAATATGGATGATATAAGCCAACAAGAAGAATATAGTAACTCGGTTAATGGCGATGATGTGAGTGGAAACGAGGAGGAGGATGTTTTTGTGGAGGCTGTTCAACATACACGGGTCAATCAAATCAAGTTGGAAAGATAAAGGTATACGTGAGAGGGATGACATGTGTTTTGAGGGTGATAGTACTAATCCGAGCAAACAAATATCTATGGAAGACATGGCCACTGTGAAAGCATAACTAATGATAAGGAAAGATCAAAAAAGTCAAATAATGCCAATGAAGATGGAAGTTCGTCTTAATCCATGTCGAAACCACGAGGGTTTGATGGGGGTTGACATTATCGGAAACTGAATTAAGTTTTAGAATCTAGAGTTTTTCCGGTAAGTGGAACTTAACGTACGAGTCTTGTACCTATTTAATCTCATCTTGTCATATCTTATATTTATAACTATGGGTAATATTGATATGAGACGAAAAGCGATGCCGGGGGACCAAGTCATGAGCACGAGGAATTCTTATGGTGACGTAGAGAACAAGATACAGATAGAATGAGAGGAGAAGATTGATGTGATGGATGAAATTTGGAATTTGAAGCAAAAGGGGGTTGATAGTAGTCAAGTTACTTCATCAATTACATCCACGCGATCACTTGAATTACAATTCCTTTTTTTAGAAGCTTGTTTTGAGTGTCAAGTCCCATTAATGGAGACCCACTGCTAGATATCGTACTACTTGAAAGTTGAAATGGACGGCTTAAATGATGTGGTGATGCTGTTAGAACATGGACTATAGCACCTTTAAGTAGATTCAACTGAAAAAATAAACATCACAGATGGTAAAACAAGAGCGGGCATTGAGTTTCGATTGTCGAAGATGGATTTTTCCGTTTCATCCATTAACTAAATTCGAATATAATGTTATTTATTGAGCGTTTTTTTATTCTAAATATATTTGTTCGGTAAAAGTCATCCCGTAAATGTTAGAATCGAATTGGAAGTGATTTTAGGTGAAGATGATGAAAAGAGCGGGACATGTTGGTAGAAAAAGCGGATAGTATCTTGGAAAGGAACAACGAACAATTACGGGCTTTTTCTTGGGTCGTAGTTCTTGAGTCCAATTTGGAGTTCAATGGTTTCAGTGAAATTATGCTTCTTCTCTTTTGCATCTGTGGTGATTTGAGTAATGGCTTCTTTTAGGGCTTCACTCTGAAGCTCACTCTGAAATCACATATTGAGATATTAGTTGTTGATGAATTAGATAGTTGAGCCTAACACAGCCAGCATGTATTTAAAAATCTTAAAGAGCTAAGAACAACCATTTTATAAGATGATGCTGACAGAATCATGAGATTTGAACACCTGAGTAAAATGGTCGAATTCTCCACATATTTTACAAATTATTTCTTCTTCTTTTCATTTCTTCCAATTCCTTTCAGTATCTTTAGATTTCGCCTCCCAGACCATAGAATCATGAGATTTGAATATCTGAGTAATGGGACCTTTTGTTCCCCCCCCCCCCCCCGACCCACTTGCGATTAGCTTCCCAACTAGTAGAATCAGCGGGAACATCTTCCGATCCAATGAAGTTAGTCAATCTAATGAAAAAAATTGAGATTCTAACTCACGAAACTTGAGAAAAGACTATGATGTGAATATAACAACTTTACCCCTACAACCAACACTTTGAGAATAAACAATATTGAACCAAAATACTTACAAATTAATTGGAATTCACCTGGGACCTCTTGTGTTAACACCTAAGTTCTCCGAATAATTCTTTGAATTCGAGATTTTAGATTTGGTCGACGTCATTGATGAGGAGACCTCGCAGATCAATTACGATTTACCTTCGCTTTATCTTCTTGTTCTCCTGTTGATGATTTCAGACTCCGTCTCCACGCTTACATGATATTTTTTCAGAAAGGGGCTTTGTGGAGCATTGGGGGTTTTCTTTATTTCATAACCCTCGCATTACTGAGTTGAGAGAAAACGAGAGAAGCGGAAGCTTGGAAGAAAATAAAACCCTAGCACATGCTAGATAGAAGGGAGGCAGCGATGGCTTAGGGTTTTAAGAGAGACGGGAGGTAGAGAATGAAGGGAGATCTAGAGGAGAGAGTATCAGAGAGGGGAGAGTGGATTGCAAATTTGAAAGATAGATAGAAGGTAGAAAAAACGAGGCGTGTTTTAAAAATTTTGGGGTTTTCGTTTCCCCCCTTGTCAACTAAAAGCGCGTTTCATTAAAATTATAAAGCGACAAGTACAGACGACGCACGTTTAAGATAAAGCGCCCTCCGTGTTTTTGATTTTTTTCTTGAGACACTAAATTAAGGGCACGCAATAATGCGTGACGTAAATCCTTAAATTTTTTGGAAAGATAACACTATTTTAAGGGCACGCCCTTTTACGTATCATTAATCAGTGCGTGTCGTAAAAAGCGTGTCATTAAAGGGCTGTTTTCTAGTAGTGGGATTAGATGACAGATTCATAACATTTAAAAGAATATGGATGATATAAGTCAACAAGAAGAATATAGTAACTCGGTTAATGGCGATGATGTGAGTGGAAACGAGGAGGAGGATGTTTTTGTGGAGGCTGTTCAACATACACGGGTCAATCAAATCAAGTTGGAAAGATAAAGGTATACGTGAGAGGGATGACATGTGTTTTGAGGGTGATAGTACTAATCCGAGCAAACAAATATCTATGGAAGACATGGCCACTGTGAAAGCATAACTAATGATAAGGAAAGATCAAAAAAGTCAAATAATGCCAATGAAGATGGAAGTTCGTCTTAATCCATGTCGAAACCACGAGGGTTTGATGGGGGTTGACATTATCGGAAACTGAATTAAGTTTTAGAATCTAGAGTTTTTCCGGTAAGTGGAACTTAACGTACGAGTCTTGTACCTATTTAATCTCATCTTGTCATATCTTATATTTATAACTATGGGTAATATTGATATGAGACGAAAAGCGATGCCGGGGGACCAAGTCATGAGCACGAGGAATTCTTATGGTGACGTAGAGAACAAGATACAGATAGAATGAGAGGAGAAGATTGATGTGATGGATGAAATTTGGAATTTGAAGCAAAAGGGGGTTGATAGTAGTCAAGTTACTTCATCAATTACATCCACGCGATCACTTGAATTACAATTCCTTTTTTTAGAAGCTTGTTTTGAGTGTCAAGTCCCATTAATGGAGACCCACTGCTAGATATCGTACTACTTGAAAGTTGAAATGGACGGCTTAAATGATGTGGTGATGCTGTTAGAACATGGACTATAGCACCTTTAAGTAGATTCAACTGAAAAAATAAACATCACAGATGGTAAAACAAGAGCGGGCATTGAGTTTCGATTGTCGAAGATGGATTTTTCCGTTTCATCCATTAACTAAATTCGAATATAATGTTATTTATTGAGCGTTTTTTTATTCTAAATATATTTGTTCGGTAAAAGTCATCCCGTAAATGTTAGAATCGAATTGGAAGTGATTTTAGGTGAAGATGATGAAAAGAGCGGGACATGTTGGTAGAAAAAGCGGATAGTATCTTGGAAAGGAACAACGAACAATTACGGGCTTTTTCTTGGGTCGTAGTTCTTGAGTCCAATTTGGAGTTCAATGGTTTCAGTGAAATTATGCTTCTTCTCTTTTGCATCTGTGGTGATTTGAGTAATGGCTTCTTTTAGGGCTTCACTCTGAAGCTCACTCTGAAATCACATATTGAGATATTAGTTGTTGATGAATTAGATAGTTGAGCCTAACACAGCCAGCATGTATTTAAAAATCTTAAAGAGCTAAGAACAACCATTTTATAAGATGATGCTGACAGAATCATGAGATTTGAACACCTGAGTAAAATGGTCGAATTCTCCACATATTTTACAAATTATTTCTTCTTCTTTTCATTTCTTCCAATTCCTTTCAGTATCTTTAGATTTCGCCTCCCAGACCATAGAATCATGAGATTTGAATACCTGAGTAATGGGACCTTTTGTTCCCCCCCCCCCCCCCCCCCGACCCACTTGCGATTAGCTTCCCAACTAGTAGAATCAGCGGGAACATCTTCCGATCCAATGAAGTTAGTCAATCTAATGAAAAAAATTGAGATTCTAACTCACGAAACTTGAGAAAAGACTATGATGTGAATATAACAACTTTACCCCTACAACCAACACTTTGAGAATAAACAATATTGAACCAAAATACTTACAAATTAATTGGAATTCACCTGGGACCTCTTGTGTTAACACCTAAGTTCTCCGAATAATTCTTTGAATTCGAGATTTTAGATTTGGTCGACGTCATTGATGAGGAGACCTCGCAGATCAATTACGATTTACCTTCGCTTTATCTTCTTGTTCTCCTGTTGATGATTTCAGACTCCGTCTCCACGCTTACATGATATTTTTTCAGAAAGGGGCTTTGTGGAGCATTGGGGGTTTTCTTTATTTCATAACCCTCGCATTACTGAGTTGAGAGAAAACGAGAGAAGCGGAAGCTTGGAAGAAAATAAAACCCTAGCACATGCTAGATAGAAGGGAGGCAGCGATGGCTTAGGGTTTTAAGAGAGACGGGAGGTAGAGAATGAAGGGAGATCTAGAGGAGAGAGTATCAGAGAGGGGAGAGTGGATTGCAAATTTGAAAGATAGATAGAAGGTAGAAAAAACGAGGCGTGTTTTAAAAATTTTGGGGTTTTCGTTTCCCCCCTTGTCAACTAAAAGCGCGTTTCATTAAAATTATAAAGCGACAAGTACAGACGACGCACGTTTAAGATAAAGCGCCCTCCGTGTTTTTGATTTTTTTCTTGAGACACTAAATTAAGGGCACGCAATAATGCGTGACGTAAATCCTTAAATTTTTTGGAAAGATAACACTATTTTAAGGGCACGCCCTTTTACGTATCATTAATCAGTGCGTGTCGTAAAAAGCGTGTCATTAAAGGGCTGTTTTCTAGTAGTGGGATTAGATGACAGATTCATAACATTTAAAAGAATATGGATGATATAAGTCAACAAGAAGAATATAGTAACTCGGTTAATGGCGATGATGTGAGTGGAAACGAGGAGGAGGATGTTTTTGTGGAGGCTGTTCAACATACACGGGTCAATCAAATCAAGTTGGAAAGATAAAGGTATACGTGAGAGGGATGACATGTGTTTTGAGGGTGATAGTACTAATCCGAGCAAACAAATATCTATGGAAGACATGGCCACTGTGAAAGCATAACTAATGATAAGGAAAGATCAAAAAAGTCAAATAATGCCAATGAAGATGGAAGTTCGTCTTAATCCATGTCGAAACCACGAGGGTTTGATGGGGGTTGACATTATCGGAAACTGAATTAAGTTTTAGAATCTAGAGTTTTTCCGGTAAGTGGAACTTAACGTACGAGTCTTGTACCTATTTAATCTCATCTTGTCATATCTTATATTTATAACTATGGGTAATATTGATATGAGACGAAAAGCGATGCCGGGGGACCAAGTCATGAGCACGAGGAATTCTTATGGTGACGTAGAGAACAAGATACAGATAGAATGAGAGGAGAAGATTGATGTGATGGATGAAATTTGGAATTTGAAGCAAAAGGGGGTTGATAGTAGTCAAGTTACTTCATCAATTACATCCACGCGATCACTTGAATTACAATTCCTTTTTTTAGAAGCTTGTTTTGAGTGTCAAGTCCCATTAATGGAGACCCACTGCTAGATATCGTACTACTTGAAAGTTGAAATGGACGGCTTAAATGATGTGGTGATGCTGTTAGAACATGGACTATAGCACCTTTAAGTAGATTCAACTGAAAAAATAAACATCACAGATGGTAAAACAAGAGCGGGCATTGAGTTTCGATTGTCGAAGATGGATTTTTCCGTTTCATCCATTAACTAAATTCGAATATAATGTTATTTATTGAGCGTTTTTTTATTCTAAATATATTTGTTCGGTAAAAGTCATCCCGTAAATGTTAGAATCGAATTGGAAGTGATTTTAGGTGAAGATGATGAAAAGAGCGGGACATGTTGGTAGAAAAAGCGGATAGTATCTTGGAAAGGAACAACGAACAATTACGGGCTTTTTCTTGGGTCGTAGTTCTTGAGTCCAATTTGGAGTTCAATGGTTTCAGTGAAATTATGCTTCTTCTCTTTTGCATCTGTGGTGATTTGAGTAATGGCTTCTTTTAGGGCTTCACTCTGAAGCTCACTCTGAAATCACATATTGAGATATTAGTTGTTGATGAATTAGATAGTTGAGCCTAACACAGCCAGCATGTATTTAAAAATCTTAAAGAGCTAAGAACAACCATTTTATAAGATGATGCTGACAGAATCATGAGATTTGAACACCTGAGTAAAATGGTCGAATTCTCCACATATTTTACAAATTATTTCTTCTTCTTTTCATTTCTTCCAATTCCTTTCAGTATCTTTAGATTTCGCCTCCCAGACCATAGAATCATGAGATTTGAATATCTGAGTAATGGGACCTTTTGTTCCCCCCCCCCCCCCCCGACCCACTTGCGATTAGCTTCCCAACTAGTAGAATCAGCGGGAACATCTTCCGATCCAATGAAGTTAGTCAATCTAATGAAAAAAATTGAGATTCTAACTCACGAAACTTGAGAAAAGACTATGATGTGAATATAACAACTTTACCCCTACAACCAACACTTTGAGAATAAACAATATTGAACCAAAATACTTACAAATTAATTGGAATTCACCTGGGACCTCTTGTGTTAACACCTAAGTTCTCCGAATAATTCTTTGAATTCGAGATTTTAGATTTGGTCGACGTCATTGATGAGGAGACCTCGCAGATCAATTACGATTTACCTTCGCTTTATCTTCTTGTTCTCCTGTTGATGATTTCAGACTCCGTCTCCACGCTTACATGATATTTTTTCAGAAAGGGGCTTTGTGGAGCATTGGGGGTTTTCTTTATTTCATAACCCTCGCATTACTGAGTTGAGAGAAAACGAGAGAAGCGGAAGCTTGGAAGAAAATAAAACCCTAGCACATGCTAGATAGAAGGGAGGCAGCGATGGCTTAGGGTTTTAAGAGAGACGGGAGGTAGAGAATGAAGGGAGATCTAGAGGAGAGAGTATCAGAGAGGGGAGAGTGGATTGCAAATTTGAAAGATAGATAGAAGGTAGAAAAAACGAGGCGTGTTTTAAAAATTTTGGGGTTTTCGTTTCCCCCCTTGTCAACTAAAAGCGCGTTTCATTAAAATTATAAAGCGACAAGTACAGACGACGCACGTTTAAGATAAAGCGCCCTCCGTGTTTTTGATTTTTTTCTTGAGACACTAAATTAAGGGCACGCAATAATGCGTGACGTAAATCCTTAAATTTTTTGGAAAGATAACACTATTTTAAGGGCACGCCCTTTTACGTATCATTAATCAGTGCGTGTCGTAAAAAGCGTGTCATTAAAGGGCTGTTTTCTAGTAGTGGGATTAGATGACAGATTCATAACATTTAAAAGAATATGGATGATATAAGCCAACAAGAAGAATATAGTAACTCGGTTAATGGCGATGATGTGAGTGGAAACGAGGAGGAGGATGTTTTTGTGGAGGCTGTTCAACATACACGGGTCAATCAAATCAAGTTGGAAAGATAAAGGTATACGTGAGAGGGATGACATGTGTTTTGAGGGTGATAGTACTAATCCGAGCAAACAAATATCTATGGAAGACATGGCCACTGTGAAAGCATAACTAATGATAAGGAAAGATCAAAAAAGTCAAATAATGCCAATGAAGATGGAAGTTCGTCTTAATCCATGTCGAAACCACGAGGGTTTGATGGGGGTTGACATTATCGGAAACTGAATTAAGTTTTAGAATCTAGAGTTTTTCCGGTAAGTGGAACTTAACGTACGAGTCTTGTACCTATTTAATCTCATCTTGTCATATCTTATATTTATAACTATGGGTAATATTGATATGAGACGAAAAGCGATGCCGGGGGACCAAGTCATGAGCACGAGGAATTCTTATGGTGACGTAGAGAACAAGATACAGATAGAATGAGAGGAGAAGATTGATGTGATGGATGAAATTTGGAATTTGAAGCAAAAGGGGGTTGATAGTAGTCAAGTTACTTCATCAATTACATCCACGCGATCACTTGAATTACAATTCCTTTTTTTAGAAGCTTGTTTTGAGTGTCAAGTCCCATTAATGGAGACCCACTGCTAGATATCGTACTACTTGAAAGTTGAAATGGACGGCTTAAATGATGTGGTGATGCTGTTAGAACATGGACTATAGCACCTTTAAGTAGATTCAACTGAAAAAATAAACATCACAGATGGTAAAACAAGAGCGGGCATTGAGTTTCGATTGTCGAAGATGGATTTTTCCGTTTCATCCATTAACTAAATTCGAATATAATGTTATTTATTGAGCGTTTTTTTATTCTAAATATATTTGTTCGGTAAAAGTCATCCCGTAAATGTTAGAATCGAATTGGAAGTGATTTTAGGTGAAGATGATGAAAAGAGCGGGACATGTTGGTAGAAAAAGCGGATAGTATCTTGGAAAGGAACAACGAACAATTACGGGCTTTTTCTTGGGTCGTAGTTCTTGAGTCCAATTTGGAGTTCAATGGTTTCAGTGAAATTATGGTTCTTCTCTTTTGCATCTGTGGTGATTTGAGTAATGGCTTCTTTTAGGGCTTCACTCTGAAGCTCACTCTGAAAATCACATATTGAGATATTAGTTGTTGATGAATTAGATAGTTGAGCCTAACACAGCCAGCATGTATTTAAAAATCTTAAAGAGCTAAGAACAACCATTTTATAAGATGATGCTGACAGAATCATGAGATTTGAACACCTGAGTAAAATGGTCGAATTCTCCACATATTTTACAAATTATTTCTTCTTCTTTTCATTTCTTCCAATTCCTTTCAGTATCTTTAGATTTCGCCTCCCAGACCATAGAATCATGAGATTTAAATATCTGAGTAATGGGACCTTTTGTTCCCCCCCCCCCCCCCCGACCCACTTGCGATTAGCTTCCCAACTAGTAGAATCAGCGGGAACATCTTCCGATCCAATGAAGTTAGTCAATCTAATGAAAAAAATTGAGATTCTAACTCACGAAACTTGAGAAAAGACTATGATGTGAATATAACAACTTTACCCCTACAACCAACACTTTGAGAATAAACAATATTGAACCAAAATACTTACAAATTAATTGGAATTCACCTGGGACCTCTTGTGTTAACACCTAAGTTCTCCGAATAATTCTTTGAATTCGAGATTTTAGATTTGGTCGACGTCATTGATGAGGAGACCTCGCAGATCAATTACGATTTACCTTCGCTTTATCTTCTTGTTCTCCTGTTGATGATTTCAGACTCCGTCTCCACGCTTACATGATATTTTTTCAGAAAGGGGCTTTGTGGAGCATTGGGGGTTTTCTTTATTTCATAACCCTCGCATTACTGAGTTGAGAGAAAACGAGAGAAGCGGAAGCTTGGAAGAAAATAAAACCCTAGCACATGCTAGATAGAAGGGAGGCAGCGATGGCTTAGGGTTTTAAGAGAGACGGGAGGTAGAGAATGAAGGGAGATCTAGAGGAGAGAGTATCAGAGAGGGGAGAGTGGATTGCAAATTTGAAAGATAGATAGAAGGTAGAAAAAACGAGGC
Organism: Lactuca serriola; assembly: GCF_051521515.1. Lineage (NCBI taxonomy): Eukaryota > Viridiplantae > Streptophyta > Magnoliopsida > Asterales > Asteraceae > Lactuca > Lactuca serriola. The sequence goes on along the minus strand of NC_136412.1, from coordinate 262,224,977 downwards.
GTGTTTTAAAAATTTTGGGGTTTTCGTTTCCCCCCTTGTCAACTAAAAGCGCGTTTCATTAAAATTATAAAGCGACAAGTACAGACGACGCACGTTTAAGATAAAGCGCCCTCCGTGTTTTTGATTTTTTTCTTGAGACACTAAATTAAGGGCACGCAATAATGCGTGACGTAAATCCTTAAATTTTTTGGAAAGATAACACTATTTTAAGGGCACGCCCTTTTACGTATCATTAATCAGTGCGTGTCGTAAAAAGCGTGTCATTAAAGGTCTGTTTTCTAGTAGTGGGATTAGATGACAGATTCATAACATTTAAAAGAATATGGATGATATAAGCCAACAAGAAGAATATAGTAACTCGGTTAATGGCGATGATGTGAGTGGAAACGAGGAGGAGGATGTTTTTGTGGAGGCTGTTCAACATACACGGGTCAATCAAATCAAGTTGGAAAGATAAAGGTATACGTGAGAGGGATGACATGTGTTTTGAGGGTGATAGTACTAATCCGAGCAAACAAATATCTATGGAAGACATGGCCACTGTGAAAGCATAACTAATGATAAGGAAAGATCAAAAAAGTCAAATAATGCCAATGAAGATGGAAGTTCGTCTTAATCCATGTCGAAACCACGAGGGTTTGATGGGGGTCGATTTCATTGTGTTGGTGTCGAGGGGTTCCGGAAGCAACCCACCGTCAAGGAACATGATTTTGATGTCGAGAATTCGTTGGATAAGCCGGTTTATTCATCCTCCTACTAAGCCACGCCAGAAAATCGAAAGGGTATGAATCATACATTCTTAAATTATCGAGTGAGAACACAATGGATAATTGAATATTCTTTCTCTTAAATATTAGTGGGATCGGGAGCAACGACAAACCGAATAAAGACATGAAGTTGTGTAGAATGCATATTGTTAAATTTTTTGGGATTCAAGAAACATGTATGGTCCGTTAGATCTTGTAAAATTATAGAGTATTTAGGGAAAGGGCCAATGGGTTATTACTATGCATTTGGGATCCTTCGGTGGTTGAATTGAATAGATTTAATGGGAAGGAATAAATTATTATTGTCGAAGGGGAGTGGGTGTTTCCTAAGTTTTTCATGAATACACAATTTATACAAGTTTTCTATCAGATTCACATTCCGAGAGGGTAGGTTTGGTTTTTCCTCAAGATACGACAAATTCATTTAATGATTTCATTCATAAAAGAAGGGTTACTTGATAAGAAACATTCTATGGGTGGGTATGATTTTACCCAATTAGTGTTAATGGTGAAAAATTAGCAAACTGGATAGATTTTCAGTTTTCAGGAATCTTGTAGATATTTCGGGTTTAATGTCACCATCGTTGGAGAAATCAATTCCATATTAGAGACACGTTTTTTTTTTTCAAACATGTGGTGGCAGCTTTCAACTTGTATAATTGTTGCATGAAATGGGATTATTTTGACGATGTGAGATTGATCAAGGAAAATGCCACTCCAAAAGTAATGGGGGATCGTTTGAATATTTTGAGAAAAATCATGATTACGAGAAATTGAAAACTTTAGATGTTATTAAAGAAGCTAAGATTAAACGAAGAATTTGAAGGGGACGGAAAAGCAAAGTACGTTGACAGTATTCTTAGTATTCTTAATAGAAGACACATGCAACTTATTATTCGTGGTACAAAAACAGTCAATTAGCAGCATGATCCGCAAATTGGTGAGAAGATTATTTTAGTAATAAATAAAATTTAACAGGTTCGAAGGCGAGAGTGTTCAAAAACATAGCACACGGTGTACAAATCTCGTGTCATATCAAGACGATTGTTCGGAAGTTCTGTGCACGATTGAGGAAATTAAAAGTGTTGTTTGGTCGTGCGAAGGGGATAAAGTTCCGGGTGCAAATGGCTTCTCGAACTATGATATTTTTGATGGTGTCACGGAGTTTCTTATTTAAGCTAATATTCCACATGGCTGTAATGGTTCTTTCATCACTCTAATTCCAAAGGTGGGTAGCTCATTGAAAGTTATACATTATCGACCACTTAGTTTGATTGTGTTAGGATACAAACTCATTGCTAAGTTGTTGGCTAATCGACGATTTAAGATAAAATCTTTCAAAGGTAAAAGTCGATAGATAAACGAGGATGTTTGAAGTATGTTGCTACTTTAGATTTTTCGGCAAATATAAGTGTTGTGCCTATTTGGGTGTTGACATTATCCGAGACTGAATTAAGTTTTAGAATCTAGAGTTTTTCCGGTAAGTGGAACTTAACGTACGAGTCTTGTACCTATTTAATCTCATCTTGTCGTATCTTATATTTATAACTAAGGGTAATATTGATATGAGACGAAAAGCGATGCCGGGGGACCAAGTCATGAGCACGAGGAATTCTTATGATGACGTAGAGAACAAGATACAGATAGAATGAGAGGAGAAGATTGATGTGATGGATGAAATTTGGAATTTGAAGCAAAAGGGGGTTGATAGCAGTCAAGTTACTTCATCAATTACATCCACGCGATCACTTTACAATTCCTTTATTTTAGAAGCTTGTTTTGAGTTTCGAGTCCCATTAATGGAGACCCACGGCTAGATATAGTACTACTTGAAAGTTGAAATGGACGGCTTAAATGATGCGGTGATGCTGTTAGAACATGGACCATAGCACCTTTATGTAGATTCAACTGAAAAAATAAACATCACAGATGGTAAAACAAGAGCGGGCATTGAGTTTCGATTGTCGAAGATGGATTTTTCCGTTTCATCCATTAACTAAATTCGAATATAATGTTATTTATTGAGCGTTTTTTTATTCTAAATATATTTGTTCGGTAAAAGTCATCCCGTAAATGTTAGAATCGAATTGGAAGTGATTTTAGGTGAAGATGATGAAAAGAGCGGGACATGTTGGTTGAAAAAGCGGATAGTATCTTGGAAAGGAACAGCGAACAATTACGGGAAACATAATGTATGGTTGAATATTCAATACCTGAGAGCGAGAGCGGGATGACATAACGAAGAAAGGGTTGCCCGGAAAAATAATTTTTGTGAGGTTTTCAAACGAGTAAGAAATGTGTTGGATATGATTATAAATTTATATGGTTTGAAGATGTAATGTGATTTTTATCAGCAAAACAAGCTAAAAGGATTATGTTGATTAAAAACACATATTTTGATAGAATGGATTTTAAGAAGTCGGACTTATCTGAGAAGTTTGAGTTTGTCCATTAGCTGTTGTGTTTACTTAATAGATATGTGATAAAAACAAAATGGAGAAATTAAAGCAAAGCATAGTAGGTACATGAGTGGAAGGAGCCATTTGTAATCGAGCATGAAATGAAGTTGTGCTGTTTGTTGGCGTGGAGTGAATTTAAACTACAGAAAAATAAGAAAAGAAAAAGCAATGCAATCATAAACACATATGCATATGCAGTAGTAGAGTGTAAGTTTGATTTGAATATATATAGAGAAAGTAAAGAAGTAAAAGAATAATACTCCATTGAAGTTGTTTTTGTTGGTGAAGGAAGGGAGCTGGCAGCGAAAGCGAAAGTGTCTGCATCCGAATTCCCACATCGGGTGAATGAAGGAAGCAGGCAAGAGGGAGGCGAGTACAAAAAGGGAAGCCCTGGAGGGGAATAAGCATACCTTTCTCGGCCTTTTGGCTAAGATCAAGTGTAGTATCTGTTCTTATCAGTTTAATATCTGATATGTGGGCCATCGGCCCACTCGATATTAATCTTATTTTTTATGGGGGAAGGCCCGTTACAGTAGCTTGCTGCTGGGGTTCTTCATGTGTCGCCTTGGTCTTACACTACAGCCAAGGCCCGGCGTACCCCTCCAATACTTGGTCCAATGTTTAAGAATAGCTTAAAGCTTTTATACTTGAAAAGTCTTAAAAATTTGAAACAAGTCTTTGCTGTGTCTGATGTGAACCCACTCCCGTAAGTTTATAAAATCGTCTTGGAATCCTTCACACACCAATGTGGGAGCAGTCACTAATATATACCTACACAAACTTAAATTTCCTTTTGATTAACAATTCCACCAACACATTGTAATTGGACTTCGCGTCATGTAAAACAAAACCATCTCCAACGACATCAAGGGATTTTGGTTCTTCGAAACCATCTGATGGTTTCTTTCTAGTCCAACTTATCATCAACTTGTATGACTATCCTGGTACCCCACAAGCAGGATTGCAGTGGGAAAGACAATCAGTCTGAAGAGATGACGACAAAGGTCCGTCTTACTTATAAAAGCTTCGGGAAATGTTGTCCCATCAAAACATAACACCAACGCCAAATAGAAGCTTCCGCCCGCAATGTTGACACTACCGTGCAATCGATTTACTTTTTATGTAATCTGATTTAATGTTTATGTTATTGAAAATAATCATACTTCACACATCATACTTTTTGTTTAAACAATACAGAACATGACACAATTATATATGAGAAACCAATCACTTCAACTTATATAGAACGGAATACGATATACCGTAAACACTAAACCTAGAATCTCATAGACTCCGACTTGCTTGATGCAACAATTACGGACCGATCGGCCGGAAATCTATAATTTGCGCCTTATCGGGGCATGTTTAACCCAAACCCTAATATCTACCTTAGGGTCTCTCGGTTTAAGATACAGGGGAATTGAAAACGCATCATTGACATGACGATTTGTTTGTAATTTTTCTTCGTAAGCGGTACCTATTTTAAATTGCAAACTTGTATTTAACATAACGAAATAAACCCCTAGTTAAAAGCATGTAACCATTTCTTAAATACAAATAACTTATTTGAAATGGATCATTGAAATGCTATATTGTGGGGACATCTCGATAAACTGATTGCTTTGTATTAGCCGTATTAAATATATAAGAAACGCTAGGACATATGTGATTTTATTTTTGGTAAGATTTTTTTTTTTTTTTTAGATTTTTCTTTGCAGGCACGCATCAACATACATGAAGAGAACCCGAGTTAGATCCCTAAGAACATTTCCAATCAACGACTAAGTTATTGAGATTGGATTTTTGAAATGTTATATTACGTGGACATCTAGATAAAATTAATTTTGTGGCTAAATTCTATTACATTATAGAAACTTTCTACATGAGACTCTCCCTTGGCCTGAACCTCCTGAAAATTCTAGCTCTTCCAGAGTGGTATCTCATTGATGTCTCGGACCCCCCCTCCACCGGAAGGAGGCCTTCTTCGCATTCCACCTAAGGGGTACAGGAAAAGCCCAAAGTCAATCATAGGGAACAGGAGGCCTTCTTTGCATTCCACCAAAGGTGTGAAGGAAAAGACCAAAGTCAATCATATGGAATAGAAAAAGTAAAGCTTTATAGGGTATTCTGTCCATTTCTGTCCATGTGCAAGTAGAAGGGGTAGAAAGCATGTTCTTTTGGTACAACTCCTCTTTCTTCATTGAAACTAGCTAGCTATCTTTGAAGTCAAGTACTTAGCCGCAAAGGCAAGTCCATCACGGGCACTACCCGACTTATTTCGGTAATCCCATAGTTAATGGCTCATTTCACTCTTTTTATATAAGAAATACGTGGAGTCAATGGCTTCCTATCCTCCTGACCAAGTCGCTACATGGTCTATGTAACTGAGCTAACACGTATAGGAACTTATGTGATGTTATTTTTAGTATAAATGTTAAAAAGTGAAATATCAAACCGATACTGCAAAGCTCAAATATATTTTCAAAATACAACACCAACATTACATAAGTTTAAAAAATCAAAATCCTAGTTATTTTTCGATATAAGGGCATGAAATCAGGTGTTGGATGAAAATGAAAGATGAATACGCTTCAAAGTGGTAAACCACATACAATGTTAATTGTGAAACGTTTTGAAAAAAAAAAACTAGGGTTGACCTCTATATAGCGTTCTTGTGGGCGCCCGGGGGGGGGGGGGGGGTCATTGTTAATGGTGTTTGGAAAGAAAATCGAATCAAACGAGAACCCTAATTTAAAAAAGGTGGGAGATTTGTCTTTCACGACATTTGATACAACTTTTTCAGGGGGATTTGGAGATGAAGGATCTATGGAAGATAGGTTAAAATATAGAGTGGTTGTAGATGTTTATATGTCAAGGAAGTTGTTAGGGATGAAGCTTTCTATTGCCAAATTCTTAGATGTTGATAATAAGTAGTGTTTGATTCAAAACTTTTGCACCATATCGATTGGGAGATTTCTTTTATTTTCTTCGACTGCGAGGTTTATAAGGGAAGAGAAAATAATATGAGCCCACACAGATCAACCAAGACCACAAGTAAATTCAAATGGTAAGAAAACTCAATTTAGGAAGGAAATTCAAAATATTATGCCTCGATGTCAACGGGGAAGGGGAGACACATAGTCAACATGAACATATAATATTTTTTAGGAATAAAATATATGTAGATTGTGCTTGACTTATTGTGTATGGATCTTGGGTGTCTTCAGAATGTGAATCTCAATGAAATCTTGTATAAGGTGTGTAGTGAAGAATGATTTAACGAAATTAAAGTTAACTGTATTGTGGGACGTGCGTGTGTATTGGATTTAAGTATCAAAATCCTTGCATTAAGTTCAGAAAATACGAAGAGAATATTGGTACTTTAAGGAGATGAGGTTGTTAACAAATAACTTTTTGGTTGATGAAAGGATGGTGTGGCTTGAAATTGAGGGCGTTCCTTTTCGATGTGTGCTTGTACATCTGTTGCATTCAAGAAAATTGCAATTTCTTGGGATGAAGCTATGTTTATTGACAGGGATAAAAAATAAAGACACATTTAAGGGGGGAGCATCTTTAAAAACCATCATAAAATCACAAAATAGAAGAGTTTGTTACGGTGGAAATTGAAGAGGTGAAGTATAAAGTGTGCGTGAAAGGGATTAGATGACAGATTCATAACATTTAAAAGAATATGGATGATATAAGCCAACAAGAAGAATACAGTAACTCGGTTAATGGCGATGATGTGAGTGGAAACGAGGAGGAGGATGTTTTTGTGGAGGGTGTTCAATATACACGGGTCAATAAAATCAAGTTGGAAAGATAAAGGTATACGCGAGAGGGATGACATGTGTTTTGAGGGTGATAGTACTAATCCGAACAAACAAATATCTAGGGAAGACATGGCCACTCTGAAAGCATAACTAATGATAAGGAAAGATTAAAAAAAGTCAAATAATGCCAATGAAGATGGAAGTTCGTCTTAATCCATGTCAAAACCACGAGGGTTTGATGGGGGTCGATTTCATTGGGTTGGTGTCGAGGGGTTCCGGAAGCAACCCACCGCCAAGGAACATGATTTTGATGTCGAGAATTCGTTGGATAAGCCGGTTTATTCATCCTCCTACCAAGCCACGTCAGGAAATCGAAAGGGTATGAATCATACATTCTTAAATTATCGAGTGAGAACACAACGGATAATTGAATATTCTTTCTCTTAAATATTAGTGGCATCGGGAGCAACGACAAACCGAATAAAGACATGAAGTTGTGTAGAACGCATATTGTTAAATTTTTTGGGATTCAAGGAACATGTATGGTCCGTTACACAATGGATAATTGAATATTCTTTCTCTTAAATATTAGTGGGATCGGGAGCAACGACAAACCGAATAAAGACATGAAGTTGTGTAGAACGCATATTGTTAAATTTTTTGGGATTCAAGAAACATGTATGGTCCATTAGATCTTGTAAAATTATAGAGTATTTAGGGAAAGGGCCAAAGGGTTATTACTATGCATTTGGGATCCTTCGGTAGTTGAATTGAATAGATTTAATGGGAAGGAATAAATTATTATTGTCGAAGGGGAGTGGGTGTTTCCTAAGTTTTTCATGAATACACAATTTATACAAGTTTTCTATCAGATTCACATTTCGAGAGGGTAGGTTTGGTTTTTTCTCAAGATACGACAAATTCATTTAATGATTTCATTCATAAAAGAAGGGTTACTTGATAAGAAACATTCTATGGGTGGGTATGATTTTACCCAAATTAGTGTTAATGGTGGAAAATTAGCAAATTGGATAGATTTTCAGTTTTCAGGAATCTTGTAGATATTTCGGGTTTTATGTCACCAGCGTTGGAGAAATCAATTCCATATTAGAGACACGTTTTTTTTTCAAACATGTGGTGGCAGCTTTCAACTTGTATAATTGTTGCATGAAATGGGATGATTTTGACGATGTGAGATTGATCAAGGAAAATGCCACTCCAAAAGTAATGGGGGATCGTTTGAATATTTTGAGAAAAATCATGATTACGAGAAATTGAAAACTTTAGATGTTATTAAAGAAGCTAAGATTTAACGGAGAATTTGAAGGGGACGGAAAAGCAAAGTACGTTGACAGTATTCTTAGTATTCTTAATAGAATAAACGTGCAACTTATTATTCGTGGTAAAAAAACAGTCAATTAGCAGCATGGTCCTGCAAATTGGTGATAAGATTATTTTAGTAATAAATAAAATTTAACAGGTTCGATGGCAAGAGTGTTCAAAAACATAGCACACGGTGTACAAATCTCGTGTCATATCAAGACGATTGTTCGGAAGTTCTGTGCACGATTGAGGAAATTAAAAGTGTTGTTTGGTCGTGCGAAGGGGATAAAGTTCCGGGTGCAAATGGCTTCTCGAAGTATGATATTTTTGATGGTGTCACGGAGTTTCTTATTTAAGCTAATATTCCACATGGCTGTAATGGTTCTTTCATCACTCTAATTCCAAAGGTGGGTAGCTCATTGAAAGTTATACATTATCGACCACTTAGTTTGATTGTGTTAGGATACAAACTCATTGCTAAGTTGTTGGCTAATCGACGATTTAAGATAAAATCTTTCAAAGGTAAAAGTCGATAGATAAACGAGGATGTTTGAAGTATGTTGCTACTTTAGATTTTTCGGCAAATATAAGTGTTGTGCCTATTTGGGTGTTGACATTATCCGAGACTGAATTAAGTTTTAGAATCTAGAGTTTTTCCGGTAAGTGGAACTTAACGTACGAGTCTTGTACCTATTTAATCTCATCTTGTCGTATCTTATATTTATAACTAAGGGTAATATTGATATGAGACGAAAAGCGATGCCGGGGGACCAAGTCATGAGCACGAGGAATTCTTATGATGACGTAGAGAACAAGATACAGATAGAATGAGAGGAGAAGATTGATGTGATGGATGAAATTTGGAATTTGAAGCAAAAGGGGGTTGATAGCAGTCAAGTTACTTCATCAATTACATCCACGCGATCACTTTACAATTCCTTTATTTTAGAAGCTTGTTTTGAGTTTCGAGTCCCATTAATGGAGACCCACGGCTAGATATAGTACTACTTGAAAGTTGAAATGGACGGCTTAAATGATGCGGTGATGCTGTTAGAACATGGACTATAGCACCTTTATGTAGATTCAACTGAAAAAATAAACATCACAGATGGTAAAACAAGAGCGGGCATTGAGTTTCGATTGTCGAAGATGGATTTTTCCGTTTCATCCATTAACTAAATTCGAATATAATGTTATTTATTGAGCGTTTTTTTATTCTAAATATATTTGTTCGGTAAAAGTCATCCCGTAAATGTTAGAATCGAATTGGAAGTGATTTTAGGTGAAGATGATGAAAAGAGCGGGACATGTTGGTAGAAAAAGCGGATAGTATCTTGGAAAGGAACAACGAACAATTACGGGCTTTTTCTTGGGTCGTAGTTCTTGAGTCCAATTTGGAGTTCAATGGTTTCAGTGAAATTATGGTTCTTCTCTTTTGCATCTGTGGTGATTTGAGTAATGGCTTCTTTTAGGGCTTCACTCTGAAGCTCACTCTGAAATCACATATTGAGATATTAGTTGTTGATGAATTAGATAGTTGAGCCTAACACAGCCAGCATGTATTTAAAAATCTTAAAGAGCTAAGAACAACCATTTTATAAGATGATGCTGACAGAATCATGAGATTTGAACACCTGAGTAAAATGGTCGAATTCTCCACATATTTTACAAATTATTTCTTCTTCTTTTCATTTCTTCCAATTCCTTTCAGTATCTTTAGATTTCGCCTCCCAGACCATAGAATCATGAGATTTGAATACCTGAGTAATGGGACCTTTTGTTCCCCCCCCCCCCCCCCCCCCCGACCCACTTGCGATTAGCTTCCCAACTAGTAGAATCAGCGGGAACATCTTCCGATCCAATGAAGTTAGTCAATCTAATGAAAAAAATTGAGATTCTAACTCACGAAACTTGAGAAAAGACTATGATGTGAATATAACAACTTTACCCCTACAACCAACACTTTGAGAATAAACAATATTGAACCAAAATACTTACAAATTAATTGGAATTCACCTGGGGCCTCTTGTGTTAACACCTAAGTTCTCCGAATAATTCTTTGAATTCGAGATTTTAGATTTGGTCGACGTCATTGATGAGGAGACCTCGCAGATCAATTACGATTTACCTTCGCTTTATCTTCTTGTTCTCCTGTTGATGATTTCAGACTCCGTCTCCACGCTTACATGATATTTTTTCAGAAAGGGGCTTTATGGAGCATTGGGGGTTTTCTTTATTTCATAACCCTCGCATTACTGAGTTGAGAGAAAACGAGAGAAGCGGAAGCTTGGAAGAAAATAAAACCCTAGCACATGCTAGATAGAAGGGAGGTAGCGATGGCTTAGGGTTTTAAGAGAGACGGGAGGTAGAGAATGAAGGGAGATCTAGAGGAGAGAGTATCAGAGAGGGGAGAGTGGATTGCAAATTTGAAAGATAGATAGAAGGTAGAAAAAACGAGGCGTGTTTTAAAAATTTTGGGGTTTTCGTTTCCCCCCTTGTCAACTAAAAGCGCGTTTCATTAAAATTATAAAGCGACAAGTACAGACGACGCACGTTTAAGATAAAGCGCCCTCCGTGTTTTTGATTTTTTTCTTGAGACACTAAATTAAGGGCACGCAATAATGCGTGACGTAAATCCTTAAATTTTTTGGAAAGATAACACTATTTTAAGGGCACGCCCTTTTACGTATCATTAATCAGTGCGTGTCGTAAAAAGCGTGTCATTAAAGGGCTGTTTTCTAGTAGTGGGATTAGATGACAGATTCATAACATTTAAAAGAATATGGATGATATAAGCCAACAAGAAGAATATAGTAACTCGGTTAATGGCGATGATGTGAGTGGAAACGAGGAGGAGGATGTTTTTGTGGAGGCTGTTCAACATACACGGGTCAATCAAATCAAGTTGGAAAGATAAAGGTATACGTGAGAGGGATGACATGTGTTTTGAGGGTGATAGTACTAATCCGAGCAAACAAATATCTATGGAAGACATGGCCACTGTGAAAGCATAACTAATGATAAGGAAAGATCAAAAAAGTCAAATAATGCCAATGAAGATGGAAGTTCGTCTTAATCCATGTCGAAACCACGAGGGTTTGATGGGGGTTGACATTATCGGAAACTGAATTAAGTTTTAGAATCTAGAGTTTTTCCGGTAAGTGGAACTTAACGTACGAGTCTTGTACCTATTTAATCTCATCTTGTCATATCTTATATTTATAACTATGGGCAATATTGATATGAGACGAAAAGCGATGCCGGGGGACCAAGTCATGAGCACGAGGAATTCTTATGGTGACGTAGAGAACAAGATACAGATAGAATGAGAGGAGAAGATTGATGTGATGGATGAAATTTGGAATTTGAAGCAAAAGGGGGTTGATAGTAGTCAAGTTACTTCATCAATTACATCCACGCGATCACTTGAATTACAATTCCTTTTTTTAGAAGCTTGTTTTGAGTGTCAAGTCCCATTAATGGAGACCCACTGCTAGATATCGTACTACTTGAAAGTTGAAATGGACGGCTTAAATGATGTGGTGATGCTGTTAGAACATGGACTATAGCACCTTTAAGTAGATTCAACTGAAAAAATAAACATCACAGATGGTAAAACAAGAGCGGGCATTGAGTTTCGATTGTCGAAGATGGATTTTTCCGTTTCATCCATTAACTAAATTCGAATATAATGTTATTTATTGAGCGTTTTTTTATTCTAAATATATTTGTTCGGTAAAAGTCATCCCGTAAATGTTAGAATCGAATTGGAAGTGATTTTAGGTGAAGATGATGAAAAGAGCGGGACATGTTGGTAGAAAAAGCGGATAGTATCTTGGAAAGGAACAACGAACAATTACGGGCTTTTTCTTGGGTCGTAGTTCTTGAGTCCAATTTGGAGTTCAATGGTTTCAGTGAAATTATGGTTCTTCTCTTTTGCATCTGTGGTGATTTGAGTAATGGCTTCTTTTAGGGCTTCACTCTGAAGCTCACTCTGAAATCACATATTGAGATATTAGTTGTTGATGAATTAGATAGTTGAGCCTAACACAGCCAGCATGTATTTAAAAATCTTAAAGAGCTAAGAACAACCATTTTATAAGATGATGCTGACAGAATCATGAGATTTGAACACCTGAGTAAAATGGTCGAATTCTCCACATATTTTACAAATTATTTCTTCTTCTTTTCATTTCTTCCAATTCCTTTCAGTATCTTTAGATTTCGCCTCCCAGACCATAGAATCATGAGATTTGAATACCTGAGTAATGGGACCTTTTGTTCCCCCCCCCCCCCCGACCCACTTGCGATTAGCTTCCCAACTAGTAGAATCAGCGGGAACATCTTCCGATCCAATGAAGTTAGTCAATCTAATGAAAAAAATTGAGATTCTAACTCACGAAACTTGAGAAAAGACTATGATGTGAATATAACAACTTTACCCCTACAACCAACACTTTGAGAATAAACAATATTGAACCAAAATACTTACAAATTAATTGGAATTCACCTGGGGCCTCTTGTGTTAACACCTAAGTTCTCCGAATAATTCTTTGAATTCGAGATTTTAGATTTGGTCGACGTCATTGATGAGGAGACCTCGCAGATCAATTACGATTTACCTTCGCTTTATCTTCTTGTTCTCCTGTTGATGATTTCAGACTCCGTCTCCACGCTTACATGATATTTTTTCAGAAAGGGGCTTTGTGGAGCATTGGGGGTTTTCTTTATTTCATAACCCTCGCATTACTGAGTTGAGAGAAAACGAGAGAAGCGGAAGCTTGGAAGAAAATAAAACCCTAGCACATGCTAGATAGAAGGGAGGTAGCGATGGCTTAGGGTTTTAAGAGAGACGGGAGGTAGAGAATGAAGGGAGATCTAGAGGAGAGAGTATCAGAGAGGGGAGAGTGGATTGCAAATTTGAAAGATAGATAGAAGGTAGAAAAAACGAGGCGTGTTTTAAAAATTTTGGGGTTTTCGTTTCCCCCCTTGTCAACTAAAAGCGCGTTTCATTAAAATTATAAAGCGACAAGTACAGACGACGCACGTTTAAGATAAAGCGCCCTCCGTGTTTTTGATTTTTTCTTGAGACACTAAATTAAGGGCACGCAATAATGCGTGACGTAAATCCTTAAATTTTTTGGAAAGATAACACTATTTTAAGGGCACGCCCTTTTACGTATCATTAATCAGTGCGTGTCGTAAAAAGCGTGTCATTAAAGGGCTGTTTTCTAGTAGTGGGATTAGATGACAGATTCATAACATTTAAAAGAATATGGATGATATAAGCCAACAAGAAGAATATAGTAACTCGGTTAATGGCGATGATGTGAGTGGAAACGAGGAGGAGGATGTTTTTGTGGAGGCTGTTCAACATACACGGGTCAATCAAATCAAGTTGGAAAGATAAAGGTATACGTGAGAGGGATGACATGTGTTTTGAGGGTGATAGTACTAATCCGAGCAAACAAATATCTATGGAAGACATGGCCACTGTGAAAGCATAACTAATGATAAGGAAAGATCAAAAAAGTCAAATAATGCCAATGAAGATGGAAGTTCGTCTTAATCCATGTCGAAACCACGAGGGTTTGATGGGGGTTGACATTATCGGAAACTGAATTAAGTTTTAGAATCTAGAGTTTTTCCGGTAAGTGGAACTTAACGTACGAGTCTTGTACCTATTTAATCTCATCTTGTCATATCTTATATTTATAACTATGGGCAATATTGATATGAGACGAAAAGCGATGCCGGGGGACCAAGTCATGAGCACGAGGAATTCTTATGGTGACGTAGAGAACAAGATACAGATAGAATGAGAGGAGAAGATTGATGTGATGGATGAAATTTGGAATTTGAAGCAAAAGGGGGTTGATAGTAGTCAAGTTACTTCATCAATTACATCCACGCGATCACTTGAATTACAATTCCTTTTTTTAGAAGCTTGTTTTGAGTGTCAAGTCCCATTAATGGAGACCCACTGCTAGATATCGTACTACTTGAAAGTTGAAATGGACGGCTTAAATGATGTGGTGATGCTGTTAGAACATGGACTATAGCACCTTTAAGTAGATTCAACTGAAAAAATAAACATCACAGATGGTAAAACAAGAGCGGGCATTGAGTTTCGATTGTCGAAGATGGATTTTTCCGTTTCATCCATTAACTAAATTCGAATATAATGTTATTTATTGAGCGTTTTTTTATTCTAAATATATTTGTTCGGTAAAAGTCATCCCGTAAATGTTAGAATCGAATTGGAAGTGATTTTAGGTGAAGATGATGAAAAGAGCGGGACATGTTGGTAGAAAAAGCGGATAGTATCTTGGAAAGGAACAACGAACAATTACGGGCTTTTTCTTGGGTCGTAGTTCTTGAGTCCAATTTGGAGTTCAATGGTTTCAGTGAAATTATGCTTCTTCTCTTTTGCATCTGTGGTGATTTGAGTAATGGCTTCTTTTAGGGCTTCACTCTGAAGCTCACTTTGAAATCACATATTGAGATATTAGTTGTTGATGAATTAGATAGTTGAGCCTAACACAGCCAGCATGTATTTAAAAATCTTAAAGAGCTAAGAACAACCATTTTATAAGATGATGCTGACAGAATCATGAGATTTGAACACCTGAGTAAAATGGTCGAATTCTCCACATATTTTACAAATTATTTCTTCTTCTTTTCATTTCTTCCAATTCCTTTCAGTATCTTTAGATTTCGCCTCCCAGACCATAGAATCATGAGATTTGAATACCTGAGTAATGGGACCTTTTGTTCCCCCCCCCCCCCCCGACCCACTTGCGATTAGCTTCCCAACTAGTAGAATCAGCGGGAACATCTTCCGATCCAATGAAGTTAGTCAATCTAATGAAAAAAATTGAGATTCTAACTCACGAAACTTGAGAAAAGACTATGATGTGAATATAACAACTTTACCCCTACAACCAACACTTTGAGAATAAACAATATTGAACCAAAATACTTACAAATTAATTGGAATTCACCTGGGACCTCTTGTGTTAACACCTAAGTTCTCCGAATAATTCTTTGAATTCGAGATTTTAGATTTGGTCGACGTCATTGATGAGGAGACCTCGCAGATCAATTACGATTTACCTTCGCTTTATCTTCTTGTTCTCCTGTTGATGATTTCAGACTCCGTCTCCACGCTTACATGATATTTTTTCAGAAAGGGGCTTTGTGGAGCATTGGGGGTTTTCTTTATTTCATAACCCTCGCATTACTGAGTTGAGAGAAAACGAGAGAAGCGGAAGCTTGGAAGAAAATAAAACCCTAGCACATGCTAGATAGAAGGGAGGTAGCGATGGCTTAGGGTTTTAAGAGAGACGGGAGGTAGAGAATGAAGGGAGATCTAGAGGAGAGAGTATCAGAGAGGGGATAGTGGATTGCAAATTTGAAAGATAGATAGAAGGTAGAAAAAACGAGGCGTGTTTTAAAAATTTTGGGGTTTTCGTTTCCCCCCTTGTCAACTAAAAGCGCGTTTCATTAAAATTATAAAGCGACAAGTACAGACGACGCACGTTTAAGATAAAGCGCCCTCCGTGTTTTTGATTTTTTTCTTGAGACACTAAATTAAGGGCACGCAATAATGCGTGACGTAAATCCTTAAATTTTTTGGAAAGATAACACTATTTTAAGGGCACGCCCTTTTACGTATCATTAATCAGTGCGTGTCGTAAAAAGCGTGTCATTAAAGGGCTGTTTTCTAGTAGTGGGATTAGATGACAGATTCATAACATTTAAAAGAATATGGATGATATAAGCCAACAAGAAGAATATAGTAACTCGGTTAATGGCGATGATGTGAGTGGAAACGAGGAGGAGGATGTTTTTGTGGAGGCTGTTCAACATACACGGGTCAATCAAATCAAGTTGGAAAGATAAAGGTATACGTGAGAGGGATGACATGTGTTTTGAGGGTGATAGTACTAATCCGAGCAAACAAATATCTATGGAAGACATGGCCACTGTGAAAGCATAACTAATGATAAGGAAAGATCAAAAAAGTCAAATAATGCCAATGAAGATGGAAGTTCGTCTTAATCCATGTCGAAACCACGAGGGTTTGATGGGGGTTGACATTATCGGAAACTGAATTAAGTTTTAGAATCTAGAGTTTTTCCGGTAAGTGGAACTTAACGTACGAGTCTTGTACCTATTTAATCTCATCTTGTCATATCTTATATTTATAACTATGGGTAATATTGATATGAGACGAAAAGCGATGCCGGGGGACCAAGTCATGAGCACGAGGAATTCTTATGGTGACGTAGAGAACAAGATACAGATAGAATGAGAGGAGAAGATTGATGTGATGGATGAAATTTGGAATTTGAAGCAAAAGGGGGTTGATAGTAGTCAAGTTACTTCATCAATTACATCCACGCGATCACTTGAATTACAATTCCTTTTTTTAGAAGCTTGTTTTGAGTGTCAAGTCCCATTAATGGAGACCCACTGCTAGATATCGTACTACTTGAAAGTTGAAATGGACGGCTTAAATGATGTGGTGATGCTGTTAGAACATGGACTATAGCACCTTTAAGTAGATTCAACTGAAAAAATAAACATCACAGATGGTAAAACAAGAGCGGGCATTGAGTTTCGATTGTCGAAGATGGATTTTTCCGTTTCATCCATTAACTAAATTCGAATATAATGTTATTTATTGAGCGTTTTTTTATTCTAAATATATTTGTTCGGTAAAAGTCATCCCGTAAATGTTAGAATCGAATTAGAAGTGATTTTAGGTGAAGATGATGAAAAGAGCGGGACATGTTGGTAGAAAAAGCGGATAGTATCTTGGAAAGGAACAACGAACAATTACGGGCTTTTTCTTGGGTCGTAGTTCTTGAGTCCAATTTGGAGTTCAATGGTTTCAGTGAAATTATGCTTCTTCTCTTTTGCATCTGTGGTGATTTGAGTAATGGCTTCTTTTAGGGCTTCACTCTGAAGCTCACTCTGAAATCACATATTGAGATATTAGTTGTTGATGAATTAGATAGTTGAGCCTAACACAGCCAGCATGTATTTAAAAATCTTAAAGAGCTAAGAACAACCATTTTATAAGATGATGCTGACAGAATCATGAGATTTGAACACCTGAGTAAAATGGTCGAATTCTCCACATATTTTACAAATTATTTCTTCTTCTTTTCATTTCTTCCAATTCCTTTCAGTATCTTTAGATTTCGCCTCCCAGACCATAGAATCATGAGATTTGAATACCTGAGTAATGGGACCTTTTGTTCCCCCCCCCCCCCCCCGACCCACTTGCGATTAGCTTCCCAACTAGTAGAATCAGCGGGAACATCTTCCGATCCAATGAAGTTAGTCAATCTAATGAAAAAAATTGAGATTCTAACTCACGAAACTTGAGAAAAGACTATGATGTGAATATAACAACTTTACCCCTACAACCAACACTTTGAGAATAAACAATATTGAACCAAAATACTTACAAATTAATTGGAATTCACCTGGGACCTCTTGTGTTAACACCTAAGTTCTCCGAATAATTCTTTGAATTCGAGATTTTAGATTTGGTCGACGTCATTGATGAGGAGACCTCGCAGATCAATTACGATTTACCTTCGCTTTATCTTCTTGTTCTCCTGTTGATGATTTCAGACTCCGTCTCCACGCTTACATGATATTTTTTCAGAAAGGGGCTTTGTGGAGCATTGGGGGTTTTCTTTATTTCATAACCCTCGCATTACTGAGTTGAGAGAAAACGAGAGAAGCGGAAGCTTGGAAGAAAATAAAACCCTAGCACATGCTAGATAGAAGGGAGGTAGCGATGGCTTAGGGTTTTAAGAGAGACGGGAGGTAGAGAATGAAGGGAGATCTAGAGGAGAGAGTATCAGAGAGGGGAGAGTGGATTGCAAATTTGAAAGATAGATAGAAGGTAGAAAAAACGAGGCGTGTTTTAAAAATTTTGGGGTTTTCGTTTCCCCCCTTGTCAACTAAAAGCGCGTTTCATTAAAATTATAAAGCGACAAGTACAGACGACGCACGTTTAAGATAAAGCGCCCTCCGTGTTTTTGATTTTTTTCTTGAGACACTAAATTAAGGGCACGCAATAATGCGTGACGTAAATCCTTAAATTTTTTGGAAAGATAACACTATTTTAAGGGCACGCCCTTTTACGTATCATTAATCAGTGCGTGTCGTAAAAAGCGTGTCATTAAAGGGCTGTTTTCTAGTAGTGGGATTAGATGACAGATTCATAACATTTAAAAGAATATGGATGATATAAGCCAACAAGAAGAATATAGTAACTCGGTTAATGGCGATGATGTGAGTGGAAACGAGGAGGAGGATGTTTTTGTGGAGGCTGTTCAACATACACGGGTCAATCAAATCAAGTTGGAAAGATAAAGGTATACGTGAGAGGGATGACATGTGTTTTGAGGGTGATAGTACTAATCCGAGCAAACAAATATCTATGGAAGACATGGCCACTGTGAAAGCATAACTAATGATAAGGAAAGATCAAAAAAGTCAAATAATGCCAATGAAGATGGAAGTTCGTCTTAATCCATGTCGAAACCACGAGGGTTTGATGGGGGTTGACATTATCGGAAACTGAATTAAGTTTTAGAATCTAGAGTTTTTCCGGTAAGTGGAACTTAACGTACGAGTCTTGTACCTATTTAATCTCATCTTGTCATATCTTATATTTATAACTATGGGTAATATTGATATGAGACGAAAAGCGATGCCGGGGGACCAAGTCATGAGCACGAGGAATTCTTATGGTGACGTAGAGAACAAGATACAGATAGAATGAGAGGAGAAGATTGATGTGATGGATGAAATTTGGAATTTGAAGCAAAAGGGGGTTGATAGTAGTCAAGTTACTTCATCAATTACATCCACGCGATCACTTGAATTACAATTCCTTTTTTTAGAAGCTTGTTTTGAGTGTCAAGTCCCATTAATGGAGACCCACTGCTAGATATCGTACTACTTGAAAGTTGAAATGGACGGCTTAAATGATGTGGTGATGCTGTTAGAACATGGACCATAGCACCTTTAAGTAGATTCAACTGAAAAAATAAACATCACAGATGGTAAAACAAGAGCGGGCATTGAGTTTCGATTGTCGAAGATGGATTTTTCCGTTTCATCCATTAACTAAATTCGAATATAATGTTATTTATTGAGCGTTTTTTTATTCTAAATATATTTGTTCGGTAAAAGTCATCCCGTAAATGTTAGAATCGAATTGGAAGTGATTTTAGGTGAAGATGATGAAAAGAGCGGGACATGTTGGTAGAAAAAGCGGATAGTATCTTGGAAAGGAACAACGAACAATTACGGGCTTTTTCTTGGGTCGTAGTTCTTGAGTCCAATTTGGAGTTCAATGGTTTCAGTGAAATTATGGTTCTTCTCTTTTGCATCTGTGGTGATTTGAGTAATGGCTTCTTTTAGGGCTTCACTCTGAAGCTCACTCTGAAAATCACATATTGAGATATTAGTTGTTGATGAATTAGATAGTTGAGCCTAACACAGCCAGCATGTATTTAAAAATCTTAAAGAGCTAAGAACAACCATTTTATAAGATGATGCTGACAGAATCATGAGATTTGAACACCTGAGTAAAATGGTCGAATTCTCCACATATTTTACAAATTATTTCTTCTTCTTTTCATTTCTTCCAATTCCTTTCAGTATCTTTAGATTTCGCCTCCCAGACCATAGAATCATGAGATTTAAATATCTGAGTAATGGGACCTTTTGTTCCCCCCCCCCCCCCCCCCCCGACCCACTTGCGATTAGCTTCCCAACTAGTAGAATCAGCGGGAACATCTTCCGATCCAATGAAGTTAGTCAATCTAATGAAAAAAATTGAGATTCTAACTCACGAAACTTGAGAAAAGACTATGATGTGAATATAACAACTTTACCCCTACAACCAACACTTTGAGAATAAACAATATTGAACCAAAATACTTACAAATTAATTGGAATTCACCTGGGACCTCTTGTGTTAACACCTAAGTTCTCCGAATAATTCTTTGAATTCGAGATTTTAGATTTGGTCGACGTCATTGATGAGGAGACCTCGCAGATCAATTACGATTTACCTTCGCTTTATCTTCTTGTTCTCCTGTTGATGATTTCAGACTCCGTCTCCACGCTTACATGATATTTTTTCAGAAAGGGGCTTTGTGGAGCATTGGGGGTTTTCTTTATTTCATAACCCTCGCATTACTGAGTTGAGAGAAAACGAGAGAAGCGGAAGCTTGGAAGAAAATAAAACCCTAGCACATGCTAGATAGAAGGGAGGCAGCGATGGCTTAGGGTTTTAAGAGAGACGGGAGGTAGAGAATGAAGGGAGATCTAGAGGAGAGAGTATCAGAGAGGGGAGAGTGGATTGCAAATTTGAAAGATAGATAGAAGGTAGAAAAAACGAGGCGTGTTTTAAAAATTTTGGGGTTTTCGTTTCCCCCCTTGTCAACTAAAAGCGCGTTTCATTAAAATTATAAAGCGACAAGTACAGACGACGCACGTTTAAGATAAAGCGCCCTCCGTGTTTTTGATTTTTTTCTTGAGACACTAAATTAAGGGCACGCAATAATGCGTGACGTAAATCCTTAAATTTTTTGGAAAGATAACACTATTTTAAGGGCACGCCCTTTTACGTATCATTAATCAGTGCGTGTCGTAAAAAGCGTGTCATTAAAGGTCTGTTTTCTAGTAGTGGGATTAGATGACAGATTCATAACATTTAAAAGAATATGGATGATATAAGCCAACAAGAAGAATATAGTAACTCGGTTAATGGCGATGATGTGAGTGGAAACGAGGAGGAGGATGTTTTTGTGGAGGCTGTTCAACATACACGGGTCAATCAAATCAAGTTGGAAAGATAAAGGTATACGTGAGAGGGATGACATGTGTTTTGAGGGTGATAGTACTAATCCGAGCAAACAAATATCTATGGAAGACATGGCCACTGTGAAAGCATAACTAATGATAAGGAAAGATCAAAAAAGTCAAATAATGCCAATGAAGATGGAAGTTCGTCTTAATCCATGTCGAAACCACGAGGGTTTGATGGGGGTCGATTTCATTGTGTTGGTGTCGAGGGGTTCCGGAAGCAACCCACCGTCAAGGAACATGATTTTGATGTCGAGAATTCGTTGGATAAGCCGGTTTATTCATCCTCCTACTAAGCCACGCCAGAAAATCGAAAGGGTATGAATCATACATTCTTAAATTATCGAGTGAGAACACAATGGATAATTGAATATTCTTTCTCTTAAATATTAGTGGGATCGGGAGCAACGACAAACCGAATAAAGACATGAAGTTGTGTAGAATGCATATTGTTAAATTTTTTGGGATTCAAGAAACATGTATGGTCCGTTAGATCTTGTAAAATTATAGAGTATTTAGGGAAAGGGCCAATGGGTTATTACTATGCATTTGGGATCCTTCGGTGGTTGAATTGAATAGATTTAATGGGAAGGAATAAATTATTATTGTCGAAGGGGAGTGGGTGTTTCCTAAGTTTTTCATGAATACACAATTTATACAAGTTTTCTATCAGATTCACATTCCGAGAGGGTAGGTTTGGTTTTTCCTCAAGATACGACAAATTCATTTAATGATTTCATTCATAAAAGAAGGGTTACTTGATAAGAAACATTCTATGGGTGGGTATGATTTTACCCAATTAGTGTTAATGGTGAAAAATTAGCAAACTGGATAGATTTTCAGTTTTCAGGAATCTTGTAGATATTTCGGGTTTAATGTCACCATCGTTGGAGAAATCAATTCCATATTAGAGACACGTTTTTTTTTTTCAAACATGTGGTGGCAGCTTTCAACTTGTATAATTGTTGCATGAAATGGGATTATTTTGACGATGTGAGATTGATCAAGGAAAATGCCACTCCAAAAGTAATGGGGGATCGTTTGAATATTTTGAGAAAAATCATGATTACGAGAAATTGAAAACTTTAGATGTTATTAAAGAAGCTAAGATTAAACGAAGAATTTGAAGGGGACGGAAAAGCAAAGTACGTTGACAGTATTCTTAGTATTCTTAATAGAAGACACATGCAACTTATTATTCGTGGTACAAAAACAGTCAATTAGCAGCATGATCCGCAAATTGGTGAGAAGATTATTTTAGTAATAAATAAAATTTAACAGGTTCGAAGGCGAGAGTGTTCAAAAACATAGCACACGGTGTACAAATCTCGTGTCATATCAAGACGATTGTTCGGAAGTTCTGTGCACGATTGAGGAAATTAAAAGTGTTGTTTGGTCGTGCGAAGGGGATAAAGTTCCGGGTGCAAATGGCTTCTCGAACTATGATATTTTTGATGGTGTCACGGAGTTTCTTATTTAAGCTAATATTCCACATGGCTGTAATGGTTCTTTCATCACTCTAATTCCAAAGGTGGGTAGCTCATTGAAAGTTATACATTATCGACCACTTAGTTTGATTGTGTTAGGATACAAACTCATTGCTAAGTTGTTGGCTAATCGACGATTTAAGATAAAATCTTTCAAAGGTAAAAGTCGATAGATAAACGAGGATGTTTGAAGTATGTTGCTACTTTAGATTTTTCGGCAAATATAAGTGTTGTGCCTATTTGGGTGTTGACATTATCCGAGACTGAATTAAGTTTTAGAATCTAGAGTTTTTCCGGTAAGTGGAACTTAACGTACGAGTCTTGTACCTATTTAATCTCATCTTGTCGTATCT
This sequence comes from Lactuca serriola, assembly GCF_051521515.1. Classification (NCBI taxonomy): domain Eukaryota; kingdom Viridiplantae; phylum Streptophyta; class Magnoliopsida; order Asterales; family Asteraceae; genus Lactuca; species Lactuca serriola. Next base: position 262,201,906 of record NC_136412.1, on the reverse strand, counting down.
TATATTTATAACTAAGGGTAATATTGATATGAGACGAAAAGCGATGCCGGGGGACCAAGTCATGAGCACGAGGAATTCTTATGATGACGTAGAGAACAAGATACAGATAGAATGAGAGGAGAAGATTGATGTGATGGATGAAATTTGGAATTTGAAGCAAAAGGGGGTTGATAGCAGTCAAGTTACTTCATCAATTACATCCACGCGATCACTTTACAATTCCTTTATTTTAGAAGCTTGTTTTGAGTTTCGAGTCCCATTAATGGAGACCCACGGCTAGATATAGTACTACTTGAAAGTTGAAATGGACGGCTTAAATGATGCGGTGATGCTGTTAGAACATGGACCATAGCACCTTTATGTAGATTCAACTGAAAAAATAAACATCACAGATGGTAAAACAAGAGCGGGCATTGAGTTTCGATTGTCGAAGATGGATTTTTCCGTTTCATCCATTAACTAAATTCGAATATAATGTTATTTATTGAGCGTTTTTTTATTCTAAATATATTTGTTCGGTAAAAGTCATCCCGTAAATGTTAGAATCGAATTGGAAGTGATTTTAGGTGAAGATGATGAAAAGAGCGGGACATGTTGGTTGAAAAAGCGGATAGTATCTTGGAAAGGAACAGCGAACAATTACGGGAAACATAATGTATGGTTGAATATTCAATACCTGAGAGCGAGAGCGGGATGACATAACGAAGAAAGGGTTGCCCGGAAAAATAATTTTTGTGAGGTTTTCAAACGAGTAAGAAATGTGTTGGATATGATTATAAATTTATATGGTTTGAAGATGTAATGTGATTTTTATCAGCAAAACAAGCTAAAAGGATTATGTTGATTAAAAACACATATTTTGATAGAATGGATTTTAAGAAGTCGGACTTATCTGAGAAGTTTGAGTTTGTCCATTAGCTGTTGTGTTTACTTAATAGATATGTGATAAAAACAAAATGGAGAAATTAAAGCAAAGCATAGTAGGTACATGAGTGGAAGGAGCCATTTGTAATCGAGCATGAAATGAAGTTGTGCTGTTTGTTGGCGTGGAGTGAATTTAAACTACAGAAAAATAAGAAAAGAAAAAGCAATGCAATCATAAACACATATGCATATGCAGTAGTAGAGTGTAAGTTTGATTTGAATATATATAGAGAAAGTAAAGAAGTAAAAGAATAATACTCCATTGAAGTTGTTTTTGTTGGTGAAGGAAGGGAGCTGGCAGCGAAAGCGAAAGTGTCTGCATCCGAATTCCCACATCGGGTGAATGAAGGAAGCAGGCAAGAGGGAGGCGAGTACAAAAAGGGAAGCCCTGGAGGGGAATAAGCATACCTTTCTCGGCCTTTTGGCTAAGATCAAGTGTAGTATCTGTTCTTATCAGTTTAATATCTGATATGTGGGCCATCGGCCCACTCGATATTAATCTTATTTTTTATGGGGGAAGGCCCGTTACAGTAGCTTGCTGCTGGGGTTCTTCATGTGTCGCCTTGGTCTTACACTACAGCCAAGGCCCGGCGTACCCCTCCAATACTTGGTCCAATGTTTAAGAATAGCTTAAAGCTTTTATACTTGAAAAGTCTTAAAAATTTGAAACAAGTCTTTGCTGTGTCTGATGTGAACCCACTCCCGTAAGTTTATAAAATCGTCTTGGAATCCTTCACACACCAATGTGGGAGCAGTCACTAATATATACCTACACAAACTTAAATTTCCTTTTGATTAACAATTCCACCAACACATTGTAATTGGACTTCGCGTCATGTAAAACAAAACCATCTCCAACGACATCAAGGGATTTTGGTTCTTCGAAACCATCTGATGGTTTCTTTCTAGTCCAACTTATCATCAACTTGTATGACTATCCTGGTACCCCACAAGCAGGATTGCAGTGGGAAAGACAATCAGTCTGAAGAGATGACGACAAAGGTCCGTCTTACTTATAAAAGCTTCGGGAAATGTTGTCCCATCAAAACATAACACCAACGCCAAATAGAAGCTTCCGCCCGCAATGTCGACACTACCGTGCAATCGATTTACTTTTTATGTAATCTGATTTAATGTTTATGTTATTGAAAATAATCATACTTCACACATCATACTTTTTGTTTAAACAATACAGAACATGACACAATTATATATGAGAAACCAATCACTTCAACTTATATAGAACGGAATACGATATACCGTAAACACTAAACCTAGAATCTCATAGACTCCGACTTGCTTGATGCAACAATTACGGACCGATCGGCCGGAAATCTATAATTTGCGCCTTATCGGGGCATGTTTAACCCAAACCCTAATATCTACCTTAGGGTCTCTCGGTTTAAGATACAGGGGAATTGAAAACGCATCATTGACATGACGATTTGTTTGTAATTTTTCTTCGTAAGCGGTACCTATTTTAAATTGCAAACTTGTATTTAACATAACGAAATAAACCCCTAGTTAAAAGCATGTAACCATTTCTTAAATACAAATAACTTATTTGAAATGGATCATTGAAATGCTATATTGTGGGGACATCTCGATAAACTGATTGCTTTGTATTAGCCGTATTAAATATATAAGAAACGCTAGGACATATGTGATTTTATTTTTGGTAAGATTTTTTTTTTTTTTTTAGATTTTTCTTTGCAGGCACGCATCAACATACATGAAGAGAACCCGAGTTAGATCCCTAAGAACATTTCCAATCAACGACTAAGTTATTGAGATTGGATTTTTGAAATGTTATATTACGTGGACATCTAGATAAAATTAATTTTGTGGCTAAATTCTATTACATTATAGAAACTTTCTACATGAGACTCTCCCTTGGCCCGAACCTCCTGAAAATTCTAGCTCTTCCAGAGTGGTATCTCATTGATGTCTCGGACCCCCCCTCCACCGGAAGGAGGCCTTCTTCGCATTCCACCTAAGGGGTACAGGAAAAGCCCAAAGTCAATCATAGGGAACAGGAGGCCTTCTTTGCATTCCACCAAAGGTGTGAAGGAAAAGACCAAAGTCAATCATATGGAATAGAAAAAGTAAAGCTTTATAGGGTATTCTGTCCATTTCTGTCCATGTGCAAGTAGAAGGGGTAGAAAGCATGTTCTTTTGGTACAACTCCTCTTTCTTCATTGAAACTAGCTAGCTATCTTTGAAGTCAAGTACTTAGCCGCAAAGGCAAGTCCATCACGGGCACTACCCGACTTATTTCGGTAATCCCATAGTTAATGGCTCATTTCACTCTTTTTATATAAGAAATACGTGGAGTCAATGGCTTCCTATCCTCCTGACCAAGTCGCTACATGGTCTATGTAACTGAGCTAACACGTATAGGAACTTATGTGATGTTATTTTTAGTATAAATGTTAAAAAGTGAAATATCAAACCGATACTGCAAAGCTCAAATATATTTTCAAAATACAACACCAACATTACATAAGTTTAAAAAATCAAAATCCTAGTTATTTTTCGATATAAGGGCATGAAATCAGGTGTTGGATGAAAATGAAAGATGAATACGCTTCAAAGTGGTAAACCACATACAATGTTAATTGTGAAACGTTTTGAAAAAAAAAACTAGGGTTGACCTCTATATAGCGTTCTGGTGGGCGCCCGGGGGGGGGGGGGGGGTCATTGTTAATGGTGTTTGGAAAGAAAATCGAATCAAACGAGAACCCTAATTTAAAAAAGGTGGGAGATTTGTCTTTCACGACATTTGATACAACTTTTTCAGGGGGATTTGGAGATGAAGGATCTATGGAAGATAGGTTAAAATATAGAGTGGTTGTAGAGGTTTATATGTCAAGGAAGTTGTTAGGGATGAAGCTTTCTATTGCCAAATTCTTAGATGTTGATAATAAGTAGTGTTTGATTCAAAACTTTTGCACCATATCGATTGGGAGATTTCTTTTATTTTCTTCGACTGCGAGGTTTATAAGGGAAGAGAAAATAATATGAGCCCACACAGATCAACCAAGACCACAAGTAAATTCAAATGGTAAGAAAACTCAATTTAGGAAGGAAATTCAAAATATTATGCCTCGATGTCAACGGGGAAGGGGAGACACATAGTCAACATGAACATATAATATTTTTTAGGAATAAAATATATGTAGATTGTGCTTGACTTATTGTGTATGGATCTTGGGTGTCTTCAGAATGTGAATCTCAATGAAATCTTGTATAAGGTGTGTAGTGAAGAATGATTTAACGAAATTAAAGTTAACTGTATTGTGGGACGTGCGTGTGTATTGGATTTAAGTATCAAAATCCTTGCATTAAGTTCAGAAAATACGAAGAGAATATTGGTACTTTAAGGAGATGAGGTTGTTAACAAATAACTTTTTGGTTGATGAAAGGATGGTGTGGCTTGAAATTGAGGGCGTTCCTTTTCGATGTGTGCTTGTACATCTGTTGCATTCAAGAAAATTGCAATTTCTTGGGATGAAGCTATGTTTATTGACAGGGATAAAAAATAAAGACACATTTAAGGGGGGAGCATCTTTAAAAACCATCATAAAATCACAAAATAGAAGAGTTTGTTACGGTGGAAATTGAAGAGGTGAAGTATAAAGTGTGCGTGAAAGGGATTAGATGACAGATTCATAACATTTAAAAGAATATGGATGATATAAGCCAACAAGAAGAATACAGTAACTCGGTTAATGGCGATGATGTGAGTGGAAACGAGGAGGAGGATGTTTTTGTGGAGGGTGTTCAATATACACGGGTCAATAAAATCAAGTTGGAAAGATAAAGGTATACGCGAGAGGGATGACATGTGTTTTGAGGGTGATAGTACTAATCCGAACAAACAAATATCTAGGGAAGACATGGCCACTCTGAAAGCATAACTAATGGTAAGGAAAGATTAAAAAAAGTCAAATAATGCCAATGAAGATGGAAGTTCGTCTTAATCCATGTCAAAACCACGAGGGTTTGATGGGGGTCGATTTCATTGGGTTGGTGTCGAGGGGTTCCGGAAGCAACCCACCGCCAAGGAACATGATTTTGATGTCGAGAATTCGTTGGATAAGCCGGTTTATTCATCCTCCTACCAAGCCACGTCAGGAAATCGAAAGGGTATGAATCATACATTCTTAAATTATCGAGTGAGAACACAACGGATAATTGAATATTCTTTCTCTTAAATATTAGTGGCATCGGGAGCAACGACAAACCGAATAAAGACATGAAGTTGTGTAGAACGCATATTGTTAAATTTTTTGGGATTCAAGGAACATGTATGGTCCGTTACACAATGGATAATTGAATATTCTTTCTCTTAAATATTAGTGGGATCGGGAGCAACGACAAACCGAATAAAGACATGAAGTTGTGTAGAACGCATATTGTTAAATTTTTTGGGATTCAAGAAACATGTATGGTCCATTAGATCTTGTAAAATTATAGAGTATTTAGGGAAAGGGCCAAAGGGTTATTACTATGCATTTGGGATCCTTCGGTAGTTGAATTGAATAGATTTAATGGGAAGGAATAAATTATTATTGTCGAAGGGGAGTGGGTGTTTCCTAAGTTTTTCATGAATACACAATTTATACAAGTTTTCTATCAGATTCACATTTCGAGAGGGTAGGTTTGGTTTTTTCTCAAGATACGACAAATTCATTTAATGATTTCATTCATAAAAGAAGGGTTACTTGATAAGAAACATTCTATGGGTGGGTATGATTTTACCCAAATTAGTGTTAATGGTGGAAAATTAGCAAATTGGATAGATTTTCAGTTTTCAGGAATCTTGTAGATATTTCGGGTTTTATGTCACCAGCGTTGGAGAAATCAATTCCATATTAGAGACACGTTTTTTTTTCAAACATGTGGTGGCAGCTTTCAACTTGTATAATTGTTGCATGAAATGGGATGATTTTGACGATGTGAGATTGATCAAGGAAAATGCCACTCCAAAAGTAATGGGGGATCGTTTGAATATTTTGAGAAAAATCATGATTACGAGAAATTGAAAACTTTAGATGTTATTAAAGAAGCTAAGATTTAACGGAGAATTTGAAGGGGACGGAAAAGCAAAGTACGTTGACAGTATTCTTAGTATTCTTAATAGAATAAACGTGCAACTTATTATTCGTGGTAAAAAAACAGTCAATTAGCAGCATGGTCCTGCAAATTGGTGATAAGATTATTTTAGTAATAAATAAAATTTAACAGGTTCGATGGCAAGAGTGTTCAAAAACATAGCACACGGTGTACAAATCTCGTGTCATATCAAGACGATTGTTCGGAAGTTCTGTGCACGATTGAGGAAATTAAAAGTGTTGTTTGGTCGTGCGAAGGGGATAAAGTTCCGGGTGCAAATGGCTTCTCGAAGTATGATATTTTTGATGGTGTCACGGAGTTTCTTATTTAAGCTAATATTCCACATGGCTGTAATGGTTCTTTCATCACTCTAATTCCAAAGGTGGGTAGCTCATTGAAAGTTATACATTATCGACCACTTAGTTTGATTGTGTTAGGATACAAACTCATTGCTAAGTTGTTGGCTAATCGACGATTTAAGATAAAATCTTTCAAAGGTAAAAGTCGATAGATAAACGAGGATGTTTGAAGTATGTTGCTACTTTAGATTTTTCGGCAAATATAAGTGTTGTGCCTATTTGGGTGTTGACATTATCCGAGACTGAATTAAGTTTTAGAATCTAGAGTTTTTCCGGTAAGTGGAACTTAACGTACGAGTCTTGTACCTATTTAATCTCATCTTGTCGTATCTTATATTTATAACTAAGGGTAATATTGATATGAGACGAAAAGCGATGCCGGGGGACCAAGTCATGAGCACGAGGAATTCTTATGATGACGTAGAGAACAAGATACAGATAGAATGAGAGGAGAAGATTGATGTGATGGATGAAATTTGGAATTTGAAGCAAAAGGGGGTTGATAGCAGTCAAGTTACTTCATCAATTACATCCACGCGATCACTTTACAATTCCTTTATTTTAGAAGCTTGTTTTGAGTTTCGAGTCCCATTAATGGAGACCCACGGCTAGATATAGTACTACTTGAAAGTTGAAATGGACGGCTTAAATGATGCGGTGATGCTGTTAGAACATGGACTATAGCACCTTTATGTAGATTCAACTGAAAAAATAAACATCACAGATGGTAAAACAAGAGCGGGCATTGAGTTTCGATTGTCGAAGATGGATTTTTCCGTTTCATCCATTAACTAAATTCGAATATAATGTTATTTATTGAGCGTTTTTTTATTCTAAATATATTTGTTCGGTAAAAGTCATCCCGTAAATGTTAGAATCGAATTGGAAGTGATTTTAGGTGAAGATGATGAAAAGAGCGGGACATGTTGGTAGAAAAAGCGGATAGTATCTTGGAAAGGAACAACGAACAATTACGGGCTTTTTCTTGGGTCGTAGTTCTTGAGTCCAATTTGGAGTTCAATGGTTTCAGTGAAATTATGCTTCTTCTCTTTTGCATCTGTGGTGATTTGAGTAATGGCTTCTTTTAGGGCTTCACTCTGAAGCTCACTCTGAAATCACATATTGAGATATTAGTTGTTGATGAATTAGATAGTTGAGCCTAACACAGCCAGCATGTATTTAAAAATCTTAAAGAGCTAAGAACAACCATTTTATAAGATGATGCTGACAGAATCATGAGATTTGAACACCTGAGTAAAATGGTCGAATTCTCCACATATTTTACAAATTATTTCTTCTTCTTTTCATTTCTTCCAATTCCTTTCAGTATCTTTAGATTTCGCCTCCCAGACCATAGAATCATGAGATTTGAATACCTGAGTAATGGGACCTTTTGTTCCCCCCCCCCCCCCCCCCCGACCCACTTGCGATTAGCTTCCCAACTAGTAGAATCAGCGGGAACATCTTCCGATCCAATGAAGTTAGTCAATCTAATGAAAAAAATTGAGATTCTAACTCACGAAACTTGAGAAAAGACTATGATGTGAATATAACAACTTTACCCCTACAACCAACACTTTGAGAATAAACAATATTGAACCAAAATACTTACAAATTAATTGGAATTCACCTGGGGCCTCTTGTGTTAACACCTAAGTTCTCCGAATAATTCTTTGAATTCGAGATTTTAGATTTGGTCGACGTCATTGATGAGGAGACCTCGCAGATCAATTACGATTTACCTTCGCTTTATCTTCTTGTTCTCCTGTTGATGATTTCAGACTCCGTCTCCACGCTTACATGATATTTTTTCAGAAAGGGGCTTTATGGAGCATTGGGGGTTTTCTTTATTTCATAACCCTCGCATTACTGAGTTGAGAGAAAACGAGAGAAGCGGAAGCTTGGAAGAAAATAAAACCCTAGCACATGCTAGATAGAAGGGAGGTAGCGATGGCTTAGGGTTTTAAGAGAGACGGGAGGTAGAGAATGAAGGGAGATCTAGAGGAGAGAGTATCAGAGAGGGGAGAGTGGATTGCAAATTTGAAAGATAGATAGAAGGTAGAAAAAACGAGGCGTGTTTTAAAAATTTTGGGGTTTTCGTTTCCCCCCTTGTCAACTAAAAGCGCGTTTCATTAAAATTATAAAGCGACAAGTACAGACGACGCACGTTTAAGATAAAGCGCCCTCCGTGTTTTTGATTTTTTTCTTGAGACACTAAATTAAGGGCACGCAATAATGCGTGACGTAAATCCTTAAATTTTTTGGAAAGATAACACTATTTTAAGGGCACGCCCTTTTACGTATCATTAATCAGTGCGTGTCGTAAAAAGCGTGTCATTAAAGGGCTGTTTTCTAGTAGTGGGATTAGATGACAGATTCATAACATTTAAAAGAATATGGATGATATAAGCCAACAAGAAGAATATAGTAACTCGGTTAATGGCGATGATGTGAGTGGAAACGAGGAGGAGGATGTTTTTGTGGAGGCTGTTCAACATACACGGGTCAATCAAATCAAGTTGGAAAGATAAAGGTATACGTGAGAGGGATGACATGTGTTTTGAGGGTGATAGTACTAATCCGAGCAAACAAATATCTATGGAAGACATGGCCACTGTGAAAGCATAACTAATGATAAGGAAAGATCAAAAAAGTCAAATAATGCCAATGAAGATGGAAGTTCGTCTTAATCCATGTCGAAACCACGAGGGTTTGATGGGGGTTGACATTATCGGAAACTGAATTAAGTTTTAGAATCTAGAGTTTTTCCGGTAAGTGGAACTTAACGTACGAGTCTTGTACCTATTTAATCTCATCTTGTCATATCTTATATTTATAACTATGGGCAATATTGATATGAGACGAAAAGCGATGCCGGGGGACCAAGTCATGAGCACGAGGAATTCTTATGGTGACGTAGAGAACAAGATACAGATAGAATGAGAGGAGAAGATTGATGTGATGGATGAAATTTGGAATTTGAAGCAAAAGGGGGTTGATAGTAGTCAAGTTACTTCATCAATTACATCCACGCGATCACTTGAATTACAATTCCTTTTTTTAGAAGCTTGTTTTGAGTGTCAAGTCCCATTAATGGAGACCCACTGCTAGATATCGTACTACTTGAAAGTTGAAATGGACGGCTTAAATGATGTGGTGATGCTGTTAGAACATGGACTATAGCACCTTTAAGTAGATTCAACTGAAAAAATAAACATCACAGATGGTAAAACAAGAGCGGGCATTGAGTTTCGATTGTCGAAGATGGATTTTTCCGTTTCATCCATTAACTAAATTCGAATATAATGTTATTTATTGAGCGTTTTTTTATTCTAAATATATTTGTTCGGTAAAAGTCATCCCGTAAATGTTAGAATCGAATTGGAAGTGATTTTAGGTGAAGATGATGAAAAGAGCGGGACATGTTGGTAGAAAAAGCGGATAGTATCTTGGAAAGGAACAACGAACAATTACGGGCTTTTTCTTGGGTCGTAGTTCTTGAGTCCAATTTGGAGTTCAATGGTTTCAGTGAAATTATGCTTCTTCTCTTTTGCATCTGTGGTGATTTGAGTAATGGCTTCTTTTAGGGCTTCACTCTGAAGCTCACTCTGAAAATCACATATTGAGATATTAGTTGTTGATGAATTAGATAGTTGAGGCTAACACAGCCAGCATGTATTTAAAAATCTTAAAGAGCTAAGAACAACCATTTTATAAGATGATGCTGACAGAATCATGAGATTTGAACACCTGAGTAAAATGGTCGAATTCTCCACATATTTTACAAATTATTTCTTCTTCTTTTCATTTCTTCCAATTCCTTTCAGTATCTTTAGATTTCGCCTCCCAGACCATAGAATCATGAGATTTGAATATCTGAGTAATGGGACCTTTTGTTCCCCCCCCCCCCCCCCCCCGACCCACTTGCGATTAGCTTCCCAACTAGTAGAATCAGCGGGAACATCTTCCGATCCAATGAAGTTAGTCAATCTAATGAAAAAAATTGAGATTCTAACTCACGAAACTTGAGAAAAGACTATGATGTGAATATAACAACTTTACCCCTACAACCAACACTTTGAGAATAAACAATATTGAACCAAAATACTTACAAATTAATTGGAATTCACCTGGGACCTCTTGTGTTAACACCTAAGTTCTCCGAATAATTCTTTGAATTCGAGATTTTAGATTTGGTCGACGTCATTGATGAGGAGACCTCGCAGATCAATTACGATTTACCTTCGCTTTATCTTCTTGTTCTCCTGTTGATGATTTCAGACTCCGTCTCCACGCTTACATGATATTTTTTCAGAAAGGGGCTTTGTGGAGCATTGGGGGTTTTCTTTATTTCATAACCCTCGCATTACTGAGTTGAGAGAAAACGAGAGAAGCGGAAGCTTGGAAGAAAATAAAACCCTAGCACATGCTAGATAGAAGGGAGGCAGCGATGGCTTAGGGTTTTAAGAGAGACGGGAGGTAGAGAATGAAGGGAGATCTAGAGGAGAGAGTATCAGAGAGGGGAGAGTGGATTGCAAATTTGAAAGATAGATAGAAGGTAGAAAAAACGAGGTGTGTTTTAAAAATTTTGGGGTTTTCGTTTCCCCCCTTGTCAACTAAAAGCGCGTTTCATTAAAATTATAAAGCGACAAGTACAGACGACGCACGTTTAAGATAAAGCGCCCTCCGTGTTTTTGATTTTTTTCTTGAGACACTAAATTAAGGGCACGCAATAATGCGTGACGTAAATCCTTAAATTTTTTGGAAAGATAACACTATTTTAAGGGCACGCCCTTTTACGTATCATTAATCAGTGCGTGTCGTAAAAAGCGTGTCATTAAAGGTCTGTTTTCTAGTAGTGGGATTAGATGACAGATTCATAACATTTAAAAGAATATGGATGATATAAGCCAACAAGAAGAATATAGTAACTCGGTTAATGGCGATGATGTGAGTGGAAACGAGGAGGAGGATGTTTTTGTGGAGGCTGTTCAACATACACGGGTCAATCAAATCAAGTTGGAAAGATAAAGGTATACGTGAGAGGGATGACATGTGTTTTGAGGGTGATAGTACTAATCCGAGCAAACAAATATCTATGGAAGACATGGCCACTGTGAAAGCATAACTAATGATAAGGAAAGATCAAAAAAGTCAAATAATGCCAATGAAGATGGAAGTTCGTCTTAATCCATGTCGAAACCACGAGGGTTTGATGGGGGTCGATTTCATTGTGTTGGTGTCGAGGGGTTCCGGAAGCAACCCACCGTCAAGGAACATGATTTTGATGTCGAGAATTCGTTGGATAAGCCGGTTTATTCATCCTCCTACTAAGCCACGCCAGAAAATCGAAAGGGTATGAATCATACATTCTTAAATTATCGAGTGAGAACACAATGGATAATTGAATATTCTTTCTCTTAAATATTAGTGGGATCGGGAGCAACGACAAACCGAATAAAGACATGAAGTTGTGTAGAATGCATATTGTTAAATTTTTTGGGATTCAAGAAACATGTATGGTCCGTTAGATCTTGTAAAATTATAGAGTATTTAGGGAAAGGGCCAATGGGTTATTACTATGCATTTGGGATCCTTCGGTGGTTGAATTGAATAGATTTAATGGGAAGGAATAAATTATTATTGTCGAAGGGGAGTGGGTGTTTCCTAAGTTTTTCATGAATACACAATTTATACAAGTTTTCTATCAGATTCACATTCCGAGAGGGTAGGTTTGGTTTTTCCTCAAGATACGACAAATTCATTTAATGATTTCATTCATAAAAGAAGGGTTACTTGATAAGAAACATTCTATGGGTGGGTATGATTTTACCCAATTAGTGTTAATGGTGAAAAATTAGCAAACTGGATAGATTTTCAGTTTTCAGGAATCTTGTAGATATTTCGGGTTTAATGTCACCATCGTTGGAGAAATCAATTCCATATTAGAGACACGTTTTTTTTTTTCAAACATGTGGTGGCAGCTTTCAACTTGTATAATTGTTGCATGAAATGGGATTATTTTGACGATGTGAGATTGATCAAGGAAAATGCCACTCCAAAAGTAATGGGGGATCGTTTGAATATTTTGAGAAAAATCATGATTACGAGAAATTGAAAACTTTAGATGTTATTAAAGAAGCTAAGATTAAACGAAGAATTTGAAGGGGACGGAAAAGCAAAGTACGTTGACAGTATTCTTAGTATTCTTAATAGAAGACACATGCAACTTATTATTCGTGGTACAAAAACAGTCAATTAGCAGCATGATCCGCAAATTGGTGAGAAGATTATTTTAGTAATAAATAAAATTTAACAGGTTCGAAGGCGAGAGTGTTCAAAAACATAGCACACGGTGTACAAATCTCGTGTCATATCAAGACGATTGTTCGGAAGTTCTGTGCACGATTGAGGAAATTAAAAGTGTTGTTTGGTCGTGCGAAGGGGATAAAGTTCCGGGTGCAAATGGCTTCTCGAAGTATGATATTTTTGATGGTGTCACGGAGTTTCTTATTTAAGCTAATATTCCACATGGCTGTAATGGTTCTTTCATCACTCTAATTCCAAAGGTGGGTAGCTCATTGAAAGTTATACATTATCGACCACTTAGTTTGATTGTGTTAGGATACAAACTCATTGCTAAGTTGTTGGCTAATCGACGATTTAAGATAAAATCTTTCAAAGGTAAAAGTCGATAGATAAACGAGGATGTTTGAAGTATGTTGCTACTTTAGATTTTTCGGCAAATATAAGTGTTGTGCCTATTTGGGTGTTGACATTATCCGAGACTGAATTAAGTTTTAGAATCTAGAGTTTTTCCGGTAAGTGGAACTTAACGTACGAGTCTTGTACCTATTTAATCTCATCTTGTCGTATCTTATATTTATAACTAAGGGTAATATTGATATGAGACGAAAAGCGATGCCGGGGGACCAAGTCATGAGCACGAGGAATTCTTATGATGACGTAGAGAACAAGATACAGATAGAATGAGAGGAGAAGATTGATGTGATGGATGAAATTTGGAATTTGAAGCAAAAGGGGGTTGATAGCAGTCAAGTTACTTCATCAATTACATCCACGCGATCACTTTACAATTCCTTTATTTTAGAAGCTTGTTTTGAGTTTCGAGTCCCATTAATGGAGACCCACGGCTAGATATAGTACTACTTGAAAGTTGAAATGGACGGCTTAAATGATGCGGTGATGCTGTTAGAACATGGACCATAGCACCTTTATGTAGATTCAACTGAAAAAATAAACATCACAGATGGTAAAACAAGAGCGGGCATTGAGTTTCGATTGTCGAAGATGGATTTTTCCGTTTCATCCATTAACTAAATTCGAATATAATGTTATTTATTGAGCGTTTTTTTATTCTAAATATATTTGTTCGGTAAAAGTCATCCCGTAAATGTTAGAATCGAATTGGAAGTGATTTTAGGTGAAGATGATGAAAAGAGCGGGACATGTTGGTTGAAAAAGCGGATAGTATCTTGGAAAGGAACAGCGAACAATTACGGGAAACATAATGTATGGTTGAATATTCAATACCTGAGAGCGAGAGCGGGATGACATAACGAAGAAAGGGTTGCCCGGAAAAATAATTTTTGTGAGGTTTTCAAACGAGTAAGAAATGTGTTGGATATGATTATAAATTTATATGGTTTGAAGATGTAATGTGATTTTTATCAGCAAAACAAGCTAAAAGGATTATGTTGATTAAAAACACATATTTTGATAGAATGGATTTTAAGAAGTCGGACTTATCTGAGAAGTTTGAGTTTGTCCATTAGCTGTTGTGTTTACTTAATAGATATGTGATAAAAACAAAATGGAGAAATTAAAGCAAAGCATAGTAGGTACATGAGTGGAAGGAGCCATTTGTAATCGAGCATGAAATGAAGTTGTGCTGTTTGTTGGCGTGGAGTGAATTTAAACTACAGAAAAATAAGAAAAGAAAAAGCAATGCAATCATAAACACATATGCATATGCAGTAGTAGAGTGTAAGTTTGATTTGAATATATATAGAGAAAGTAAAGAAGTAAAAGAATAATACTCCATTGAAGTTGTTTTTGTTGGTGAAGGAAGGGAGCTGGCAGCGAAAGCGAAAGTGTCTGCATCCGAATTCCCACATCGGGTGAATGAAGGAAGCAGGCAAGAGGGAGGCGAGTACAAAAAGGGAAGCCCTGGAGGGGAATAAGCATACCTTTCTCGGCCTTTTGGCTAAGATCAAGTGTAGTATCTGTTCTTATCAGTTTAATATCTGATATGTGGGCCATCGGCCCACTCGATATTAATCTTATTTTTTATGGGGGAAGGCCCGTTACAGTAGCTTGCTGCTGGGGTTCTTCATGTGTCGCCTTGGTCTTACACTACAGCCAAGGCCCGGCGTACCCCTCCAATACTTGGTCCAATGTTTAAGAATAGCTTAAAGCTTTTATACTTGAAAAGTCTTAAAAATTTGAAACAAGTCTTTGCTGTGTCTGATGTGAACCCACTCCCGTAAGTTTATAAAATCGTCTTGGAATCCTTCACACACCAATGTGGGAGCAGTCACTAATATATACCTACACAAACTTAAATTTCCTTTTGATTAACAATTCCACCAACACATTGTAATTGGACTTCGCGTCATGTAAAACAAAACCATCTCCAACGACATCAAGGGATTTTGGTTCTTCGAAACCATCTGATGGTTTCTTTCTAGTCCAACTTATCATCAACTTGTATGACTATCCTGGTACCCCACAAGCAGGATTGCAGTGGGAAAGACAATCAGTCTGAAGAGATGACGACAAAGGTCCGTCTTACTTATAAAAGCTTCGGGAAATGTTGTCCCATCAAAACATAACACCAACGCCAAATAGAAGCTTCCGCCCGCAATGTCGACACTACCGTGCAATCGATTTACTTTTTATGTAATCTGATTTAATGTTTATGTTATTGAAAATAATCATACTTCACACATCATACTTTTTGTTTAAACAATACAGAACATGACACAATTATATATGAGAAACCAATCACTTCAACTTATATAGAACGGAATACGATATACCGTAAACACTAAACCTAGAATCTCATAGACTCCGACTTGCTTGATGCAACAATTACGGACCGATCGGCCGGAAATCTATAATTTGCGCCTTATCGGGGCATGTTTAACCCAAACCCTAATATCTACCTTAGGGTCTCTCGGTTTAAGATACAGGGGAATTGAAAACGCATCATTGACATGACGATTTGTTTGTAATTTTTCTTCGTAAGCGGTACCTATTTTAAATTGCAAACTTGTATTTAACATAACGAAATAAACCCCTAGTTAAAAGCATGTAACCATTTCTTAAATACAAATAACTTATTTGAAATGGATCATTGAAATGCTATATTGTGGGGACATCTCGATAAACTGATTGCTTTGTATTAGCCGTATTAAATATATAAGAAACGCTAGGACATATGTGATTTTATTTTTGGTAAGATTTTTTTTTTTTTTTTAGATTTTTCTTTGCAGGCACGCATCAACATACATGAAGAGAACCCGAGTTAGATCCCTAAGAACATTTCCAATCAACGACTAAGTTATTGAGATTGGATTTTTGAAATGTTATATTACGTGGACATCTAGATAAAATTAATTTTGTGGCTAAATTCTATTACATTATAGAAACTTTCTACATGAGACTCTCCCTTGGCCCGAACCTCCTGAAAATTCTAGCTCTTCCAGAGTGGTATCTCATTGATGTCTCGGACCCCCCCTCCACCGGAAGGAGGCCTTCTTCGCATTCCACCTAAGGGGTACAGGAAAAGCCCAAAGTCAATCATAGGGAACAGGAGGCCTTCTTTGCATTCCACCAAAGGTGTGAAGGAAAAGACCAAAGTCAATCATATGGAATAGAAAAAGTAAAGCTTTATAGGGTATTCTGTCCATTTCTGTCCATGTGCAAGTAGAAGGGGTAGAAAGCATGTTCTTTTGGTACAACTCCTCTTTCTTCATTGAAACTAGCTAGCTATCTTTGAAGTCAAGTACTTAGCCGCAAAGGCAAGTCCATCACGGGCACTACCCGACTTATTTCGGTAATCCCATAGTTAATGGCTCATTTCACTCTTTTTATATAAGAAATACGTGGAGTCAATGGCTTCCTATCCTCCTGACCAAGTCGCTACATGGTCTATGTAACTGAGCTAACACGTATAGGAACTTATGTGATGTTATTTTTAGTATAAATGTTAAAAAGTGAAATATCAAACCGATACTGCAAAGCTCAAATATATTTTCAAAATACAACACCAACATTACATAAGTTTAAAAAATCAAAATCCTAGTTATTTTTCGATATAAGGGCATGAAATCAGGTGTTGGATGAAAATGAAAGATGAATACGCTTCAAAGTGGTAAACCACATACAATGTTAATTGTGAAACGTTTTGAAAAAAAAAACTAGGGTTGACCTCTATATAGCGTTCTGGTGGGCGCCCGGGGGGGGGGGGGGGGTCATTGTTAATGGTGTTTGGAAAGAAAATCGAATCAAACGAGAACCCTAATTTAAAAAAGGTGGGAGATTTGTCTTTCACGACATTTGATACAACTTTTTCAGGGGGATTTGGAGATGAAGGATCTATGGAAGATAGGTTAAAATATAGAGTGGTTGTAGAGGTTTATATGTCAAGGAAGTTGTTAGGGATGAAGCTTTCTATTGCCAAATTCTTAGATGTTGATAATAAGTAGTGTTTGATTCAAAACTTTTGCACCATATCGATTGGGAGATTTCTTTTATTTTCTTCGACTGCGAGGTTTATAAGGGAAGAGAAAATAATATGAGCCCACACAGATCAACCAAGACCACAAGTAAATTCAAATGGTAAGAAAACTCAATTTAGGAAGGAAATTCAAAATATTATGCCTCGATGTCAACGGGGAAGGGGAGACACATAGTCAACATGAACATATAATATTTTTTAGGAATAAAATATATGTAGATTGTGCTTGACTTATTGTGTATGGATCTTGGGTGTCTTCAGAATGTGAATCTCAATGAAATCTTGTATAAGGTGTGTAGTGAAGAATGATTTAACGAAATTAAAGTTAACTGTATTGTGGGACGTGCGTGTGTATTGGATTTAAGTATCAAAATCCTTGCATTAAGTTCAGAAAATACGAAGAGAATATTGGTACTTTAAGGAGATGAGGTTGTTAACAAATAACTTTTTGGTTGATGAAAGGATGGTGTGGCTTGAAATTGAGGGCGTTCCTTTTCGATGTGTGCTTGTACATCTGTTGCATTCAAGAAAATTGCAATTTCTTGGGATGAAGCTATGTTTATTGACAGGGATAAAAAATAAAGACACATTTAAGGGGGGAGCATCTTTAAAAACCATCATAAAATCACAAAATAGAAGAGTTTGTTACGGTGGAAATTGAAGAGGTGAAGTATAAAGTGTGCGTGAAAGGGATTAGATGACAGATTCATAACATTTAAAAGAATATGGATGATATAAGCCAACAAGAAGAATACAGTAACTCGGTTAATGGCGATGATGTGAGTGGAAACGAGGAGGAGGATGTTTTTGTGGAGGGTGTTCAATATACACGGGTCAATAAAATCAAGTTGGAAAGATAAAGGTATACGCGAGAGGGATGACATGTGTTTTGAGGGTGATAGTACTAATCCGAACAAACAAATATCTAGGGAAGACATGGCCACTCTGAAAGCATAACTAATGATAAGGAAAGATTAAAAAAAGTCAAATAATGCCAATGAAGATGGAAGTTCGTCTTAATCCATGTCAAAACCACGAGGGTTTGATGGGGGTCGATTTCATTGGGTTGGTGTCGAGGGGTTCCGGAAGCAACCCACCGCCAAGGAACATGATTTTGATGTCGAGAATTCGTTGGATAAGCCGGTTTATTCATCCTCCTACCAAGCCACGTCAGGAAATCGAAAGGGTATGAATCATACATTCTTAAATTATCGAGTGAGAACACAACGGATAATTGAATATTCTTTCTCTTAAATATTAGTGGCATCGGGAGCAACGACAAACCGAATAAAGACATGAAGTTGTGTAGAACGCATATTGTTAAATTTTTTGGGATTCAAGGAACATGTATGGTCCGTTACACAATGGATAATTGAATATTCTTTCTCTTAAATATTAGTGGGATCGGGAGCAACGACAAACCGAATAAAGACATGAAGTTGTGTAGAACGCATATTGTTAAATTTTTTGGGATTCAAGAAACATGTATGGTCCATTAGATCTTGTAAAATTATAGAGTATTTAGGGAAAGGGCCAAAGGGTTATTACTATGCATTTGGGATCCTTCGGTAGTTGAATTGAATAGATTTAATGGGAAGGAATAAATTATTATTGTCGAAGGGGAGTGGGTGTTTCCTAAGTTTTTCATGAATACACAATTTATACAAGTTTTCTATCAGATTCACATTTCGAGAGGGTAGGTTTGGTTTTTTCTCAAGATACGACAAATTCATTTAATGATTTCATTCATAAAAGAAGGGTTACTTGATAAGAAACATTCTATGGGTGGGTATGATTTTACCCAAATTAGTGTTAATGGTGGAAAATTAGCAAATTGGATAGATTTTCAGTTTTCAGGAATCTTGTAGATATTTCGGGTTTTATGTCACCAGCGTTGGAGAAATCAATTCCATATTAGAGACACGTTTTTTTTTCAAACATGTGGTGGCAGCTTTCAACTTGTATAATTGTTGCATGAAATGGGATGATTTTGACGATGTGAGATTGATCAAGGAAAATGCCACTCCAAAAGTAATGGGGGATCGTTTGAATATTTTGAGAAAAATCATGATTACGAGAAATTGAAAACTTTAGATGTTATTAAAGAAGCTAAGATTTAACGGAGAATTTGAAGGGGACGGAAAAGCAAAGTACGTTGACAGTATTCTTAGTATTCTTAATAGAATAAACGTGCAACTTATTATTCGTGGTAAAAAAACAGTCAATTAGCAGCATGGTCCTGCAAATTGGTGATAAGATTATTTTAGTAATAAATAAAATTTAACAGGTTCGATGGCAAGAGTGTTCAAAAACATAGCACACGGTGTACAAATCTCGTGTCATATCAAGACGATTGTTCGGAAGTTCTGTGCACGATTGAGGAAATTAAAAGTGTTGTTTGGTCGTGCGAAGGGGATAAAGTTCCGGGTGCAAATGGCTTCTCGAAGTATGATATTTTTGATGGTGTCACGGAGTTTCTTATTTAAGCTAATATTCCACATGGCTGTAATGGTTCTTTCATCACTCTAATTCCAAAGGTGGGTAGCTCATTGAAAGTTATACATTATCGACCACTTAGTTTGATTGTGTTAGGATACAAACTCATTGCTAAGTTGTTGGCTAATCGACGATTTAAGATAAAATCTTTCAAAGGTAAAAGTCGATAGATAAACGAGGATGTTTGAAGTATGTTGCTACTTTAGATTTTTCGGCAAATATAAGTGTTGTGCCTATTTGGGTGTTGACATTATCCGAGACTGAATTAAGTTTTAGAATCTAGAGTTTTTCCGGTAAGTGGAACTTAACGTACGAGTCTTGTACCTATTTAATCTCATCTTGTCGTATCTTATATTTATAACTAAGGGTAATATTGATATGAGACGAAAAGCGATGCCGGGGGACCAAGTCATGAGCACGAGGAATTCTTATGATGACGTAGAGAACAAGATACAGATAGAATGAGAGGAGAAGATTGATGTGATGGATGAAATTTGGAATTTGAAGCAAAAGGGGGTTGATAGCAGTCAAGTTACTTCATCAATTACATCCACGCGATCACTTTACAATTCCTTTATTTTAGAAGCTTGTTTTGAGTTTCGAGTCCCATTAATGGAGACCCACGGCTAGATATAGTACTACTTGAAAGTTGAAATGGACGGCTTAAATGATGCGGTGATGCTGTTAGAACATGGACTATAGCACCTTTATGTAGATTCAACTGAAAAAATAAACATCACAGATGGTAAAACAAGAGCGGGCATTGAGTTTCGATTGTCGAAGATGGATTTTTCCGTTTCATCCATTAACTAAATTCGAATATAATGTTATTTATTGAGCGTTTTTTTATTCTAAATATATTTGTTCGGTAAAAGTCATCCCGTAAATGTTAGAATCGAATTGGAAGTGATTTTAGGTGAAGATGATGAAAAGAGCGGGACATGTTGGTAGAAAAAGCGGATAGTATCTTGGAAAGGAACAACGAACAATTACGGGCTTTTTCTTGGGTCGTAGTTCTTGAGTCCAATTTGGAGTTCAATGGTTTCAGTGAAATTATGCTTCTTCTCTTTTGCATCTGTGGTGATTTGAGTAATGGCTTCTTTTAGGGCTTCACTCTGAAGCTCACTCTGAAATCACATATTGAGATATTAGTTGTTGATGAATTAGATAGTTGAGCCTAACACAGCCAGCATGTATTTAAAAATCTTAAAGAGCTAAGAACAACCATTTTATAAGATGATGCTGACAGAATCATGAGATTTGAACACCTGAGTAAAATGGTCGAATTCTCCACATATTTTACAAATTATTTCTTCTTCTTTTCATTTCTTCCAATTCCTTTCAGTATCTTTAGATTTCGCCTCCCAGACCATAGAATCATGAGATTTGAATACCTGAGTAATGGGACCTTTTGTTCCCCCCCCCCCCCCCCCCCGACCCACTTGCGATTAGCTTCCCAACTAGTAGAATCAGCGGGAACATCTTCCGATCCAATGAAGTTAGTCAATCTAATGAAAAAAATTGAGATTCTAACTCACGAAACTTGAGAAAAGACTATGATGTGAATATAACAACTTTACCCCTACAACCAACACTTTGAGAATAAACAATATTGAACCAAAATACTTACAAATTAATTGGAATTCACCTGGGGCCTCTTGTGTTAACACCTAAGTTCTCCGAATAATTCTTTGAATTCGAGATTTTAGATTTGGTCGACGTCATTGATGAGGAGACCTCGCAGATCAATTACGATTTACCTTCGCTTTATCTTCTTGTTCTCCTGTTGATGATTTCAGACTCCGTCTCCACGCTTACATGATATTTTTTCAGAAAGGGGCTTTGTGGAGCATTGGGGGTTTTCTTTATTTCATAACCCTCGCATTACTGAGTTGAGAGAAAACGAGAGAAGCGGAAGCTTGGAAGAAAATAAAACCCTAGCACATGCTAGATAGAAGGGAGGTAGCGATGGCTTAGGGTTTTAAGAGAGACGGGAGGTAGAGAATGAAGGGAGATCTAGAGGAGAGAGTATCAGAGAGGGGAGAGTGGATTGCAAATTTGAAAGATAGATAGAAGGTAGAAAAAACGAGGCGTGTTTTAAAAATTTTGGGGTTTTCGTTTCCCCCCTTGTCAACTAAAAGCGCGTTTCATTAAAATTATAAAGCGACAAGTACAGACGACGCACGTTTAAAATAAAGCGCCCTCCGTGTTTTTGATTTTTTTCTTGAGACACTAAATTAAGGGCACGCAATAATGCGTGACGTAAATCCTTAAATTTTTTGGAAAGATAACACTATTTTAAGGGCACGCCCTTTTACGTATCATTAATCAGTGCGTGTCGTAAAAAGCGTGTCATTAAAGGGCTGTTTTCTAGTAGTGGGATTAGATGACAGATTCATAACATTTAAAAGAATATGGATGATATAAGCCAACAAGAAGAATATAGTAACTCGGTTAATGGCGATGATGTGAGTGGAAACGAGGAGGAGGATGTTTTTGTGGAGGCTGTTCAACATACACGGGTCAATCAAATCAAGTTGGAAAGATAAAGGTATACGTGAGAGGGATGACATGTGTTTTGAGGGTGATAGTACTAATCCGAGCAAACAAATATCTATGGAAGACATGGCCACTGTGAAAGCATAACTAATGATAAGGAAAGATCAAAAAAGTCAAATAATGCCAATGAAGATGGAAGTTCGTCTTAATCCATGTCGAAACCACGAGGGTTTGATGGGGGTTGACATTATCGGAAACTGAATTAAGTTTTAGAATCTAGAGTTTTTCCGGTAAGTGGAACTTAACGTACGAGTCTTGTACCTATTTAATCTCATCTTGTCATATCTTATATTTATAACTATGGGTAATATTGATATGAGACGAAAAGCGATGCCGGGGGACCAAGTCATGAGCACGAGGAATTCTTATGGTGACGTAGAGAACAAGATACAGATAGAATGAGAGGAGAAGATTGATGTGATGGATGAAATTTGGAATTTGAAGCAAAAGGGGGTTGATAGTAGTCAAGTTACTTCATCAATTATATCCACGCGATCACTTGAATTACAATTCCTTTTTTTAGAAGCTTGTTTTGAGTGTCAAGTCCCATTAATGGAGACCCACTGCTAGATATCGTACTACTTGAAAGTTGAAATGGACGGCTTAAATGATGTGGTGATGCTGTTAGAACATGGACTATAGCACCTTTAAGTAGATTCAACTGAAAAAATAAACATCACAGATGGTAAAACAAGAGCGGGCATTGAGTTTCGATTGTCGAAGATGGATTTTTCCGTTTCATCCATTAACTAAATTCGAATATAATGTTATTTATTGAGCGTTTTTTTATTCTAAATATATTTGTTCG
Organism: Lactuca serriola; assembly: GCF_051521515.1. NCBI lineage: Eukaryota > Viridiplantae > Streptophyta > Magnoliopsida > Asterales > Asteraceae > Lactuca > Lactuca serriola. The sequence continues at coordinate 262,178,877 of NC_136412.1, read as the reverse complement.
GTAAAAGTCATCCCGTAAATGTTAGAATCGAATTGGAAGTGATTTTAGGTGAAGATGATGAAAAGAGCGGGACATGTTGGTAGAAAAAGCGGATAGTATCTTGGAAAGGAACAACGAACAATTACGGGCTTTTTCTTGGGTCGTAGTTCTTGAGTCCAATTTGGAGTTCAATGGTTTCAGTGAAATTATGCTTCTTCTCTTTTGCATCTGTGGTGATTTGAGTAATGGCTTCTTTTAGGGCTTCACTCTGAAGCTCACTCTGAAATCACATATTGAGATATTAGTTGTTGATGAATTAGATAGTTGAGCCTAACACAGCCAGCATGTATTTAAAAATCTTAAAGAGCTAAGAACAACCATTTTATAAGATGATGCTGACAGAATCATGAGATTTGAACACCTGAGTAAAATGGTCGAATTCTCCACATATTTTACAAATTATTTCTTCTTCTTTTCATTTCTTCCAATTCCTTTCAGTATCTTTAGATTTCGCCTCCCAGACCATAGAATCATGAGATTTGAATACCTGAGTAATGGGACCTTTTGTTCCCCCCCCCCCCCCCCCCGACCCACTTGCGATTAGCTTCCCAACTAGTAGAATCAGCGGGAACATCTTCCGATCCAATGAAGTTAGTCAATCTAATGAAAAAAATTGAGATTCTAACTCACGAAACTTGAGAAAAGACTATGATGTGAATATAACAACTTTACCCCTACAACCAACACTTTGAGAATAAACAATATTGAACCAAAATACTTACAAATTAATTGGAATTCACCTGGGACCTCTTGTGTTAACACCTAAGTTCTCCGAATAATTCTTTGAATTCGAGATTTTAGATTTGGTCGACGTCATTGATGAGGAGACCTCGCAGATCAATTACGATTTACCTTCGCTTTATCTTCTTGTTCTCCTGTTGATGATTTCAGACTCCGTCTCCACGCTTACATGATATTTTTTCAGAAAGGGGCTTTGTGGAGCATTGGGGGTTTTCTTTATTTCATAACCCTCGCATTACTGAGTTGAGAGAAAACGAGAGAAGCGGAAGCTTGGAAGAAAATAAAACCCTAGCACATGCTAGATAGAAGGGAGGTAGCGATGGCTTAGGGTTTTAAGAGAGACGGGAGGTAGAGAATGAAGGGAGATCTAGAGGAGAGAGTATCAGAGAGGGGAGAGTGGATTGCAAATTTGAAAGATAGATAGAAGGTAGAAAAAACGAGGCGTGTTTTAAAAATTTTGGGGTTTTCGTTTCCCCCCTTGTCAACTAAAAGCGCGTTTCATTAAAATTATAAAGCGACAAGTACAGACGACGCACGTTTAAGATAAAGCGCCCTCCGTGTTTTTGATTTTTTTCTTGAGACACTAAATTAAGGGCACGCAATAATGCGTGACGTAAATCCTTAAATTTTTTGGAAAGATAACACTATTTTAAGGGCACGCCCTTTTACGTATCATTAATCAGTGCGTGTCGTAAAAAGCGTGTCATTAAAGGGCTGTTTTCTAGTAGTGGGATTAGATGACAGATTCATAACATTTTAAAGAATATGGATGATATAAGCCAACAAGAAGAATATAGTAACTCGGTTAATGGCGATGATGTGAGTGGAAACGAGGAGGAGGATGTTTTTGTGGAGGCTGTTCAACATACACGGGTCAATCAAATCAAGTTGGAAAGATAAAGGTATACGTGAGAGGGATGACATGTGTTTTGAGGGTGATAGTACTAATCCGAGCAAACAAATATCTATGGAAGACATGGCCACTGTGAAAGCATAACTAATGATAAGGAAAGATCAAAAAAGTCAAATAATGCCAATGAAGATGGAAGTTCGTCTTAATCCATGTCGAAACCACGAGGGTTTGATGGGGGTTGACATTATCGGAAACTGAATTAAGTTTTAGAATCTAGAGTTTTTCCGGTAAGTGGAACTTAACGTACGAGTCTTGTACCTATTTAATCTCATCTTGTCATATCTTATATTTATAACTATGGGTAATATTGATATGAGACGAAAAGCGATGCCGGGGGACCAAGTCATGAGCACGAGGAATTCTTATGGTGACGTAGAGAACAAGATACAGATAGAATGAGAGGAGAAGATTGATGTGATGGATGAAATTTGGAATTTGAAGCAAAAGGGGGTTGATAGTAGTCAAGTTACTTCATCAATTACATCCACGCGATCACTTGAATTACAATTCCTTTTTTTAGAAGCTTGTTTTGAGTGTCGAGTCCCATTAATGGAGACCCACTGCTAGATATCGTACTACTTGAAAGTTGAAATGGACGGCTTAAATGATGTGGTGATGCTGTTAGAACATGGACTATAGCACCTTTAAGTAGATTCAACTGAAAAAATAAACATCACAGATGGTAAAACAAGAGCGGGCAATGAGTTTCGATTGTCGAAGATGGATTTTTCCGTTTCATCCATTAACTAAATTCGAATATAATGTTATTTATTGAGCGTTTTTTTATTCTAAATATATTTGTTCGGTAAAAGTCATCCCGTAAATGTTAGAATCGAATTGGAAGTGATTTTAGGTGAAGATGATGAAAAGAGCGGGACATGTTGGTAGAAAAAGCGGATAGTATCTTGGAAAGGAACAACGAACGATTACGGGCTTTTTCTTGGGTCGTAGTTCTTGAGTCCAATTTGGAGTTCAATGGTTTCAGTGAAATTATGCTTCTTCTCTTTTGCATCTGTGGTGATTTGAGTAATGGCTTCTTTTAGGGCTTCACTCTGAAGCTCACTCTGAAATCACATATTGAGATATTAGTTGTTGATGAATTAGATAGTTGAGCCTAACACAGCCAGCATGTATTTAAAAATCTTAAAGAGCTAAGAACAACCATTTTATAAGATGATGCTGACAGAATCATGAGATTTGAACACCTGAGTAAAATGGTCGAATTCTCCACATATTTTACAAATTATTTCTTCTTCTTTTCATTTCTTCCAATTCCTTTCAGTATCTTTAGATTTCGCCTCCCAGACCATAGAATCATGAGATTTGAATACCTGAGTAATGGGACCTTTTGTTCCCCCCCCCCCCCCCCCCCGACCCACTTGCGATTAGCTTCCCAACTAGTAGAATCAGCGGGAACATCTTCCGATCCAATGAAGTTAGTTAATCTAATGAAAAAAATTGAGATTCTAACTCACGAAACTTGAGAAAAGACTATGATGTAAATATAACAACTTTACCCCTACAACCAACACTTTGAGAATAAACAATATTGAACCAAAATACTTACAAATTAATTGGAATTCACCTGGGACCTCTTGTGTTAACACCTAAGTTCTCCGAATAATTCTTTGAATTCGAGATTTTAGATTTGGTCGACGTCATTGATGAGGAGACCTCGCAGATCAATTACGATTTACCTTCGCTTTATCTTCTTGTTCTCCTGTTGATGATTTCAGACTCCGTCTCCACGCTTACATGATATTTTTTCAGAAAGGGGCTTTGTGGAGCATTGGGGGTTTTCTTTATTTCATAACCCTCGCATTACTGAGTTGAGAGAAAACGAGAGAAGCGGAAGCTTGGAAGAAAATAAAACCCTAGCACATGCTAGATAGAAGGGAGGTAGCGATGGCTTAGGGTTTTAAGAGAGACGGGAGGTAGAGAATGAAGGGAGATCTAGAGGAGAGAGTATCAGAGAGGGGAGAGTGGATTGCAAATTTGAAAGATAGATAGAAGGTAGAAAAAACGAGGCGTGTTTTAAAAATTTTGGGGTTTTCGTTTCCCCCCTTGTCAACTAAAAGCGCGTTTCATTAAAATTATAAAGCGACAAGTACAGACGACGCACGTTTAAGATAAAGCGTCCTCCGTGTTTTTGATTTTTTTCTTGAGACACTAAATTAAGGGCACGCAATAATGCGTGACGTAAATCCTTAAATTTTTTGGAAAGATAACACTATTTTAAGGGCACGCCCTTTTACGTATCATTAATCAGTGCGTGTCGTAAAAAGCGTGTCATTAAAGGTCTGTTTTCTAGTAGTGGGATTAGATGACAGATTCATAACATTTAAAAGAATATGGATGATATAAGCCAACAAGAAGAATATAGTAACTCGGTTAATGGCGATGATGTGAGTGGAAACGAGGAGGAGGATGTTTTTGTGGAGGCTGTTCAACATACACGGGTCAATCAAATCAAGTTGGAAAGATAAAGGTATACGTGAGAGGGATGACATGTGTTTTGAGGGTGATAGTACTAATCCGAGCAAACAAATATCTATGGAAGACATGGCCACTGTGAAAGCATAACTAATGATAAGGAAAGATCAAAAAAGTCAAATAATGCCAATGAAGATGGAAGTTCGTCTTAATCCATGTCGAAACCACGAGGGTTTGATGGGGGTTGACATTATCGGAAACTGAATTAAGTTTTAGAATCTAGAGTTTTTCCGGTAAGTGGAACTTAACGTACGAGTCTTGTACCTATTTAATCTCATCTTGTCATATCTTATATTTATAACTATGGGTAATATTGATATGAGACGAAAAGCGATGCCGGGGGACCAAGTCATGAGCACGAGGAATTCTTATGGTGACGTAGAGAACAAGATACAGATAGAATGAGAGGAGAAGATTGATGTGATGGATGAAATTTGGAATTTGAAGCAAAAGGGGGTTGATAGTAGTCAAGTTACTTCATCAATTACATCCACGCGATCACTTGAATTACAATTCCTTTTTTTAGAAGCTTGTTTTGAGTGTCGAGTCCCATTAATGGAGACCCACTGCTAGATATCGTACTACTTGAAAGTTGAAATGGACGGCTTAAATGATGTGGTGATGCTGTTAGAACATGGACTATAGCACCTTTAAGTAGATTCAACTGAAAAAATAAACATCACAGATGGTAAAACAAGAGCGGGCAATGAGTTTCGATTGTCGAAGATGGATTTTTCCGTTTCATCCATTAACTAAATTCGAATATAATGTTATTTATTGAGCGTTTTTTTATTCTAAATATATTTGTTCGGTAAAAGTCATCCCGTAAATGTTAGAATCGAATTGGAAGTGATTTTAGGTGAAGATGATGAAAAGAGCGGGACATGTTGGTAGAAAAAGCGGATAGTATCTTGGAAAGGAACAACGAACGATTACGGGCTTTTTCTTGGGTCGTAGTTCTTGAGTCCAATTTGGAGTTCAATGGTTTCAGTGAAATTATGCTTCTTCTCTTTTGCATCTGTGGTGATTTGAGTAATGGCTTCTTTTAGGGCTTCACTCTGAAGCTCACTCTGAAATCACATATTGAGATATTAGTTGTTGATGAATTAGATAGTTGAGCCTAACACAGCCAGCATGTATTTAAAAATCTTAAAGAGCTAAGAACAACCATTTTATAAGATGATGCTGACAGAATCATGAGATTTGAACACCTGAGTAAAATGGTCGAATTCTCCACATATTTTACAAATTATTTCTTCTTCTTTTCATTTCTTCCAATTCCTTTCAGTATCTTTAGATTTCGCCTCCCAGACCATAGAATCATGAGATTTGAATACCTGAGTAATGGGACCTTTTGTTCCCCCCCCCCCCCCCCGACCCACTTGCGATTAGCTTCCCAACTAGTAGAATCAGCGGGAACATCTTCCGATCCAATGAAGTTAGTCAATCTAATGAAAAAAATTGAGATTCTAACTCACGAAACTTGAGAAAAGACTATGATGTGAATATAACAACTTTACCCCTACAACCAACACTTTGAGAATAAACAATATTGAACCAAAATACTTACAAATTAATTGGAATTCACCTGGGACCTCTTGTGTTAACACCTAAGTTCTCCGAATAATTCTTTGAATTCGAGATTTTAGATTTGGTCGACGTCATTGATGAGGAGACCTCGCAGATCAATTACGATTTACCTTCGCTTTATCTTCTTGTTCTCCTGTTGATGATTTCAGACTCCGTCTCCACGCTTACATGATATTTTTTCAGAAAGGGGCTTTGTGGAGCATTGGGGGTTTTCTTTATTTCATAACCCTCGCATTACTGAGTTGAGAGAAAACGAGAGAAGCGGAAGCTTGGAAGAAAATAAAACCCTAGCACATGCTAGATAGAAGGGAGGTAGCGATGGCTTAGGGTTTTAAGAGAGACGGGAGGTAGAGAATGAAGGGAGATCTAGAGGAGAGAGTATCAGAGAGGGGAGAGTGGATTGCAAATTTGAAAGATAGATAGAAGGTAGAAAAAACGAGGCGTGTTTTAAAAATTTTGGGGTTTTCGTTTCCCCCCTTGTCAACTAAAAGCGCGTTTCATTAAAATTATAAAGCGACAAGTACAGACGACGCACGTTTAAGATAAAGCGCCCTCCGTGTTTTTGATTTTTTTCTTGAGACACTAAATTAAGGGCACGCAATAATGCGTGACGTAAATCCTTAAATTTTTTGGAAAGATAACACTATTTTAAGGGCACGCCCTTTTACGTATCATTAATCAGTGCGTGTCGTAAAAAGCGTGTCATTAAAGGGCTGTTTTCTAGTAGTGGGATTAGATGACAGATTCATAACATTTTAAAGAATATGGATGATATAAGCCAACAAGAAGAATATAGTAACTCGGTTAATGGCGATGATGTGAGTGGAAACGAGGAGGAGGATGTTTTTGTGGAGGCTGTTCAACATACACGGGTCAATCAAATCAAGTTGGAAAGATAAAGGTATACGTGAGAGGGATGACATGTGTTTTGAGGGTGATAGTACTAATCCGAGCAAACAAATATCTATGGAAGACATGGCCACTGTGAAAGCATAACTAATGATAAGGAAAGATCAAAAAAGTCAAATAATGCCAATGAAGATGGAAGTTCGTCTTAATCCATGTCGAAACCACGAGGGTTTGATGGGGGTTGACATTATCGGAAACTGAATTAAGTTTTAGAATCTAGAGTTTTTCCGGTAAGTGGAACTTAACGTACGAGTCTTGTACCTATTTAATCTCATCTTGTCATATCTTATATTTATAACTATGGGTAATATTGATATGAGACGAAAAGCGATGCCGGGGGACCAAGTCATGAGCACGAGGAATTCTTATGGTGACGTAGAGAACAAGATACAGATAGAATGAGAGGAGAAGATTGATGTGATGGATGAAATTTGGAATTTGAAGCAAAAGGGGGTTGATAGTAGTCAAGTTACTTCATCAATTACATCCACGCGATCACTTGAATTACAATTCCTTTTTTTAGAAGCTTGTTTTGAGTGTCGAGTCCCATTAATGGAGACCCACTGCTAGATATCGTACTACTTGAAAGTTGAAATGGACGGCTTAAATGATGTGGTGATGCTGTTAGAACATGGACTATAGCACCTTTAAGTAGATTCAACTGAAAAAATAAACATCACAGATGGTAAAACAAGAGCGGGCAATGAGTTTCGATTGTCGAAGATGGATTTTTCCGTTTCATCCATTAACTAAATTCGAATATAATGTTATTTATTGAGCGTTTTTTTATTCTAAATATATTTGTTCGGTAAAAGTCATCCCGTAAATGTTAGAATCGAATTGGAAGTGATTTTAGGTGAAGATGATGAAAAGAGCGGGACATGTTGGTAGAAAAAGCGGATAGTATCTTGGAAAGGAACAACGAACGATTACGGGCTTTTTCTTGGGTCGTAGTTCTTGAGTCCAATTTGGAGTTCAATGGTTTCAGTGAAATTATGCTTCTTCTCTTTTGCATCTGTGGTGATTTGAGTAATGGCTTCTTTTAGGGCTTCACTCTGAAGCTCACTCTGAAATCACATATTGAGATATTAGTTGTTGATGAATTAGATAGTTGAGCCTAACACAGCCAGCATGTATTTAAAAATCTTAAAGAGCTAAGAACAACCATTTTATAAGATGATGCTGACAGAATCATGAGATTTGAACACCTGAGTAAAATGGTCGAATTCTCCACATATTTTACAAATTATTTCTTCTTCTTTTCATTTCTTCCAATTCCTTTCAGTATCTTTAGATTTCGCCTCCCAGACCATAGAATCATGAGATTTGAATACCTGAGTAATGGGACCTTTTGTTCCCCCCCCCCCCCCCCCCCGACCCACTTGCGATTAGCTTCCCAACTAGTAGAATCAGCGGGAACATCTTCCGATCCAATGAAGTTAGTTAATCTAATGAAAAAAATTGAGATTCTAACTCACGAAACTTGAGAAAAGACTATGATGTAAATATAACAACTTTACCCCTACAACCAACACTTTGAGAATAAACAATATTGAACCAAAATACTTACAAATTAATTGGAATTCACCTGGGACCTCTTGTGTTAACACCTAAGTTCTCCGAATAATTCTTTGAATTCGAGATTTTAGATTTGGTCGACGTCATTGATGAGGAGACCTCGCAGATCAATTACGATTTACCTTCGCTTTATCTTCTTGTTCTCCTGTTGATGATTTCAGACTCCGTCTCCACGCTTACATGATATTTTTTCAGAAAGGGGCTTTGTGGAGCATTGGGGGTTTTCTTTATTTCATAACCCTCGCATTACTGAGTTGAGAGAAAACGAGAGAAGCGGAAGCTTGGAAGAAAATAAAACCCTAGCACATGCTAGATAGAAGGGAGGTAGCGATGGCTTAGGGTTTTAAGAGAGACGGGAGGTAGAGAATGAAGGGAGATCTAGAGGAGAGAGTATCAGAGAGGGGAGAGTGGATTGCAAATTTGAAAGATAGATAGAAGGTAGAAAAAACGAGGCGTGTTTTAAAAATTTTGGGGTTTTCGTTTCCCCCCTTGTCAACTAAAAGCGCGTTTCATTAAAATTATAAAGCGACAAGTACAGACGACGCACGTTTAAGATAAAGCGTCCTCCGTGTTTTTGATTTTTTTCTTGAGACACTAAATTAAGGGCACGCAATAATGCGTGACGTAAATCCTTAAATTTTTTGGAAAGATAACACTATTTTAAGGGCACGCCCTTTTACGTATCATTAATCAGTGCGTGTCGTAAAAAGCGTGTCATTAAAGGTCTGTTTTCTAGTAGTGGGATTAGATGACAGATTCATAACATTTAAAAGAATATGGATGATATAAGCCAACAAGAAGAATATAGTAACTCGGTTAATGGCGATGATGTGAGTGGAAACGAGGAGGAGGATGTTTTTGTGGAGGCTGTTCAACATACACGGGTCAATCAAATCAAGTTGGAAAGATAAAGGTATACGTGAGAGGGATGACATGTGTTTTGAGGGTGATAGTACTAATCCGAGCAAACAAATATCTATGGAAGACATGGCCACTGTGAAAGCATAACTAATGATAAGGAAAGATCAAAAAAGTCAAATAATGCCAATGAAGATGGAAGTTCGTCTTAATCCATGTCGAAACCACGAGGGTTTGATGGGGGTCGATTTCATTGTGTTGGTGTCGAGGGGTTCCGGAAGCAACCCACCGTCAAGGAACATGATTTTGATGTCGAGAATTCGTTGGATAAGCCGGTTTATTCATCCTCCTACCAAGCCACGTCAGGAAATCGAAAGGGTATGAATCATACATTCTTAAATTATCGAGTGAGAACACAACGGATAATTGAATATTCTTTCTCTTAAATATTAGTGGCATCGGGAGCAACGACAAACCGAATAAAGACATGAAGTTGTGTAGAACGCATATTGTTAAATTTTTTGGGATTCAAGGAACATGTATGGTCCGTTACACAATGGATAATTGAATATTCTTTCTCTTAAATATTAGTGGGATCGGGAGCAACGACAAACCGAATAAAGACATGAAGTTGTGTAGAACGCATATTGTTAAATTTTTTGGGATTCAAGAAACATGTATGGTCCATTAGATCTTGTAAAATTATAGAGTATTTAGGGAAAGGGCCAAAGGGTTATTACTATGCATTTGGGATCCTTCGGTAGTTGAATTGAATAGATTTAATGGGAAGGAATAAATTATTATTGTCGAAGGGGAGTGGGTGTTTCTTAAGTTTTTCATGAATACACAATTTATACAAGTTTTCTATCAGATTCACATTTCGAGAGGGTAGGTTTGGTTTTTTCTCAAGATACGACAAATTCATTTAATGATTTCATTCATAAAAGAAGGGTTACTTGATAAGAAACATTCTATGGGTGGGTATGATTTTACCCAAATTAGTGTTAATGGTGGAAAATTAGCAAATTGGATAGATTTTCAGTTTTCAGGAATCTTGTAGATATTTCGGGTTTTATGTCACCAGCGTTGGAGAAATCAATTCCATATTAGAGACACGTTTTTTTTTCAAACATGTGGTGGCAGCTTTCAACTTGTATAATTGTTGCATGAAATGGGATGATTTTGACGATGTGAGATTGATCAAGGAAAATGCCACTCCAAAAGTAATGGGGGATCGTTTGAATATTTTGAGAAAAATCATGATTACGAGAAATTGAAAACTTTAGATGTTATTAAAGAAGCTAAGATTTAACGGAGAATTTGAAGGGGACGGAAAAGCAAAGTACGTTGACAGTATTCTTAGTATTCTTAATAGAATAAACGTGCAACTTATTATTCGTGGTAAAAAAACAGTCAATTAGCAGCATGGTCCTGCAAATTGGTGATAAGATTATTTTAGTAATAAATAAAATTTAACAGGTTCGATGGCAAGAGTGTTCAAAAACATAGCACACGGTGTACAAATCTCGTGTCATATCAAGACGATTGTTCGGAAGTTCTGTGCACGATTGAGGAAATTAAAAGTGTTGTTTGGTCATGCGAAGGGGATAAAGTTCCGGGTGCAAATGGCTTCTCGAAGTATGATATTTTTGATGGTGTCACGGAGTTTCTTATTTAAGCTAATATTCCACATGGCTGTAATGGTTCTTTCATCACTCTAATTCCAAAGGTGGGTAGCTCATTGAAAGTTATACATTATCGACCACTTAGTTTGATTGTGTTAGGATACAAACTCATTGCTAAGTTGTTGGCTAATCGACGATTTAAGATAAAATCTTTCAAAGGTAAAAGTCGATAGATAAACGAGGATGTTTGAAGTATGTTGCTACTTTAGATTTTTCGGCAAATATAAGTGTTGTGCCTATTTGGGTGTTGACATTATCCGAGACTGAATTAAGTTTTAGAATCTAGAGTTTTTCCGGTAAGTGGAACTTAACGTACGAGTCTTGTACCTATTTAATCTCATCTTGTCGTATCTTATATTTATAACTAAGGGTAATATTGATATGAGACGAAAAGCGATGCCGGGGGACCAAGTCATGAGCACGAGGAATTCTTATGATGACGTAGAGAACAAGATACAGATAGAATGAGAGGAGAAGATTGATGTGATGGATGGAATTTGGAATTTGAAGCAAAAGGGGGTTGATAGCAGTCAAGTTACTTCATCAATTACATCCACGCGATCACTTTACAATTCCTTTATTTTAGAAGCTTGTTTTGAGTTTCGAGTCCCATTAATGGAGACCCACGGCTAGATATAGTACTACTTGAAAGTTGAAATGGACGGCTTAAATGATGCGGTGATGCTGTTAGAACATGGACTATAGCACCTTTATGTAGATTCAACTGAAAAAATAAACATCACAGATGGTAAAACAAGAGCGGGCATTGAGTTTCGATTGTCGAAGATGGATTTTTCCGTTTCATCCATTAACTAAATTCGAATATAATGTTATTTATTGAGCGTTTTTTTATTCTAAATATATTTGTTCGGTAAAAGTCATCCCGTAAATGTTAGAATCGAATTGGAAGTGATTTTAGGTGAAGATGATGAAAAGAGCGGGACATGTTGGTAGAAAAAGCGGATAGTATCTTGGAAAGGAACAACGAACAATTACGGGCTTTTTCTTGGGTCGTAGTTCTTGAGTCCAATTTGGAGTTCAATGGTTTCAGTGAAATTATGCTTCTTCTCTTTTGCATCTGTGGTGATTTGAGTAATGGCTTCTTTTAGGGCTTCACTCTGAAGCTCACTCTGAAATCACATATTGAGATATTAGTTGTTGATGAATTAGATAGTTGAGCCTAACACAGCCAGCATGTATTTAAAAATCTTAAAGAGCTAAGAACAACCATTTTATAAGATGATGCTGACAGAATCATGAGATTTGAACACCTGAGTAAAATGGTCGAATTCTCCACATATTTTACAAATTATTTCTTCTTCTTTTCATTTCTTCCAATTCCTTTCAGTATCTTTAGATTTCGCCTCCCAGACCATAGAATCATGAGATTTGAATACCTGAGTAATGGGACCTTTTGTTCCCCCCCCCCCCCCCCCCCCGACCCACTTGCGATTAGCTTCCCAACTAGTAGAATCAGCGGGAACATCTTCCGATCCAATGAAGTTAGTCAATCTAATGAAAAAAATTGAGATTCTAACTCACGAAACTTGAGAAAAGACTATGATGTGAATATAACAACTTTACCCCTACAACCAACACTTTGAGAATAAACAATATTGAACCAAAATACTTACAAATTAATTGGAATTCACCTGGGACCTCTTGTGTTAACACCTAAGTTCTCCGAATAATTCTTTGAATTCGAGATTTTAGATTTGGTCGACGTCATTGATGAGGAGACCTCGCAGATCAATTACGATTTACCTTCGCTTTATCTTCTTGTTCTCCTGTTGATGATTTCAGACTCCGTCTCCACGCTTACATGATATTTTTTCAGAAAGGGGCTTTGTGGAGCATTGGGGGTTTTCTTTATTTCATAACCCTCGCATTACTGAGTTGAGAGAAAACGAGAGAAGCGGAAGCTTGGAAGAAAATAAAACCCTAGCACATGCTAGATAGAAGGGAGGTAGCGATGGCTTAGGGTTTTAAGAGAGACGGGAGGTAGAGAATGAAGGGAGATCTAGAGGAGAGAGTATCAGAGAGGGGAGAGTGGATTGCAAATTTGAAAGATAGATAGAAGGTAGAAAAAACGAGGCGTGTTTTAAAAATTTTGGGGTTTTCGTTTCCCCCCTTGTCAACTAAAAGCGCGTTTCATTAAAATTATAAAGCGACAAGTACAGACGACGCACGTTTAAGATAAAGCGCCCTCCGTGTTTTTGATTTTTTTCTTGAGACACTAAATTAAGGGCACGCAATAATGCGTGACGTAAATCCTTAAATTTTTTGGAAAGATAACACTATTTTAAGGGCACGCCCTTTTACGTATCATTAATCAGTGCGTGTCGTAAAAAGCGTGTCATTAAAGGGCTGTTTTCTAGTAGTGGGATTAGATGACAGATTCATAACATTTTAAAGAATATGGATGATATAAGCCAACAAGAAGAATATAGTAACTCGGTTAATGGCGATGATGTGAGTGGAAACGAGGAGGAGGATGTTTTTGTGGAGGCTGTTCAACATACACGGGTCAATCAAATCAAGTTGGAAAGATAAAGGTATACGTGAGAGGGATGACATGTGTTTTGAGGGTGATAGTACTAATCCGAGCAAACAAATATCTATGGAAGACATGGCCACTGTGAAAGCATAACTAATGATAAGGAAAGATCAAAAAAGTCAAATAATGCCAATGAAGATGGAAGTTCGTCTTAATCCATGTCGAAACCACGAGGGTTTGATGGGGGTTGACATTATCGGAAACTGAATTAAGTTTTAGAATCTAGAGTTTTTCCGGTAAGTGGAACTTAACGTACGAGTCTTGTACCTATTTAATCTCATCTTGTCATATCTTATATTTATAACTATGGGTAATATTGATATGAGACGAAAAGCGATGCCGGGGGACCAAGTCATGAGCACGAGGAATTCTTATGGTGACGTAGAGAACAAGATACAGATAGAATGAGAGGAGAAGATTGATGTGATGGATGAAATTTGGAATTTGAAGCAAAAGGGGGTTGATAGTAGTCAAGTTACTTCATCAATTACATCCACGCGATCACTTGAATTACAATTCCTTTTTTTAGAAGCTTGTTTTGAGTGTCGAGTCCCATTAATGGAGACCCACTGCTAGATATCGTACTACTTGAAAGTTGAAATGGACGGCTTAAATGATGTGGTGATGCTGTTAGAACATGGACTATAGCACCTTTAAGTAGATTCAACTGAAAAAATAAACATCACAGATGGTAAAACAAGAGCGGGCAATGAGTTTCGATTGTCGAAGATGGATTTTTCCGTTTCATCCATTAACTAAATTCGAATATAATGTTATTTATTGAGCGTTTTTTTATTCTAAATATATTTGTTCGGTAAAAGTCATCCCGTAAATGTTAGAATCGAATTGGAAGTGATTTTAGGTGAAGATGATGAAAAGAGCGGGACATGTTGGTAGAAAAAGCGGATAGTATCTTGGAAAGGAACAACGAACGATTACGGGCTTTTTCTTGGGTCGTAGTTCTTGAGTCCAATTTGGAGTTCAATGGTTTCAGTGAAATTATGCTTCTTCTCTTTTGCATCTGTGGTGATTTGAGTAATGGCTTCTTTTAGGGCTTCACTCTGAAGCTCACTCTGAAATCACATATTGAGATATTAGTTGTTGATGAATTAGATAGTTGAGCCTAACACAGCCAGCATGTATTTAAAAATCTTAAAGAGCTAAGAACAACCATTTTATAAGATGATGCTGACAGAATCATGAGATTTGAACACCTGAGTAAAATGGTCGAATTCTCCACATATTTTACAAATTATTTCTTCTTCTTTTCATTTCTTCCAATTCCTTTCAGTATCTTTAGATTTCGCCTCCCAGACCATAGAATCATGAGATTTGAATACCTGAGTAATGGGACCTTTTGTTCCCCCCCCCCCCCCCCCCCGACCCACTTGCGATTAGCTTCCCAACTAGTAGAATCAGCGGGAACATCTTCCGATCCAATGAAGTTAGTTAATCTAATGAAAAAAATTGAGATTCTAACTCACGAAACTTGAGAAAAGACTATGATGTAAATATAACAACTTTACCCCTACAACCAACACTTTGAGAATAAACAATATTGAACCAAAATACTTACAAATTAATTGGAATTCACCTGGGACCTCTTGTGTTAACACCTAAGTTCTCCGAATAATTCTTTGAATTCGAGATTTTAGATTTGGTCGACGTCATTGATGAGGAGACCTCGCAGATCAATTACGATTTACCTTCGCTTTATCTTCTTGTTCTCCTGTTGATGATTTCAGACTCCGTCTCCACGCTTACATGATATTTTTTCAGAAAGGGGCTTTGTGGAGCATTGGGGGTTTTCTTTATTTCATAACCCTCGCATTACTGAGTTGAGAGAAAACGAGAGAAGCGGAAGCTTGGAAGAAAATAAAACCCTAGCACATGCTAGATAGAAGGGAGGTAGCGATGGCTTAGGGTTTTAAGAGAGACGGGAGGTAGAGAATGAAGGGAGATCTAGAGGAGAGAGTATCAGAGAGGGGAGAGTGGATTGCAAATTTGAAAGATAGATAGAAGGTAGAAAAAACGAGGCGTGTTTTAAAAATTTTGGGGTTTTCGTTTCCCCCCTTGTCAACTAAAAGCGCGTTTCATTAAAATTATAAAGCGACAAGTACAGACGACGCACGTTTAAGATAAAGCGTCCTCCGTGTTTTTGATTTTTTTCTTGAGACACTAAATTAAGGGCACGCAATAATGCGTGACGTAAATCCTTAAATTTTTTGGAAAGATAACACTATTTTAAGGGCACGCCCTTTTACGTATCATTAATCAGTGCGTGTCGTAAAAAGCGTGTCATTAAAGGTCTGTTTTCTAGTAGTGGGATTAGATGACAGATTCATAACATTTAAAAGAATATGGATGATATAAGCCAACAAGAAGAATATAGTAACTCGGTTAATGGCGATGATGTGAGTGGAAACGAGGAGGAGGATGTTTTTGTGGAGGCTGTTCAACATACACGGGTCAATCAAATCAAGTTGGAAAGATAAAGGTATACGTGAGAGGGATGACATGTGTTTTGAGGGTGATAGTACTAATCCGAGCAAACAAATATCTATGGAAGACATGGCCACTGTGAAAGCATAACTAATGATAAGGAAAGATCAAAAAAGTCAAATAATGCCAATGAAGATGGAAGTTCGTCTTAATCCATGTCGAAACCACGAGGGTTTGATGGGGGTCGATTTCATTGTGTTGGTGTCGAGGGGTTCCGGAAGCAACCCACCGTCAAGGAACATGATTTTGATGTCGAGAATTCGTTGGATAAGCCGGTTTATTCATCCTCCTACCAAGCCACGTCAGGAAATCGAAAGGGTATGAATCATACATTCTTAAATTATCGAGTGAGAACACAACGGATAATTGAATATTCTTTCTCTTAAATATTAGTGGCATCGGGAGCAACGACAAACCGAATAAAGACATGAAGTTGTGTAGAACGCATATTGTTAAATTTTTTGGGATTCAAGGAACATGTATGGTCCGTTACACAATGGATAATTGAATATTCTTTCTCTTAAATATTAGTGGGATCGGGAGCAACGACAAACCGAATAAAGACATGAAGTTGTGTAGAACGCATATTGTTAAATTTTTTGGGATTCAAGAAACATGTATGGTCCATTAGATCTTGTAAAATTATAGAGTATTTAGGGAAAGGGCCAAAGGGTTATTACTATGCATTTGGGATCCTTCGGTAGTTGAATTGAATAGATTTAATGGGAAGGAATAAATTATTATTGTCGAAGGGGAGTGGGTGTTTCTTAAGTTTTTCATGAATACACAATTTATACAAGTTTTCTATCAGATTCACATTTCGAGAGGGTAGGTTTGGTTTTTTCTCAAGATACGACAAATTCATTTAATGATTTCATTCATAAAAGAAGGGTTACTTGATAAGAAACATTCTATGGGTGGGTATGATTTTACCCAAATTAGTGTTAATGGTGGAAAATTAGCAAATTGGATAGATTTTCAGTTTTCAGGAATCTTGTAGATATTTCGGGTTTTATGTCACCAGCGTTGGAGAAATCAATTCCATATTAGAGACACGTTTTTTTTTCAAACATGTGGTGGCAGCTTTCAACTTGTATAATTGTTGCATGAAATGGGATGATTTTGACGATGTGAGATTGATCAAGGAAAATGCCACTCCAAAAGTAATGGGGGATCGTTTGAATATTTTGAGAAAAATCATGATTACGAGAAATTGAAAACTTTAGATGTTATTAAAGAAGCTAAGATTTAACGGAGAATTTGAAGGGGACGGAAAAGCAAAGTACGTTGACAGTATTCTTAGTATTCTTAATAGAATAAACGTGCAACTTATTATTCGTGGTAAAAAAACAGTCAATTAGCAGCATGGTCCTGCAAATTGGTGATAAGATTATTTTAGTAATAAATAAAATTTAACAGGTTCGATGGCAAGAGTGTTCAAAAACATAGCACACGGTGTACAAATCTCGTGTCATATCAAGACGATTGTTCGGAAGTTCTGTGCACGATTGAGGAAATTAAAAGTGTTGTTTGGTCATGCGAAGGGGATAAAGTTCCGGGTGCAAATGGCTTCTCGAAGTATGATATTTTTGATGGTGTCACGGAGTTTCTTATTTAAGCTAATATTCCACATGGCTGTAATGGTTCTTTCATCACTCTAATTCCAAAGGTGGGTAGCTCATTGAAAGTTATACATTATCGACCACTTAGTTTGATTGTGTTAGGATACAAACTCATTGCTAAGTTGTTGGCTAATCGACGATTTAAGATAAAATCTTTCAAAGGTAAAAGTCGATAGATAAACGAGGATGTTTGAAGTATGTTGCTACTTTAGATTTTTCGGCAAATATAAGTGTTGTGCCTATTTGGGTGTTGACATTATCCGAGACTGAATTAAGTTTTAGAATCTAGAGTTTTTCCGGTAAGTGGAACTTAACGTACGAGTCTTGTACCTATTTAATCTCATCTTGTCGTA
Organism: Lactuca serriola; assembly: GCF_051521515.1. Classification (NCBI taxonomy): domain Eukaryota; kingdom Viridiplantae; phylum Streptophyta; class Magnoliopsida; order Asterales; family Asteraceae; genus Lactuca; species Lactuca serriola. The sequence goes on along the minus strand of NC_136412.1, from coordinate 262,161,037 downwards.
TCTTATATTTATAACTAAGGGTAATATTGATATGAGACGAAAAGCGATGCCGGGGGACCAAGTCATGAGCACGAGGAATTCTTATGATGACGTAGAGAACAAGATACAGATAGAATGAGAGGAGAAGATTGATGTGATGGATGGAATTTGGAATTTGAAGCAAAAGGGGGTTGATAGCAGTCAAGTTACTTCATCAATTACATCCACGCGATCACTTTACAATTCCTTTATTTTAGAAGCTTGTTTTGAGTTTCGAGTCCCATTAATGGAGACCCACGGCTAGATATAGTACTACTTGAAAGTTGAAATGGACGGCTTAAATGATGCGGTGATGCTGTTAGAACATGGACTATAGCACCTTTATGTAGATTCAACTGAAAAAATAAACATCACAGATGGTAAAACAAGAGCGGGCATTGAGTTTCGATTGTCGAAGATGGATTTTTCCGTTTCATCCATTAACTAAATTCGAATATAATGTTATTTATTGAGCGTTTTTTTATTCTAAATATATTTGTTCGGTAAAAGTCATCCCGTAAATGTTAGAATCGAATTGGAAGTGATTTTAGGTGAAGATGATGAAAAGAGCAGGACATGTTGGTTGAAAAAGCGGATAGTATCTTGGAAAGGAACAGCGAACAATTACGGGAAACATAATGTATGGTTGAATATTCAATACCTGAGAGCGAGAGCGGGATGACATAACGAAGAAAGGGTTGCCCGGAAAAATAATTTTTGTGAGGTTTTCAAACGAGTAAGAAATGTGTTGGATATGATTATAAATTTATATGGTTTGAAGATGTAATGTGATTTTTATCAGCAAAACAAGCTAAAAGGATTATGTTGATTAAAAACACATATTTTGATAGAATGGATTTTAAGAAGTCGGACTTATCTGAGAAGTTTGAGTTTGTCCATTAGCTGTTGTGTTTACTTAATAGATATGTGATAAAAACAAAATGGAGAAATTAAAGCAAAGCATAGTAGGTACATGAGTGGAAGGAGCCATTTGTAATCGAGCATGAAATGAAGTTGTGCTGTTTGTTGGCGTGGAGTGAATTTAAACTACAGAAAAATAAGAAAAGAAAAAGCAATGCAATCATAAACACATATGCATATGCAGTAGTAGAGTGTAAGTTTGATTTGAATATATATAGAGAAAGTAAAGAAGTAAAAGAATAATACTCCATTGAAGTTGTTTTTGTTGGTGAAGGAAGGGAGCTGGCAGCGAAAGCGAAAGTGTCTGCATCCGAATTCCCACATCGGGTGAATGAAGGAAGCAGGCAAGAGGGAGGCGAGTACAAAAAGGGAAGCCCTGGAGGGGAATAAGCATACCTTTCTCGGCCTTTTGGCTAAGATCAAGTGTAGTATCTGTTCTTATCAGTTTAATATCTGATATGTGGGCCATCGGCCCACTCGATATTAATCTTATTTTTTATGGGGGAAGGCCCGTTACAGTAGCTTGCTGCTGGGGTTCTTCATGTGTCGCCTTGGTCTTACACTACAGCCAAGGCCCGGCGTACCCCTCCAATACTTGGTCCAATGTTTAAGAATAGCTTAAAGCTTTTATACTTGAAAAGTCTTAAAAATTTGAAACAAGTCTTTGCTGTGTCTGATGTGAACCCACTCCCGTAAGTTTATAAAATCGTCTTGGAATCCTTCACACACCAATGTGGGAGCAGTCACTAATATATACCTACACAAACTTAAATTTCCTTTTGATTAACAATTCCACCAACACATTGTAATTGGACTTCGCGTCATGTAAAACAAAACCATCTCCAACGACATCAAGGGATTTTGGTTCTTCGAAACCATCTGATGGTTTCTTTCTAGTCCAACTTATCATCAACTTGTATGACTATCCTGGTACCCCACAAGCAGGATTGCAGTGGGAAAGACAATCAGTCTGAAGAGATGACGACAAAGGTCCGTCTTACTTATAAAAGCTTCGGGAAATGTTGTCCCATCAAAACATAACACCAACGCCAAATAGAAGCTTCCGCCCGCAATGTCGACACTACCGTGCAATCGATTTACTTTTTATGTAATCTGATTTAATGTTTATGTTATTGAAAATAATCATACTTCACACATCATACTTTTTGTTTAAACAATACAGAACATGACACAATTATATATGAGAAACCAATCACTTCAACTTATATAGAACGGAATACGATATACCGTAAACACTAAACCTAGAATCTCATAGACTCCGACTTGCTTGATGCAACAATTACGGACCGATCGGCCGGAAATCTATAATTTGCGCCTTATCGGGGCATGTTTAACCCAAACCCTAATATCTACCTTAGGGTCTCTCGGTTTAAGATACAGGGGAATTGAAAACGCATCATTGACATGACGATTTGTTTGTAATTTTTCTTCGTAAGCGGTACCTATTTTAAATTGCAAACTTGTATTTAACATAACGAAATAAACCCCTAGTTAAAAGCATGTAACCATTTCTTAAATACAAATAACTTATTTGAAATGGATCATTGAAATGCTATATTGTGGGGACATCTCGATAAACTGATTGCTTTGTATTAGCCGTATTAAATATATAAGAAACGCTAGGACATATGTGATTTTATTTTTGGTAAGATTTTTTTTTTTTTTTTAGATTTTTCTTTGCAGGCACGCATCAACATACATGAAGAGAACCCGAGTTAGATCCCTAAGAACATTTCCAATCAACGACTAAGTTATTGAGATTGGATTTTTGAAATGTTATATTACGTGGACATCTAGATAAAATTAATTTTGTGGCTAAATTCTATTACATTATAGAAACTTTCTACATGAGACTCTCCCTTGGCCCGAACCTCCTGAAAATTCTAGCTCTTCCAGAGTGGTATCTCATTGATGTCTCGGACCCCCCCTCCACCGGAAGGAGGCCTTCTTCGCATTCCACCTAAGGGGTACAGGAAAAGCCCAAAGTCAATCATAGGGAACAGGAGGCCTTCTTTGCATTCCACCAAAGGTGTGAAGGAAAAGACCAAAGTCAATCATATGGAATAGAAAAAGTAAAGCTTTATAGGGTATTCTGTCCATTTCTGTCCATGTGCAAGTAGAAGGGGTAGAAAGCATGTTCTTTTGGTACAACTCCTCTTTCTTCATTGAAACTAGCTAGCTATCTTTGAAGTCAAGTACTTAGCCGCAAAGGCAAGTCCATCACGGGCACTACCCGACTTATTTCGGTAATCCCATAGTTAATGGCTCATTTCACTCTTTTTATATAAGAAATACGTGGAGTCAATGGCTTCCTATCCTCCTGACCAAGTCGCTACATGGTCTATGTAACTGAGCTAACACGTATAGGAACTTATGTGATGTTATTTTTAGTATAAATGTTAAAAAGTGAAATATCAAACCGATACTGCAAAGCTCAAATATATTTTCAAAATACAACACCAACATTACATAAGTTTAAAAAATCAAAATCCTAGTTATTTTTCGATATAAGGGCATGAAATCAGGTGTTGGATGAAAATGAAAGATGAATACGCTTCAAAGTGGTAAACCACATACAATGTTAATTGTGAAACGTTTTGAAAAAAAAAACTAGGGTTGACCTCTATATAGCGTTCTGGTGGGCGCCCGGGGGGGGGGGGGGGTCATTGTTAATGGTGTTTGGAAAGAAAATCGAATCAAACGAGAACCCTAATTTAAAAAAGGTGGGAGATTTGTCTTTCACGACATTTGATACAACTTTTTCAGGGGGATTTGGAGATGAAGGATCTATGGAAGATAGGTTAAAATATAGAGTGGTTGTAGAGGTTTATATGTCAAGGAAGTTGTTAGGGATGAAGCTTTCTATTGCCAAATTCTTAGATGTTGATAATAAGTAGTGTTTGATTCAAAACTTTTGCACCATATCGATTGGGAGATTTCTTTTATTTTCTTCGACTGCGAGGTTTATAAGGGAAGAGAAAATAATATGAGCCCACACAGATCAACCAAGACCACAAGTAAATTCAAATGGTAAGAAAACTCAATTTAGGAAGGAAATTCAAAATATTATGCCTCGATGTCAACGGGGAAGGGGAGACACATAGTCAACATGAACATATAATATTTTTTAGGAATAAAATATATGTAGATTGTGCTTGACTTATTGTGTATGGATCTTGGGTGTCTTCAGAATGTGAATCTCAATGAAATCTTGTATAAGGTGTGTAGTGAAGAATGATTTAACGAAATTAAAGTTAACTGTATTGTGGGACGTGCGTGTGTATTGGATTTAAGTATCAAAATCCTTGCATTAAGTTCAGAAAATACGAAGAGAATATTGGTACTTTAAGGAGATGAGGTTGTTAACAAATAACTTTTTGGTTGATGAAAGGATGGTGTGGCTTGAAATTGAGGGCGTTCCTTTTCGATGTGTGCTTGTACATCTGTTGCATTCAAGAAAATTGCAATTTCTTGGGATGAAGCTATGTTTATTGACAGGGATAAAAAATAAAGACACATTTAAGGGGGGAGCATCTTTAAAAACCATCATAAAATCACAAAATAGAAGAGTTTGTTACGGTGGAAATTGAAGAGGTGAAGTATAAAGTGTGCGTGAAAGGGATTAGATGACAGATTCATAACATTTAAAAGAATATGGATGATATAAGCCAACAAGAAGAATACAGTAACTCGGTTAATGGCGATGATGTGAGTGGAAACGAGGAGGAGGATGTTTTTGTGGAGGGTGTTCAATATACACGGGTCAATAAAATCAAGTTGGAAAGATAAAGGTATACGCGAGAGGGATGACATGTGTTTTGAGGGTGATAGTACTAATCCGAACAAACAAATATCTAGGGAAGACATGGCCACTCTGAAAGCATAACTAATGATAAGGAAAGATTAAAAAAAGTCAAATAATGCCAATGAAGATGGAAGTTCGTCTTAATCCATGTCAAAACCACGAGGGTTTGATGGGGGTCGATTTCATTGGGTTGGTGTCGAGGGGTTCCGGAAGCAACCCACCGCCAAGGAACATGATTTTGATGTCGAGAATTCGTTGGATAAGCCGGTTTATTCATCCTCCTACCAAGCCACGTCAGGAAATCGAAAGGGTATGAATCATACATTCTTAAATTATCGAGTGAGAACACAACGGATAATTGAATATTCTTTCTCTTAAATATTAGTGGCATCGGGAGCAACGACAAACCGAATAAAGACATGAAGTTGTGTAGAACGCATATTGTTAAATTTTTTGGGATTCAAGGAACATGTATGGTCCGTTACACAATGGATAATTGAATATTCTTTCTCTTAAATATTAGTGGGATCGGGAGCAACGACAAACCGAATAAAGACATGAAGTTGTGTAGAACGCATATTGTTAAATTTTTTGGGATTCAAGAAACATGTATGGTCCATTAGATCTTGTAAAATTATAGAGTATTTAGGGAAAGGGCCAAAGGGTTATTACTATGCATTTGGGATCCTTCGGTAGTTGAATTGAATAGATTTAATGGGAAGGAATAAATTATTATTGTCGAAGGGGAGTGGGTGTTTCCTAAGTTTTTCATGAATACACAATTTATACAAGTTTTCTATCAGATTCACATTTCGAGAGGGTAGGTTTGGTTTTTTCTCAAGATACGACAAATTCATTTAATGATTTCATTCATAAAAGAAGGGTTACTTGATAAGAAACATTCTATGGGTGGGTATGATTTTACCCAAATTAGTGTTAATGGTGGAAAATTAGCAAATTGGATAGATTTTCAGTTTTCAGGAATCTTGTAGATATTTCGGGTTTTATGTCACCAGCGTTGGAGAAATCAATTCCATATTAGAGACACGTTTTTTTTTCAAACATGTGGTGGCAGCTTTCAACTTGTATAATTGTTGCATGAAATGGGATGATTTTGACGATGTGAGATTGATCAAGGAAAATGCCACTCCAAAAGTAATGGGGGATCGTTTGAATATTTTGAGAAAAATCATGATTACGAGAAATTGAAAACTTTAGATGTTATTAAAGAAGCTAAGATTTAACGGAGAATTTGAAGGGGACGGAAAAGCAAAGTACGTTGACAGTATTCTTAGTATTCTTAATAGAATAAACGTGCAACTTATTATTCGTGGTAAAAAAACAGTCAATTAGCAGCATGGTCCTGCAAATTGGTGATAAGATTATTTTAGTAATAAATAAAATTTAACAGGTTCGATGGCAAGAGTGTTCAAAAACATAGCACACGGTGTACAAATCTCGTGTCATATCAAGACGATTGTTCGGAAGTTCTGTGCACGATTGAGGAAATTAAAAGTGTTGTTTGGTCGTGCGAAGGGGATAAAGTTCCGGGTGCAAATGGCTTCTCGAAGTATGATATTTTTGATGGTGTCACGGAGTTTCTTATTTAAGCTAATATTCCACATGGCTGTAATGGTTCTTTCATCACTCTAATTCCAAAGGTGGGTAGCTCATTGAAAGTTATACATTATCGACCACTTAGTTTGATTGTGTTAGGATACAAACTCATTGCTAAGTTGTTGGCTAATCGACGATTTAAGATAAAATCTTTCAAAGGTAAAAGTCGATAGATAAACGAGGATGTTTGAAGTATGTTGCTACTTTAGATTTTTCGGCAAATATAAGTGTTGTGCCTATTTGGGTGTTGACATTATCCGAGACTGAATTAAGTTTTAGAATCTAGAGTTTTTCCGGTAAGTGGAACTTAACGTACGAGTCTTGTACCTATTTAATCTCATCTTGTCGTATCTTATATTTATAACTAAGGGTAATATTGATATGAGACGAAAAGCGATGCCGGGGGACCAAGTCATGAGCACGAGGAATTCTTATGATGACGTAGAGAACAAGATACAGATAGAATGAGAGGAGAAGATTGATGTGATGGATGAAATTTGGAATTTGAAGCAAAAGGGGGTTGATAGCAGTCAAGTTACTTCATCAATTACATCCACGCGATCACTTTACAATTCCTTTATTTTAGAAGCTTGTTTTGAGTTTCGAGTCCCATTAATGGAGACCCACGGCTAGATATAGTACTACTTGAAAGTTGAAATGGACGGCTTAAATGATGCGGTGATGCTGTTAGAACATGGACTATAGCACCTTTATGTAGATTCAACTGAAAAAATAAACATCACAGATGGTAAAACAAGAGCGGGCATTGAGTTTCGATTGTCGAAGATGGATTTTTCCGTTTCATCCATTAACTAAATTCGAATATAATGTTATTTATTGAGCGTTTTTTTATTCTAAATATATTTGTTCGGTAAAAGTCATCCCGTAAATGTTAGAATCGAATTGGAAGTGATTTTAGGTGAAGATGATGAAAAGAGCGGGACATGTTGGTAGAAAAAGCGGATAGTATCTTGGAAAGGAACAACGAACAATTACGGGCTTTTTCTTGGGTCGTAGTTCTTGAGTCCAATTTGGAGTTCAATGGTTTCAGTGAAATTATGCTTCTTCTCTTTTGCATCTGTGGTGATTTGAGTAATGGCTTCTTTTAGGGCTTCACTCTGAAGCTCACTCTGAAATCACATATTGAGATATTAGTTGTTGATGAATTAGATAGTTGAGCCTAACACAGCCAGCATGTATTTAAAAATCTTAAAGAGCTAAGAACAACCATTTTATAAGATGATGCTGACAGAATCATGAGATTTGAACACCTGAGTAAAATGGTCGAATTCTCCACATATTTTACAAATTATTTCTTCTTCTTTTCATTTCTTCCAATTCCTTTCAGTATCTTTAGATTTCGCCTCCCAGACCATAGAATCATGAGATTTGAATACCTGAGTAATGGGACCTTTTGTTCCCCCCCCCCCCCCCCCCCGACCCACTTGCGATTAGCTTCCCAACTAGTAGAATCAGCGGGAACATCTTCCGATCCAATGAAGTTAGTCAATCTAATGAAAAAAATTGAGATTCTAACTCACGAAACTTGAGAAAAGACTATGATGTGAATATAACAACTTTACCCCTACAACCAACACTTTGAGAATAAACAATATTGAACCAAAATACTTACAAATTAATTGGAATTCACCTGGGGCCTCTTGTGTTAACACCTAAGTTCTCCGAATAATTCTTTGAATTCGAGATTTTAGATTTGGTCGACGTCATTGATGAGGAGACCTCGCAGATCAATTACGATTTACCTTCGCTTTATCTTCTTGTTCTCCTGTTGATGATTTCAGACTCCGTCTCCACGCTTACATGATATTTTTTCAGAAAGGGGCTTTATGGAGCATTGGGGGTTTTCTTTATTTCATAACCCTCGCATTACTGAGTTGAGAGAAAACGAGAGAAGCGGAAGCTTGGAAGAAAATAAAACCCTAGCACATGCTAGATAGAAGGGAGGTAGCGATGGCTTAGGGTTTTAAGAGAGACGGGAGGTAGAGAATGAAGGGAGATCTAGAGGAGAGAGTATCAGAGAGGGGAGAGTGGATTGCAAATTTGAAAGATAGATAGAAGGTAGAAAAAACGAGGCGTGTTTTAAAAATTTTGGGGTTTTCGTTTCCCCCCTTGTCAACTAAAAGCGCGTTTCATTAAAATTATAAAGCGACAAGTACAGACGACGCACGTTTAAGATAAAGCGCCCTCCGTGTTTTTGATTTTTTTCTTGAGACACTAAATTAAGGGCACGCAATAATGCGTGACGTAAATCCTTAAATTTTTTGGAAAGATAACACTATTTTAAGGGCACGCCCTTTTACGTATCATTAATCAGTGCGTGTCGTAAAAAGCGTGTCATTAAAGGGCTGTTTTCTAGTAGTGGGATTAGATGACAGATTCATAACATTTAAAAGAATATGGATGATATAAGCCAACAAGAAGAATATAGTAACTCGGTTAATGGCGATGATGTGAGTGGAAACGAGGAGGAGGATGTTTTTGTGGAGGCTGTTCAACATACACGGGTCAATCAAATCAAGTTGGAAAGATAAAGGTATACGTGAGAGGGATGACATGTGTTTTGAGGGTGATAGTACTAATCCGAGCAAACAAATATCTATGGAAGACATGGCCACTGTGAAAGCATAACTAATGATAAGGAAAGATCAAAAAAGTCAAATAATGCCAATGAAGATGGAAGTTCGTCTTAATCCATGTCGAAACCACGAGGGTTTGATGGGGGTTGACATTATCGGAAACTGAATTAAGTTTTAGAATCTAGAGTTTTTCCGGTAAGTGGAACTTAACGTACGAGTCTTGTACCTATTTAATCTCATCTTGTCATATCTTATATTTATAACTATGGGCAATATTGATATGAGACGAAAAGCGATGCCGGGGGACCAAGTCATGAGCACGAGGAATTCTTATGGTGACGTAGAGAACAAGATACAGATAGAATGAGAGGAGAAGATTGATGTGATGGATGAAATTTGGAATTTGAAGCAAAAGGGGGTTGATAGTAGTCAAGTTACTTCATCAATTACATCCACGCGATCACTTGAATTACAATTCCTTTTTTTAGAAGCTTGTTTTGAGTGTCAAGTCCCATTAATGGAGACCCACTGCTAGATATCGTACTACTTGAAAGTTGAAATGGACGGCTTAAATGATGTGGTGATGCTGTTAGAACATGGACTATAGCACCTTTAAGTAGATTCAACTGAAAAAATAAACATCACAGATGGTAAAACAAGAGCGGGCATTGAGTTTCGATTGTCGAAGATGGATTTTTCCGTTTCATCCATTAACTAAATTCGAATATAATGTTATTTATTGAGCGTTTTTTTATTCTAAATATATTTGTTCGGTAAAAGTCATCCCGTAAATGTTAGAATCGAATTGGAAGTGATTTTAGGTGAAGATGATGAAAAGAGCGGGACATGTTGGTAGAAAAAGCGGATAGTATCTTGGAAAGGAACAACGAACAATTACGGGCTTTTTCTTGGGTCGTAGTTCTTGAGTCCAATTTGGAGTTCAATGGTTTCAGTGAAATTATGCTTCTTCTCTTTTGCATCTGTGGTGATTTGAGTAATGGCTTCTTTTAGGGCTTCACTCTGAAGCTCACTCTGAAAATCACATATTGAGATATTAGTTGTTGATGAATTAGATAGTTGAGCCTAACACAGCCAGCATGTATTTAAAAATCTTAAAGAGCTAAGAACAACCATTTTATAAGATGATGCTGACAGAATCATGAGATTTGAACACCTGAGTAAAATGGTCGAATTCTCCACATATTTTACAAATTATTTCTTCTTCTTTTCATTTCTTCCAATTCCTTTCAGTATCTTTAGATTTCGCCTCCCAGACCATAGAATCATGAGATTTGAATATCTGAGTAATGGGACCTTTTGTTCCCCCCCCCCCCCCCCCCCGACCCACTTGCGATTAGCTTCCCAACTAGTAGAATCAGCGGGAACATCTTCCGATCCAATGAAGTTAGTCAATCTAATGAAAAAAATTGAGATTCTAACTCACGAAACTTGAGAAAAGACTATGATGTGAATATAACAACTTTACCCCTACAACCAACACTTTGAGAATAAACAATATTGAACCAAAATACTTACAAATTAATTGGAATTCACCTGGGACCTCTTGTGTTAACACCTAAGTTCTCCGAATAATTCTTTGAATTCGAGATTTTAGATTTGGTCGACGTCATTGATGAGGAGACCTCGCAGATCAATTACGATTTACCTTCGCTTTATCTTCTTGTTCTCCTGTTGATGATTTCAGACTCCGTCTCCACGCTTACATGATATTTTTTCAGAAAGGGGCTTTGTGGAGCATTGGGGGTTTTCTTTATTTCATAACCCTCGCATTACTGAGTTGAGAGAAAACGAGAGAAGCGGAAGCTTGGAAGAAAATAAAACCCTAGCACATGCTAGATAGAAGGGAGGCAGCGATGGCTTAGGGTTTTAAGAGAGACGGGAGGTAGAGAATGAAGGGAGATCTAGAGGAGAGAGTATCAGAGAGGGGAGAGTGGATTGCAAATTTGAAAGATAGATAGAAGGTAGAAAAAACGAGGCGTGTTTTAAAAATTTTGGGGTTTTCGTTTCCCCCCTTGTCAACTAAAAGCGCGTTTCATTAAAATTATAAAGCGACAAGTACAGACGACGCACGTTTAAGATAAAGCGCCCTCCGTGTTTTTGATTTTTTTCTTGAGACACTAAATTAAGGGCACGCAATAATGCGTGACGTAAATCCTTAAATTTTTTGGAAAGATAACACTATTTTAAGGGCACGCCCTTTTACGTATCATTAATCAGTGCGTGTCGTAAAAAGCGTGTCATTAAAGGTCTGTTTTCTAGTAGTGGGATTAGATGACAGATTCATAACATTTAAAGGAATATGGATGATATAAGCCAACAAGAAGAATATAGTAACTCGGTTAATGGCGATGATGTGAGTGGAAACGAGGAGGAGGATGTTTTTGTGGAGGCTGTTCAACATACACGGGTCAATCAAATCAAGTTGGAAAGATAAAGGTATACGTGAGAGGGATGACATGTGTTTTGAGGGTGATAGTACTAATCCGAGCAAACAAATATCTATGGAAGACATGGCCACTGTGAAAGCATAACTAATGATAAGGAAAGATCAAAAAAGTCAAATAATGCCAATGAAGATGGAAGTTCGTCTTAATCCATGTCGAAACCACGAGGGTTTGATGGGGGTCGATTTCATTGTGTTGGTGTCGAGGGGTTCCGGAAGCAACCCACCGTCAAGGAACATGATTTTGATGTCGAGAATTCGTTGGATAAGCCGGTTTATTCATCCTCCTACTAAGCCACGCCAGAAAATCGAAAGGGTATGAATCATACATTCTTAAATTATCGAGTGAGAACACAATGGATAATTGAATATTCTTTCTCTTAAATATTAGTGGGATCGGGAGCAACGACAAACCGAATAAAGACATGAAGTTGTGTAGAATGCATATTGTTAAATTTTTTGGGATTCAAGAAACATGTATGGTCCGTTAGATCTTGTAAAATTATAGAGTATTTAGGGAAAGGGCCAATGGGTTATTACTATGCATTTGGGATCCTTCGGTGGTTGAATTGAATAGATTTAATGGGAAGGAATAAATTATTATTGTCGAAGGGGAGTGGGTGTTTCCTAAGTTTTTCATGAATACACAATTTATACAAGTTTTCTATCAGATTCACATTCCGAGAGGGTAGGTTTGGTTTTTCCTCAAGATACGACAAATTCATTTAATGATTTCATTCATAAAAGAAGGGTTACTTGATAAGAAACATTCTATGGGTGGGTATGATTTTACCCAATTAGTGTTAATGGTGAAAAATTAGCAAACTGGATAGATTTTCAGTTTTCAGGAATCTTGTAGATATTTCGGGTTTAATGTCACCATCGTTGGAGAAATCAATTCCATATTAGAGACACGTTTTTTTTTTTCAAACATGTGGTGGCAGCTTTCAACTTGTATAATTGTTGCATGAAATGGGATTATTTTGACGATGTGAGATTGATCAAGGAAAATGCCACTCCAAAAGTAATGGGGGATCGTTTGAATATTTTGAGAAAAATCATGATTACGAGAAATTGAAAACTTTAGATGTTATTAAAGAAGCTAAGATTAAACGAAGAATTTGAAGGGGACGGAAAAGCAAAGTACGTTGACAGTATTCTTAGTATTCTTAATAGAAGACACATGCAACTTATTATTCGTGGTACAAAAACAGTCAATTAGCAGCATGATCCGCAAATTGGTGAGAAGATTATTTTAGTAATAAATAAAATTTAACAGGTTCGAAGGCGAGAGTGTTCAAAAACATAGCACACGGTGTACAAATCTCGTGTCATATCAAGACGATTGTTCGGAAGTTCTGTGCACGATTGAGGAAATTAAAAGTGTTGTTTGGTCGTGCGAAGGGGATAAAGTTCCGGGTGCAAATGGCTTCTCGAACTATGATATTTTTGATGGTGTCACGGAGTTTCTTATTTAAGCTAATATTCCACATGGCTGTAATGGTTCTTTCATCACTCTAATTCCAAAGGTGGGTAGCTCATTGAAAGTTATACATTATCGACCACTTAGTTTGATTGTGTTAGGATACAAACTCATTGCTAAGTTGTTGGCTAATCGACGATTTAAGATAAAATCTTTCAAAGGTAAAAGTCGATAGATAAACGAGGATGTTTGAAGTATGTTGCTACTTTAGATTTTTCGGCAAATATAAGTGTTGTGCCTATTTGGGTGTTGACATTATCCGAGACTGAATTAAGTTTTAGAATCTAGAGTTTTTCCGGTAAGTGGAACTTAACGTACGAGTCTTGTACCTATTTAATCTCATCTTGTCGTATCTTATATTTATAACTAAGGGTAATATTGATATGAGACGAAAAGCGATGCCGGGGGACCAAGTCATGAGCACGAGGAATTCTTATGATGACGTAGAGAACAAGATACAGATAGAATGAGAGGAGAAGATTGATGTGATGGATGAAATTTGGAATTTGAAGCAAAAGGGGGTTGATAGCAGTCAAGTTACTTCATCAATTACATCCACGCGATCACTTTACAATTCCTTTATTTTAGAAGCTTGTTTTGAGTTTCGAGTCCCATTAATGGAGACCCACGGCTAGATATAGTACTACTTGAAAGTTGAAATGGACGGCTTAAATGATGCGGTGATGCTGTTAGAACATGGACCATAGCACCTTTATGTAGATTCAACTGAAAAAATAAACATCACAGATGGTAAAACAAGAGCGGGCATTGAGTTTCGATTGTCGAAGATGGATTTTTCCGTTTCATCCATTAACTAAATTCGAATATAATGTTATTTATTGAGCGTTTTTTTATTCTAAATATATTTGTTCGGTAAAAGTCATCCCGTAAATGTTAGAATCGAATTGGAAGTGATTTTAGGTGAAGATGATGAAAAGAGCGGGACATGTTGGTTGAAAAAGCGGATAGTATCTTGGAAAGGAACAGCGAACAATTACGGGAAACATAATGTATGGTTGAATATTCAATACCTGAGAGCGAGAGCGGGATGACATAACGAAGAAAGGGTTGCCCGGAAAAATAATTTTTGTGAGGTTTTCAAACGAGTAAGAAATGTGTTGGATATGATTATAAATTTATATGGTTTGAAGATGTAATGTGATTTTTATCAGCAAAACAAGCTAAAAGGATTATGTTGATTAAAAACACATATTTTGATAGAATGGATTTTAAGAAGTCGGACTTATCTGAGAAGTTTGAGTTTGTCCATTAGCTGTTGTGTTTACTTAATAGATATGTGATAAAAACAAAATGGAGAAATTAAAGCAAAGCATAGTAGGTACATGAGTGGAAGGAGCCATTTGTAATCGAGCATGAAATGAAGTTGTGCTGTTTGTTGGCGTGGAGTGAATTTAAACTACAGAAAAATAAGAAAAGAAAAAGCAATGCAATCATAAACACATATGCATATGCAGTAGTAGAGTGTAAGTTTGATTTGAATATATATAGAGAAAGTAAAGAAGTAAAAGAATAATACTCCATTGAAGTTGTTTTTGTTGGTGAAGGAAGGGAGCTGGCAGCGAAAGCGAAAGTGTCTGCATCCGAATTCCCACATCGGGTGAATGAAGGAAGCAGGCAAGAGGGAGGCGAGTACAAAAAGGGAAGCCCTGGAGGGGAATAAGCATACCTTTCTCGGCCTTTTGGCTAAGATCAAGTGTAGTATCTGTTCTTATCAGTTTAATATCTGATATGTGGGCCATCGGCCCACTCGATATTAATCTTATTTTTTATGGGGGAAGGCCCGTTACAGTAGCTTGCTGCTGGGGTTCTTCATGTGTCGCCTTGGTCTTACACTACAGCCAAGGCCCGGCGTACCCCTCCAATACTTGGTCCAATGTTTAAGAATAGCTTAAAGCTTTTATACTTGAAAAGTCTTAAAAATTTGAAACAAGTCTTTGCTGTGTCTGATGTGAACCCACTCCCGTAAGTTTATAAAATCGTCTTGGAATCCTTCACACACCAATGTGGGAGCAGTCACTAATATATACCTACACAAACTTAAATTTCCTTTTGATTAACAATTCCACCAACACATTGTAATTGGACTTCGCGTCATGTAAAACAAAACCATCTCCAACGACATCAAGGGATTTTGGTTCTTCGAAACCATCTGATGGTTTCTTTCTAGTCCAACTTATCATCAACTTGTATGACTATCCTGGTACCCCACAAGCAGGATTGCAGTGGGAAAGACAATCAGTCTGAAGAGATGACGACAAAGGTCCGTCTTACTTATAAAAGCTTCGGGAAATGTTGTCCCATCAAAACATAACACCAACGCCAAATAGAAGCTTCCGCCCGCAATGTCGACACTACCGTGCAATCGATTTACTTTTTATGTAATCTGATTTAATGTTTATGTTATTGAAAATAATCATACTTCACACATCATACTTTTTGTTTAAACAATACAGAACATGACACAATTATATATGAGAAACCAATCACTTCAACTTATATAGAACGGAATACGATATACCGTAAACACTAAACCTAGAATCTCATAGACTCCGACTTGCTTGATGCAACAATTACGGACCGATCGGCCGGAAATCTATAATTTGCGCCTTATCGGGGCATGTTTAACCCAAACCCTAATATCTACCTTAGGGTCTCTCGGTTTAAGATACAGGGGAATTGAAAACGCATCATTGACATGACGATTTGTTTGTAATTTTTCTTCGTAAGCGGTACCTATTTTAAATTGCAAACTTGTATTTAACATAACGAAATAAACCCCTAGTTAAAAGCATGTAACCATTTCTTAAATACAAATAACTTATTTGAAATGGATCATTGAAATGCTATATTGTGGGGACATCTCGATAAACTGATTGCTTTGTATTAGCCGTATTAAATATATAAGAAACGCTAGGACATATGTGATTTTATTTTTGGTAAGATTTTTTTTTTTTTTTTAGATTTTTCTTTGCAGGCACGCATCAACATACATGAAGAGAACCCGAGTTAGATCCCTAAGAACATTTCCAATCAACGACTAAGTTATTGAGATTGGATTTTTGAAATGTTATATTACGTGGACATCTAGATAAAATTAATTTTGTGGCTAAATTCTATTACATTATAGAAACTTTCTACATGAGACTCTCCCTTGGCCCGAACCTCCTGAAAATTCTAGCTCTTCCAGAGTGGTATCTCATTGATGTCTCGGACCCCCCCTCCACCGGAAGGAGGCCTTCTTCGCATTCCACCTAAGGGGTACAGGAAAAGCCCAAAGTCAATCATAGGGAACAGGAGGCCTTCTTTGCATTCCACCAAAGGTGTGAAGGAAAAGACCAAAGTCAATCATATGGAATAGAAAAAGTAAAGCTTTATAGGGTATTCTGTCCATTTCTGTCCATGTGCAAGTAGAAGGGGTAGAAAGCATGTTCTTTTGGTACAACTCCTCTTTCTTCATTGAAACTAGCTAGCTATCTTTGAAGTCAAGTACTTAGCCGCAAAGGCAAGTCCATCACGGGCACTACCCGACTTATTTCGGTAATCCCATAGTTAATGGCTCATTTCACTCTTTTTATATAAGAAATACGTGGAGTCAATGGCTTCCTATCCTCCTGACCAAGTCGCTACATGGTCTATGTAACTGAGCTAACACGTATAGGAACTTATGTGATGTTATTTTTAGTATAAATGTTAAAAAGTGAAATATCAAACCGATACTGCAAAGCTCAAATATATTTTCAAAATACAACACCAACATTACATAAGTTTAAAAAATCAAAATCCTAGTTATTTTTCGATATAAGGGCATGAAATCAGGTGTTGGATGAAAATGAAAGATGAATACGCTTCAAAGTGGTAAACCACATACAATGTTAATTGTGAAACGTTTTGAAAAAAAAAACTAGGGTTGACCTCTATATAGCGTTCTGGTGGGCGCCCGGGGGGGGGGGGGGGGGTCATTGTTAATGGTGTTTGGAAAGAAAATCGAATCAAACGAGAACCCTAATTTAAAAAAGGTGGGAGATTTGTCTTTCACGACATTTGATACAACTTTTTCAGGGGGATTTGGAGATGAAGGATCTATGGAAGATAGGTTAAAATATAGAGTGGTTGTAGAGGTTTATATGTCAAGGAAGTTGTTAGGGATGAAGCTTTCTATTGCCAAATTCTTAGATGTTGATAATAAGTAGTGTTTGATTCAAAACTTTTGCACCATATCGATTGGGAGATTTCTTTTATTTTCTTCGACTGCGAGGTTTATAAGGGAAGAGAAAATAATATGAGCCCACACAGATCAACCAAGACCACAAGTAAATTCAAATGGTAAGAAAACTCAATTTAGGAAGGAAATTCAAAATATTATGCCTCGATGTCAACGGGGAAGGGGAGACACATAGTCAACATGAACATATAATATTTTTTAGGAATAAAATATATGTAGATTGTGCTTGACTTATTGTGTATGGATCTTGGGTGTCTTCAGAATGTGAATCTCAATGAAATCTTGTATAAGGTGTGTAGTGAAGAATGATTTAACGAAATTAAAGTTAACTGTATTGTGGGACGTGCGTGTGTATTGGATTTAAGTATCAAAATCCTTGCATTAAGTTCAGAAAATACGAAGAGAATATTGGTACTTTAAGGAGATGAGGTTGTTAACAAATAACTTTTTGGTTGATGAAAGGATGGTGTGGCTTGAAATTGAGGGCGTTCCTTTTCGATGTGTGCTTGTACATCTGTTGCATTCAAGAAAATTGCAATTTCTTGGGATGAAGCTATGTTTATTGACAGGGATAAAAAATAAAGACACATTTAAGGGGGGAGCATCTTTAAAAACCATCATAAAATCACAAAATAGAAGAGTTTGTTACGGTGGAAATTGAAGAGGTGAAGTATAAAGTGTGCGTGAAAGGGATTAGATGACAGATTCATAACATTTAAAAGAATATGGATGATATAAGCCAACAAGAAGAATACAGTAACTCGGTTAATGGCGATGATGTGAGTGGAAACGAGGAGGAGGATGTTTTTGTGGAGGGTGTTCAATATACACGGGTCAATAAAATCAAGTTGGAAAGATAAAGGTATACGCGAGAGGGATGACATGTGTTTTGAGGGTGATAGTACTAATCCGAACAAACAAATATCTAGGGAAGACATGGCCACTCTGAAAGCATAACTAATGATAAGGAAAGATTAAAAAAAGTCAAATAATGCCAATGAAGATGGAAGTTCGTCTTAATCCATGTCAAAACCACGAGGGTTTGATGGGGGTCGATTTCATTGGGTTGGTGTCGAGGGGTTCCGGAAGCAACCCACCGCCAAGGAACATGATTTTGATGTCGAGAATTCGTTGGATAAGCCGGTTTATTCATCCTCCTACCAAGCCACGTCAGGAAATCGAAAGGGTATGAATCATACATTCTTAAATTATCGAGTGAGAACACAACGGATAATTGAATATTCTTTCTCTTAAATATTAGTGGCATCGGGAGCAACGACAAACCGAATAAAGACATGAAGTTGTGTAGAACGCATATTGTTAAATTTTTTGGGATTCAAGGAACATGTATGGTCCGTTACACAATGGATAATTGAATATTCTTTCTCTTAAATATTAGTGGGATCGGGAGCAACGACAAACCGAATAAAGACATGAAGTTGTGTAGAACGCATATTGTTAAATTTTTTGGGATTCAAGAAACATGTATGGTCCATTAGATCTTGTAAAATTATAGAGTATTTAGGGAAAGGGCCAAAGGGTTATTACTATGCATTTGGGATCCTTCGGTAGTTGAATTGAATAGATTTAATGGGAAAGAATAAATTATTATTGTCGAAGGGGAGTGGGTGTTTCCTAAGTTTTTCATGAATACACAATTTATACAAGTTTTCTATCAGATTCACATTTCGAGAGGGTAGGTTTGGTTTTTTCTCAAGATACGACAAATTCATTTAATGATTTCATTCATAAAAGAAGGGTTACTTGATAAGAAACATTCTATGGGTGGGTATGATTTTACCCAAATTAGTGTTAATGGTGGAAAATTAGCAAATTGGATAGATTTTCAGTTTTCAGGAATCTTGTAGATATTTCGGGTTTTATGTCACCAGCGTTGGAGAAATCAATTCCATATTAGAGACACGTTTTTTTTTCAAACATGTGGTGGCAGCTTTCAACTTGTATAATTGTTGCATGAAATGGGATGATTTTGACGATGTGAGATTGATCAAGGAAAATGCCACTCCAAAAGTAATGGGGGATCGTTTGAATATTTTGAGAAAAATCATGATTACGAGAAATTGAAAACTTTAGATGTTATTAAAGAAGCTAAGATTTAACGGAGAATTTGAAGGGGACGGAAAAGCAAAGTACGTTGACAGTATTCTTAGTATTCTTAATAGAATAAACGTGCAACTTATTATTCGTGGTAAAAAAACAGTCAATTAGCAGCATGGTCCTGCAAATTGGTGATAAGATTATTTTAGTAATAAATAAAATTTAACAGGTTCGATGGCAAGAGTGTTCAAAAACATAGCACACGGTGTACAAATCTCGTGTCATATCAAGACGATTGTTCGGAAGTTCTGTGCACGATTGAGGAAATTAAAAGTGTTGTTTGGTCATGCGAAGGGGATAAAGTTCCGGGTGCAAATGGCTTCTCGAAGTATGATATTTTTGATGGTGTCACGGAGTTTCTTATTTAAGCTAATATTCCACATGGCTGTAATGGTTCTTTCATCACTCTAATTCCAAAGGTGGGTAGCTCATTGAAAGTTATACATTATCGACCACTTAGTTTGATTGTGTTAGGATACAAACTCATTGCTAAGTTGTTGGCTAATCGACGATTTAAGATAAAATCTTTCAAAGGTAAAAGTCGATAGATAAACGAGGATGTTTGAAGTATGTTGCTACTTTAGATTTTTCGGCAAATATAAGTGTTGTGCCTATTTGGGTGTTGACATTATCCGAGACTGAATTAAGTTTTAGAATCTAGAGTTTTTCCGGTAAGTGGAACTTAACGTACGAGTCTTGTACCTATTTAATCTCATCTTGTCGTATCTTATATTTATAACTAAGGGTAATATTGATATGAGACGAAAAGCGATGCCGGGGGACCAAGTCATGAGCACGAGGAATTCTTATGATGACGTAGAGAACAAGATACAGATAGAATGAGAGGAGAAGATTGATGTGATGGATGAAATTTGGAATTTGAAGCAAAAGGGGGTTGATAGCAGTCAAGTTACTTCATCAATTACATCCACGCGATCACTTTACAATTCCTTTATTTTAGAAGCTTGTTTTGAGTTTCGAGTCCCATTAATGGAGACCCACGGCTAGATATAGTACTACTTGAAAGTTGAAATGGACGGCTTAAATGATGCGGTGATGCTGTTAGAACATGGACTATAGCACCTTTATGTAGATTCAACTGAAAAAATAAACATCACAGATGGTAAAACAAGAGCGGGCATTGAGTTTCGATTGTCGAAGATGGATTTTTCCGTTTCATCCATTAACTAAATTCGAATATAATGTTATTTATTGAGCGTTTTTTTATTCTAAATATATTTGTTCGGTAAAAGTCATCCCGTAAATGTTAGAATCGAATTGGAAGTGATTTTAGGTGAAGATGATGAAAAGAGCGGGACATGTTGGTAGAAAAAGCGGATAGTATCTTGGAAAGGAACAACGAACAATTACGGGCTTTTTCTTGGGTCGTAGTTCTTGAGTCCAATTTGGAGTTCAATGGTTTCAGTGAAATTATGCTTCTTCTCTTTTGCATCTGTGGTGATTTGAGTAATGGCTTCTTTTAGGGCTTCACTCTGAAGCTCACTCTGAAATCACATATTGAGATATTAGTTGTTGATGAATTAGATAGTTGAGCCTAACACAGCCAGCATGTATTTAAAAATCTTAAAGAGCTAAGAACAACCATTTTATAAGATGATGCTGACAGAATCATGAGATTTGAACACCTGAGTAAAATGGTCGAATTCTCCACATATTTTACAAATTATTTCTTCTTCTTTTCATTTCTTCCAATTCCTTTCAGTATCTTTAGATTTCGCCTCCCAGACCATAGAATCATGAGATTTGAATACCTGAGTAATGGGACCTTTTGTTCCCCCCCCCCCCCCCCCCCGACCCACTTGCGATTAGCTTCCCAACTAGTAGAATCAGCGGGAACATCTTCCGATCCAATGAAGTTAGTCAATCTAATGAAAAAAATTGAGATTCTAACTCACGAAACTTGAGAAAAGACTATGATGTGAATATAACAACTTTACCCCTACAACCAACACTTTGAGAATAAACAATATTGAACCAAAATACTTACAAATTAATTGGAATTCACCTGGGGCCTCTTGTGTTAACACCTAAGTTCTCCGAATAATTCTTTGAATTCGAGATTTTAGATTTGGTCGACGTCATTGATGAGGAGACCTCGCAGATCAATTACGATTTACCTTCGCTTTATCTTCTTGTTCTCCTGTTGATGATTTCAGACTCCGTCTCCACGCTTACATGATATTTTTTCAGAAAGGGGCTTTGTGGAGCATTGGGGGTTTTCTTTATTTCATAACCCTCGCATTACTGAGTTGAGAGAAAACGAGAGAAGCGGAAGCTTGGAAGAAAATAAAACCCTAGCACATGCTAGATAGAAGGGAGGTAGCGATGGCTTAGGGTTTTAAGAGAGACGGGAGGTAGAGAATGAAGGGAGATCTAGAGGAGAGAGTATCAGAGAGGGGAGAGTGGATTGCAAATTTGAAAGATAGATAGAAGGTAGAAAAAACGAGGCGTGTTTTAAAAATTTTGGGGTTTTCGTTTCCCCCCTTGTCAACTAAAAGCGCGTTTCATTAAAATTATAAAGCGACAAGTACAGACGACGCACGTTTAAAATAAAGCGCCCTCCGTGTTTTTGATTTTTTTCTTGAGACACTAAATTAAGGGCACGCAATAATGCGTGACGTAAATCCTTAAATTTTTTGGAAAGATAACACTATTTTAAGGGCACGCCCTTTTACGTATCATTAATCAGTGCGTGTCGTAAAAAGCGTGTCATTAAAGGGCTGTTTTCTAGTAGTGGGATTAGATGACAGATTCATAACATTTAAAAGAATATGGATGATATAAGCCAACAAGAAGAATATAGTAACTCGGTTAATGGCGATGATGTGAGTGGAAACGAGGAGGAGGATGTTTTTGTGGAGGCTGTTCAACATACACGGGTCAATCAAATCAAGTTGGAAAGATAAAGGTATACGTGAGAGGGATGACATGTGTTTTGAGGGTGATAGTACTAATCCGAGCAAACAAATATCTATGGAAGACATGGCCACTGTGAAAGCATAACTAATGATAAGGAAAGATCAAAAAAGTCAAATAATGCCAATGAAGATGGAAGTTCGTCTTAATCCATGTCGAAACCACGAGGGTTTGATGGGGGTTGACATTATCGGAAACTGAATTAAGTTTTAGAATCTAGAGTTTTTCCGGTAAGTGGAACTTAACGTACGAGTCTTGTACCTATTTAATCTCATCTTGTCATATCTTATATTTATAACTATGGGTAATATTGATATGAGACGAAAAGCGATGCCGGGGGACCAAGTCATGAGCACGAGGAATTCTTATGGTGACGTAGAGAACAAGATACAGATAGAATGAGAGGAGAAGATTGATGTGATGGATGAAATTTGGAATTTGAAGCAAAAGGGGGTTGATAGTAGTCAAGTTACTTCATCAATTATATCCACGCGATCACTTGAATTACAATTCCTTTTTTTAGAAGCTTGTTTTGAGTGTCAAGTCCCATTAATGGAGACCCACTGCTAGATATCGTACTACTTGAAAGTTGAAATGGACGGCTTAAATGATGTGGTGATGCTGTTAGAACATGGACTATAGCACCTTTAAGTAGATTCAACTGAAAAAATAAACATCACAGATGGTAAAACAAGAGCGGGCATTGAGTTTCGATTGTCGAAGATGGATTTTTCCGTTTCATCCATTAACTAAATTCGAATATAATGTTATTTATTGAGCGTTTTTTTATTCTAAATATATTTGTTCGGTAAAAGTCATCCCGTAAATGTTAGAATCGAATTGGAAGTGATTTTAGGTGAAGATGATGAAAAGAGCGGGACATGTTGGTAGAAAAAGCGGATAGTATCTTGGAAAGGAACAACGAACAATTACGGGCTTTTTCTTGGGTCGTAGTTCTTGAGTCCAATTTGGAGTTCAATGGTTTCAGTGAAATTATGCTTCTTCTCTTTTGCATCTGTGGTGATTTGAGTAATGGCTTCTTTTAGGGCTTCACTCTGAAGCTCACTCTGAAATCACATATTGAGATATTAGTTGTTGATGAATTAGATAGTTGAGCCTAACACAGCCAGCATGTATTTAAAAATCTTAAAGAGCTAAGAACAACCATTTTATAAGATGATGCTGACAGAATCATGAGATTTGAACACCTGAGTAAAATGGTCGAATTCTCCACATATTTTACAAATTATTTCTTCTTCTTTTCATTTCTTCCAATTCCTTTCAGTATCTTTAGATTTCGCCTCCCAGACCATAGAATCATGAGATTTGAATACCTGAGTAATGGGACCTTTTGTTCCCCCCCCCCCCCCGACCCACTTGCGATTAGCTTCCCAACTAGTAGAATCAGCGGGAACATCTTCCGATCCAATGAAGTTAGTCAATCTAATGAAAAAAATTGAGATTCTAACTCACGAAACTTGAGAAAAGACTATGATGTGAATATAACAACTTTACCCCTACAACCAACACTTTGAGAATAAACAATATTGAACCAAAATACTTACAAATTAATTGGAATTCACCTGGGACCTCTTGTGTTAACACCTAAGTTCTCCGAATAATTCTTTGAATTCGAGATTTTAGATTTGGTCGACGTCATTGATGAGGAGACCTCGCAGATCAATTACGATTTACCTTCGCTTTATCTTCTTGTTCTCCTGTTGATGATTTCAGACTCCGTCTCCACGCTTACATGATATTTTTTCAGAAAGGGGCTTTGTGGAGCATTGGGGGTTTTCTTTATTTCATAACCCTCGCATTACTGAGTTGAGAGAAAACGAGAGAAGCGGAAGCTTGGAAGAAAATAAAACCCTAGCACATGCTAGATAGAAGGGAGGTAGCGATGGCTTAGGGTTTTAAGAGAGACGGGAGGTAGAGAATGAAGGGAGATCTAGAGGAGAGAGTATCAGAGAGGGGAGAGTGGATTGCAAATTTGAAAGATAGATAGAAGGTAGAAAAAACGAGGCGTGTTTTAAAAATTTTGGGGTTTTCGTTTCCCCCCTTGTCAACTAAAAGCGCGTTTCATTAAAATTATAAAGCGACAAGTACAGACGACGCACGTTTAAAATAAAGCGCCCTCCGTGTTTTTGATTTTTTTCTTGAGACACTAAATTAAGGGCACGCAATAATGCGTGACGTAAATCCTTAAATTTTTTGGAAAGATAACACTATTTTAAGGGCACGCCCTTTTACGTATCATTAATCAGTGCGTGTCGTAAAAAGCGTGTCATTAAAGGGCTGTTTTCTAGTAGTGGGATTAGATGACAGATTCATAACATTTAAAAGAATATGGATGATATAAGCCAACAAGAAGAATATAGTAACTCGGTTAATGGCGATGATGTGAGTGGAAACGAGGAGGAGGATGTTTTTGTGGAGGCTGTTCAACATACACGGGTCAATCAAATCAAGTTGGAAAGATAAAGGTATACGTGAGAGGGATGACATGTGTTTTGAGGGTGATAGTACTAATCCGAGCAAACAAATATCTATGGAAGACATGGCCACTGTGAAAGCATAACTAATGATAAGGAAAGATCAAAAAAGTCAAATAATGCCAATGAAGATGGAAGTTCGTCTTAATCCATGTCGAAACCACGAGGGTTTGATGGGGGTTGACATTATCGGAAACTGAATTAAGTTTTAGAATCTAGAGTTTTTCCGGTAAGTGGAACTTAACGTACGAGTCTTGTACCTATTTAATCTCATCTTGTCATATCTTATATTTATAACTATGGGTAATATTGATATGAGACGAAAAGCGATGCCGGGGGACCAAGTCATGAGCACGAGGAATTCTTATGGTGACGTAGAGAACAAGATACAGATAGAATGAGAGGAGAAGATTGATGTGATGGATGAAATTTGGAATTTGAAGCAAAAGGGGGTTGATAGTAGTCAAGTTACTTCATCAATTATATCCACGCGATCACTTGAATTACAATTCCTTTTTTTAGAAGCTTGTTTTGAGTGTCAAGTCCCATTAATGGAGACCCACTGCTAGATATCGTACTACTTGAAAGTTGAAATGGACGGCTTAAATGATGTGGTGATGCTGTTAGAACATGGACTATAGCACCTTTAAGTAGATTCAACTGAAAAAATAAACATCACAGATGGTAAAACAAGAGCGGGCATTGAGTTTCGATTGTCGAAGATGGATTTTTCCGTTTCATCCATTAACTAAATTCGAATATAATGTTATTTATTGAGCGTTTTTTTATTCTAAATATATTTGTTCGGTAAAAGTCATCCCGTAAATGTTAGAATCGAATTGGAAGTGATTTTAGGTGAAGATGATGAAAAGAGCGGGACATGTTGGTAGAAAAAGCGGATAGTATCTTGGAAAGGAACAACGAACAATTACGGGCTTTTTCTTGGGTCGTAGTTCTTGAGTCCAATTTGGAGTTCAATGGTTTCAGTGAAATTATGCTTCTTCTCTTTTGCATCTGTGGTGATTTGAGTAATGGCTTCTTTTAGGGCTTCACTCTGAAGCTCACTCTGAAATCACATATTGAGATATTAGTTGTTGATGAATTAGATAGTTGAGCCTAACACAGCCAGCATGTATTTAAAAATCTTAAAGAGCTAAGAACAACCATTTTATAAGATGATGCTGACAGAATCATGAGATTTGAACACCTGAGTAAAATGGTCGAATTCTCCACATATTTTACAAATTATTTCTTCTTCTTTTCATTTCTTCCAATTCCTTTCAGTATCTTTAGATTTCGCCTCCCAGACCATAGAATCATGAGATTTGAATACCTGAGTAATGGGACCTTTTGTTCCCCCCCCCCCCCCCCGACCCACTTGCGATTAGCTTCCCAACTAGTAGAATCAGCGGGAACATCTTCCGATCCAATGAAGTTAGTCAATCTAATGAAAAAAATTGAGATTCTAACTCACGAAACTTGAGAAAAGACTATGATGTGAATATAACAACTTTACCCCTACAACCAACACTTTGAGAATAAACAATATTGAACCAAAATACTTACAAATTAATTGGAATTCACCTGGGACCTCTTGTGTTAACACCTAAGTTCTCCGAATAATTCTTTGAATTCGAGATTTTAGATTTGGTCGACGTCATTGATGAGGAGACCTCGCAGATCAATTACGATTTACCTTCGCTTTATCTTCTTGTTCTCCTGTTGATGATTTCAGACTCCGTCTCCACGCTTACATGATATTTTTTCAGAAAGGGGCTTTGTGGAGCATTGGGGGTTTTCTTTATTTCATAACCCTCGCATTACTGAGTTGAGAGAAAACGAGAGAAGCGGAAGCTTGGAAGAAAATAAAACCCTAGCACATGCTAGATAGAAGGGAGGTAGCGATGGCTTAGGGTTTTAAGAGAGACGGGAGGTAGAGAATGAAGGGAGATCTAGAGGAGAGAGTATCAGAGAGGGGAGAGTGGATTGCAAATTTGAAAGATAGATAGAAGGTAGAAAAAACGAGGCGTGTTTTAAAAATTTTGGGGTTTTCGTTTCCCCCCTTGTCAACTAAAAGCGCGTTTCATTAAAATTATAAAGCGACAAGTACAGACGACGCACGTTTAAGATAAAGCGCCCTCCGTGTTTTTGATTTTTTTCTTGAGACACTAAATTAAGGGCACGCAATAATGCGTGACGTAAATCCTTAAATTTTTTGGAAAGATAACACTATTTTAAGGGCACGCCCTTTTACGTATCATTAATCAGTGCGTGTCGTAAAAAGCGTGTCATTAAAGGGCTGTTTTCTAGTAGTGGGATTAGATGACAGATTCATAACATTTAAAAGAATATGGATGATATAAGCCAACAAGAAGAATATAGTAACTCGGTTAATGGCGATGATGTGAGTGGAAACGAGGAGGAGGATGTTTTTGTGGAGGCTGTTCAACATACACGGGTCAATCAAATCAAGTTGGAAAGATAAAGGTATACGTGAGAGGGATGACATGTGTTTTGAGGGTGATAGTACTAATCCGAGCAAACAAATATCTATGGAAGACATGGCCACTGTGAAAGCATAACTAATGATAAGGAAAGATCAAAAAAGTCAAATAATGCCAATGAAGATGGAAGTTCGTCTTAATCCATGTCGAAACCACGAGGGTTTGATGGGGGTTGACATTATCGGAAACTGAATTAAGTTTTAGAATCTAGAGTTTTTCCGGTAAGTGGAACTTAACGTACGAGTCTTGTACCTATTTAATCTCATCTTGTCATATCTTATATTTATAACTATGGGTAATATTGATATGAGACGAAAAGCGATGCCGGGGGACCAAGTCATGAGCACGAGGAATTCTTATGGTGACGTAGAGAACAAGATACAGATAGAATGAGAGGAGAAGATTGATGTGATGGATGAAATTTGGAATTTGAAGCAAAAGGGGGTTGATAGTAGTCAAGTTACTTCATCAATTACATCCACGCGATCACTTGAATTACAATTCCTTTTTTTAGAAGCTTGTTTTGAGTGTCGAGTCCCATTAATGGAGACCCACTGCTAGATATCGTACTACTTGAAAGTTGAAATGGACGGCTTAAATGATGTGGTGATGCTGTTAGAACATGGACTATAGCACCTTTAAGTAGATTCAACTGAAAAAATAAACATCACAGATGGTAAAACAAGAGCGGGCAATGAGTTTCGATTGTCGAAGATGGATTTTTCCGTTTCATCCATTAACTAAATTCGAATATAATGTTATTTATTGAGCGTTTTTTTATTCTAAATATATTTGTTCGGTAAAAGTCATCCCGTAAATGTTAGAATCGAATTGGAAGTGATTTTAGGTGAAGATGATGAAAAGAGCGGGACATGTTGGTAGAAAAAGCGGATAGTATCTTGGAAAGGAACAACGAACGATTACGGGCTTTTTCTTGGGTCGTAGTTCTTGAGTCCAATTTGGAGTTCAATGGTTTCAGTGAAATTATGCTTCTTCTCTTTTGCATCTGTGGTGATTTGAGTAATGGCTTCTTTTAGGGCTTCACTCTGAAGCTCACTCTGAAATCACATATTGAGATATTAGTTGTTGATGAATTAGATAGTTGAGCCTAACACAGCCAGCATGTATTTAAAAATCTTAAAGAGCTAAGAACAACCATTTTATAAGATGATGCTGACAGAATCATGAGATTTGAACACCTGAGTAAAATGGTCGAATTCTCCACATATTTTACAAATTATTTCTTCTTCTTTTCATTTCTTCCAATTCCTTTCAGTATCTTTAGATTTCGCCTCCCAGACCATAGAATCATGAGATTTGAATACCTGAGTAATGGGACCTTTTGTTCCCCCCCCCCCCCCCGACCCACTTGCGATTAGCTTCCCAACTAGTAGAATCAGCGGGAACATCTTCCGATCCAATGAAGTTAGTTAATCTAATGAAAAAAATTGAGATTCTAACTCACGAAACTTGAGAAAAGACTATGATGTAAATATAACAACTTTACCCCTACAACCAACACTTTGAGAATAAACAATATTGAACCA
The DNA here is from genome assembly GCF_051521515.1 of Lactuca serriola. Classification (NCBI taxonomy): domain Eukaryota; kingdom Viridiplantae; phylum Streptophyta; class Magnoliopsida; order Asterales; family Asteraceae; genus Lactuca; species Lactuca serriola. Next base: position 262,132,267 of record NC_136412.1, on the reverse strand, counting down.
AAATACTTACAAATTAATTGGAATTCACCTGGGACCTCTTGTGTTAACACCTAAGTTCTCCGAATAATTCTTTGAATTCGAGATTTTAGATTTGGTCGACGTCATTGATGAGGAGACCTCGCAGATCAATTACGATTTACCTTCGCTTTATCTTCTTGTTCTCCTGTTGATGATTTCAGACTCCGTCTCCACGCTTACATGATATTTTTTCAGAAAGGGGCTTTGTGGAGCATTGGGGGTTTTCTTTATTTCATAACCCTCGCATTACTGAGTTGAGAGAAAACGAGAGAAGCGGAAGCTTGGAAGAAAATAAAACCCTAGCACATGCTAGATAGAAGGGAGGTAGCGATGGCTTAGGGTTTTAAGAGAGACGGGAGGTAGAGAATGAAGGGAGATCTAGAGGAGAGAGTATCAGAGAGGGGAGAGTGGATTGCAAATTTGAAAGATAGATAGAAGGTAGAAAAAACGAGGCGTGTTTTAAAAATTTTGGGGTTTTCGTTTCCCCCCTTGTCAACTAAAAGCGCGTTTCATTAAAATTATAAAGCGACAAGTACAGACGACGCACGTTTAAGATAAAGCGTCCTCCGTGTTTTTGATTTTTTTCTTGAGACACTAAATTAAGGGCACGCAATAATGCGTGACGTAAATCCTTAAATTTTTTGGAAAGATAACACTATTTTAAGGGCACGCCCTTTTACGTATCATTAATCAGTGCGTGTCGTAAAAAGCGTGTCATTAAAGGTCTGTTTTCTAGTAGTGGGATTAGATGACAGATTCATAACATTTAAAAGAATATGGATGATATAAGCCAACAAGAAGAATATAGTAACTCGGTTAATGGCGATGATGTGAGTGGAAACGAGGAGGAGGATGTTTTTGTGGAGGCTGTTCAACATACACGGGTCAATCAAATCAAGTTGGAAAGATAAAGGTATACGTGAGAGGGATGACATGTGTTTTGAGGGTGATAGTACTAATCCGAGCAAACAAATATCTATGGAAGACATGGCCACTGTGAAAGCATAACTAATGATAAGGAAAGATCAAAAAAGTCAAATAATGCCAATGAAGATGGAAGTTCGTCTTAATCCATGTCGAAACCACGAGGGTTTGATGGGGGTCGATTTCATTGTGTTGGTGTCGAGGGGTTCCGGAAGCAACCCACCGTCAAGGAACATGATTTTGATGTCGAGAATTCGTTGGATAAGCCGGTTTATTCATCCTCCTACCAAGCCACGTCAGGAAATCGAAAGGGTATGAATCATACATTCTTAAATTATCGAGTGAGAACACAACGGATAATTGAATATTCTTTCTCTTAAATATTAGTGGCATCGGGAGCAACGACAAACCGAATAAAGACATGAAGTTGTGTAGAACGCATATTGTTAAATTTTTTGGGATTCAAGGAACATGTATGGTCCGTTACACAATGGATAATTGAATATTCTTTCTCTTAAATATTAGTGGGATCGGGAGCAACGACAAACCGAATAAAGACATGAAGTTGTGTAGAACGCATATTGTTAAATTTTTTGGGATTCAAGAAACATGTATGGTCCATTAGATCTTGTAAAATTATAGAGTATTTAGGGAAAGGGCCAAAGGGTTATTACTATGCATTTGGGATCCTTCGGTAGTTGAATTGAATAGATTTAATGGGAAGGAATAAATTATTATTGTCGAAGGGGAGTGGGTGTTTCCTAAGTTTTTCATGAATACACAATTTATACAAGTTTTCTATCAGATTCACATTTCGAGAGGGTAGGTTTGGTTTTTTCTCAAGATACGACAAATTCATTTAATGATTTCATTCATAAAAGAAGGGTTACTTGATAAGAAACATTCTATGGGTGGGTATGATTTTACCCAAATTAGTGTTAATGGTGGAAAATTAGCAAATTGGATAGATTTTCAGTTTTCAGGAATCTTGTAGATATTTCGGGTTTTATGTCACCAGCGTTGGAGAAATCAATTCCATATTAGAGACACGTTTTTTTTTCAAACATGTGGTGGCAGCTTTCAACTTGTATAATTGTTGCATGAAATGGGATGATTTTGACGATGTGAGATTGATCAAGGAAAATGCCACTCCAAAAGTAATGGGGGATCGTTTGAATATTTTGAGAAAAATCATGATTACGAGAAATTGAAAACTTTAGATGTTATTAAAGAAGCTAAGATTTAACGGAGAATTTGAAGGGGACGGAAAAGCAAAGTACGTTGACAGTATTCTTAGTATTCTTAATAGAATAAACGTGCAACTTATTATTCGTGGTAAAAAAACAGTCAATTAGCAGCATGGTCCTGCAAATTGGTGATAAGATTATTTTAGTAATAAATAAAATTTAACAGGTTCGATGGCAAGAGTGTTCAAAAACATAGCACACGGTGTACAAATCTCGTGTCATATCAAGACGATTGTTCGGAAGTTCTGTGCACGATTGAGGAAATTAAAAGTGTTGTTTGGTCGTGCGAAGGGGATAAAGTTCCGGGTGCAAATGGCTTCTCGAAGTATGATATTTTTGATGGTGTCACGGAGTTTCTTATTTAAGCTAATATTCCACATGGCTGTAATGGTTCTTTCATCACTCTAATTCCAAAGGTGGGTAGCTCATTGAAAGTTATACATTATCGACCACTTAGTTTGATTGTGTTAGGATACAAACTCATTGCTAAGTTGTTGGCTAATCGACGATTTAAGATAAAATCTTTCAAAGGTAAAAGTCGATAGATAAACGAGGATGTTTGAAGTATGTTGCTACTTTAGATTTTTCGGCAAATATAAGTGTTGTGCCTATTTGGGTGTTGACATTATCCGAGACTGAATTAAGTTTTAGAATCTAGAGTTTTTCCGGTAAGTGGAACTTAACGTACGAGTCTTGTACCTATTTAATCTCATCTTGTCGTATCTTATATTTATAACTAAGGGTAATATTGATATGAGACGAAAAGCGATGCCGGGGGACCAAGTCATGAGCACGAGGAATTCTTATGATGACGTAGAGAACAAGATACAGATAGAATGAGAGGAGAAGATTGATGTGATGGATGGAATTTGGAATTTGAAGCAAAAGGGGGTTGATAGCAGTCAAGTTACTTCATCAATTACATCCACGCGATCACTTTACAATTCCTTTATTTTAGAAGCTTGTTTTGAGTTTCGAGTCCCATTAATGGAGACCCACGGCTAGATATAGTACTACTTGAAAGTTGAAATGGACGGCTTAAATGATGCGGTGATGCTGTTAGAACATGGACTATAGCACCTTTATGTAGATTCAACTGAAAAAATAAACATCACAGATGGTAAAACAAGAGCGGGCATTGAGTTTCGATTGTCGAAGATGGATTTTTCCGTTTCATCCATTAACTAAATTCGAATATAATGTTATTTATTGAGCGTTTTTTTATTCTAAATATATTTGTTCGGTAAAAGTCATCCCGTAAATGTTAGAATCGAATTGGAAGTGATTTTAGGTGAAGATGATGAAAAGAGCAGGACATGTTGGTTGAAAAAGCGGATAGTATCTTGGAAAGGAACAGCGAACAATTACGGGAAACATAATGTATGGTTGAATATTCAATACCTGAGAGCGAGAGCGGGATGACATAACGAAGAAAGGGTTGCCCGGAAAAATAATTTTTGTGAGGTTTTCAAACGAGTAAGAAATGTGTTGGATATGATTATAAATTTATATGGTTTGAAGATGTAATGTGATTTTTATCAGCAAAACAAGCTAAAAGGATTATGTTGATTAAAAACACATATTTTGATAGAATGGATTTTAAGAAGTCGGACTTATCTGAGAAGTTTGAGTTTGTCCATTAGCTGTTGTGTTTACTTAATAGATATGTGATAAAAACAAAATGGAGAAATTAAAGCAAAGCATAGTAGGTACATGAGTGGAAGGAGCCATTTGTAATCGAGCATGAAATGAAGTTGTGCTGTTTGTTGGCGTGGAGTGAATTTAAACTACAGAAAAATAAGAAAAGAAAAAGCAATGCAATCATAAACACATATGCATATGCAGTAGTAGAGTGTAAGTTTGATTTGAATATATATAGAGAAAGTAAAGAAGTAAAAGAATAATACTCCATTGAAGTTGTTTTTGTTGGTGAAGGAAGGGAGCTGGCAGCGAAAGCGAAAGTGTCTGCATCCGAATTCCCACATCGGGTGAATGAAGGAAGCAGGCAAGAGGGAGGCGAGTACAAAAAGGGAAGCCCTGGAGGGGAATAAGCATACCTTTCTCGGCCTTTTGGCTAAGATCAAGTGTAGTATCTGTTCTTATCAGTTTAATATCTGATATGTGGGCCATCGGCCCACTCGATATTAATCTTATTTTTTATGGGGGAAGGCCCGTTACAGTAGCTTGCTGCTGGGGTTCTTCATGTGTCGCCTTGGTCTTACACTACAGCCAAGGCCCGGCGTACCCCTCCAATACTTGGTCCAATGTTTAAGAATAGCTTAAAGCTTTTATACTTGAAAAGTCTTAAAAATTTGAAACAAGTCTTTGCTGTGTCTGATGTGAACCCACTCCCGTAAGTTTATAAAATCGTCTTGGAATCCTTCACACACCAATGTGGGAGCAGTCACTAATATATACCTACACAAACTTAAATTTCCTTTTGATTAACAATTCCACCAACACATTGTAATTGGACTTCGCGTCATGTAAAACAAAACCATCTCCAACGACATCAAGGGATTTTGGTTCTTCGAAACCATCTGATGGTTTCTTTCTAGTCCAACTTATCATCAACTTGTATGACTATCCTGGTACCCCACAAGCAGGATTGCAGTGGGAAAGACAATCAGTCTGAAGAGATGACGACAAAGGTCCGTCTTACTTATAAAAGCTTCGGGAAATGTTGTCCCATCAAAACATAACACCAACGCCAAATAGAAGCTTCCGCCCGCAATGTCGACACTACCGTGCAATCGATTTACTTTTTATGTAATCTGATTTAATGTTTATGTTATTGAAAATAATCATACTTCACACATCATACTTTTTGTTTAAACAATACAGAACATGACACAATTATATATGAGAAACCAATCACTTCAACTTATATAGAACGGAATACGATATACCGTAAACACTAAACCTAGAATCTCATAGACTCCGACTTGCTTGATGCAACAATTACGGACCGATCGGCCGGAAATCTATAATTTGCGCCTTATCGGGGCATGTTTAACCCAAACCCTAATATCTACCTTAGGGTCTCTCGGTTTAAGATACAGGGGAATTGAAAACGCATCATTGACATGACGATTTGTTTGTAATTTTTCTTCGTAAGCGGTACCTATTTTAAATTGCAAACTTGTATTTAACATAACGAAATAAACCCCTAGTTAAAAGCATGTAACCATTTCTTAAATACAAATAACTTATTTGAAATGGATCATTGAAATGCTATATTGTGGGGACATCTCGATAAACTGATTGCTTTGTATTAGCCATATTAAATATATAAGAAACGCTAGGACATATGTGATTTTATTTTTGGTAAGATTTTTTTTTTTTTTTAGATTTTTCTTTGCAGGCACGCATCAACATACATGAAGAGAACCCGAGTTAGATCCCTAAGAACATTTCCAATCAACGACTAAGTTATTGAGATTGGATTTTTGAAATGTTATATTACGTGGACATCTAGATAAAATTAATTTTGTGGCTAAATTCTATTACATTATAGAAACTTTCTACATGAGACTCTCCCTTGGCCCGAACCTCCTGAAAATTCTAGCTCTTCCAGAGTGGTATCTCATTGATGTCTCGGACCCCCCCTCCACCGGAAGGAGGCCTTCTTCGCATTCCACCTAAGGGGTACACGAAAAGCCCAAAGTCAATCATAGGGAACAGGAGGCCTTCTTTGCATTCCACCAAAGGTGTGAAGGAAAAGACCAAAGTCAATCATATGGAATAGGAAAAGTAAAGCTTTATAGGGTATTCTGTCCATTTCTGTCCATGTGCAAGTAGAAGGGGTAGAAAGCATGTTCTTTTGGTACAACTCCTCTTTCTTCATTGAAACTAGCTAGCTATCTTTGAAGTCAAGTACTTAGCCGCAAAGGCAAGTCCATCACGGGCACTACCCGACTTATTTCGGTAATCCCATAGTTAATGGCTCATTTCACTCTTTTTATATAAGAAATACGTGGAGTCAATGGCTTCCTATCCTCCTGACCAAGTCGCTACATGGTCTATGTAACTGAGCTAACACGTATAGGAACTTATGTGATGTTATTTTTAGTATAAATGTTAAAAAGGGAAATATCAAACCGATACTGCAAAGCTCAAATATATTTTCAAAATACAACACCAACATTACATAAGTTTAAAAAATCAAAATCCTAGTTATTTTTCGATATAAGGGCATGAAATCAGGTGTTGGATGAAAATGAAAGATGAATACGCTTCAAAGTGGTAAACCACATACAATGTTAATTGTGAAACGTTTTGAAAAAAAAAAACTAGGGTTGACCTCTATATAGCGTTTTGGTGGGCGCCCGGGGGGGGGGGGGGGTCATTGTTAATGGTGTTTGGAAAGAAAATCGAATCAAACGAGAACCCTAATTTAAAAAAGGTGGGAGATTTGTCTTTCACGACATTTGATACAACTTTTTCAGGGGGATTTGGAGATGAAGGATCTATGGAAGATAGGTTAAAATATAGAGTGGTTGTAGATGTTTATATGTCAAGGAAGTTGTTAGGGATGAAGCTTTCTATTGCCAAATTCTTAGATGTTGATAATAAGTAGTGTTTGATTCAAAACTTTTGCACCATATCGATTGGGAGATTTCTTTTATTTTCTTCGACTGCGAGGTTTATAAGGGAAGAGAAAATAATATGAGCCCACACAGATCAACCAAGACCACAAGTAAATTCAAATGGTAAGAAAACTCAATTTAGGAAGGAAATTCAAAATATTATGCCTCGATGTCAACGGGGAAGGGGAGACACATAGTCAACATGAACATATAATATTTTTTAGGAATAAAATATATGTAGATTGTGCTTGACTTATTGTGTATGGATCTTGGGTGTCTTCAGAATGTGAATCTCAATGAAATCTTGTATAAGGTGTGTAGTGAAGAATGATTTAACGAAATTAAAGTTAACTGTATTGTGGGACGTGCGTGTGTATTGGATTTAAGTATCAAAATCCTTGCATTAAGTTCAGAAAATACGAAGAGAATATTGGTACTTTAAGGAGATGAGGTTGTTAACAAATAACTTTTTGGTTGATGAAAGGATGGTGTGGCTTGAAATTGAGGGCGTTCCTTTTCGATGTGTGCTTGTACATCTGTTGCATTCAAGAAAATTGCAATTTCTTGGGATGAAGCTATGTTTATTGACAGGGATAAAAAATAAAGACACATTTAAGGGGGGAGCATCTTTAAAAACCATCATAAAATCACAAAATAGAAGAGTTTGTTACGGTGGAAATTGAAGAGGTGAAGTATAAAGTGTGCGTGAAAGGGATTAGATGACAGATTCATAACATTTAAAAGAATATGGATGATATAAGCCAACAAGAAGAATACAGTAACTCGGTTAATGGCGATGATGTGAGTGGAAACGAGGAGGATGATGTTTTTGTGGAGGTTGTTCAATATACACGGGTCAATAAAATCAAGTTGGAAAGATAAAGGTATACGCGAGAGGGATGACATGTGTTTTGAGGGTGATAGTACTAATCCGAACAAACAAATATCTAGGGAAGACATGGCCACTCTGAAAGCATAACTAATGATAAGGAAAGATTAAAAAAAGTCAAATAATGCCAATGAAGATGGAAGTTCGTCTTAATCCATGTCAAAACCACGAGGGTTTGATGGGGGTCGATTTCATTGGGTTGGTGTCGAGGGGTTCCGGAAGCAACCCACCGCCAAGGAACATGATTTTGATGTCGAGAATTCGTTGGATAAGCCGGTTTATTCATCCTCCTACCAAGCCACGTCAGGAAATCGAAAGGGTATGAATCATACATTCTTAAATTATCGAGTGAGAACACAACGGATAATTGAATATTCTTTCTCTTAAATATTAGTGGCATCGGGAGCAACGACAAACCGAATAAAGACATGAAGTTGTGTAGAACGCATGTTGTTAAATTTTTTGGGATTCAAGGAACATGTATGGTCCGTTACACAATGGATAATTGAATATTCTTTCTCTTAAATATTAGTGGGATCGGGAGCAACGACAAACCGAATAAAGACATGAAGTTGTGTAGAACGCATATTGTTAAATTTTTTGGGATTCAAGAAACATGTATGGTCCATTAGATCTTGTAAAATTATAGAGTATTTAGGGAAAGGGCCAAAGGGTTATTACTATGCATTTGGGATCCTTCGGTAGTTGAATTGAATAGATTTAATGGGAAGGAATAAATTATTATTGTCGAAGGGGAGTGGGTGTTTCCTAAGTTTTTCATGAATACACAATTTATACAAGTTTTCTATCAGATTCACATTTCGAGAGGGTAGGTTTGGTTTTTTCTCAAGATACGACAAATTCATTTAATGATTTCATTCATAAAAGAAGGGTTACTTGATAAGAAACATTCTATGGGTGGGTATGATTTTACCCAAATTAGTGTTAATGGTGGAAAATTAGCAAATTGGATAGATTTTCAGTTTTCAGGAATCTTGTAGATATTTCGGGTTTTATGTCACCAGCGTTGGAGAAATCAATTCCATATTAGAGACACGTTTTTTTTTCAAACATGTGGTGGCAGCTTTCAACTTGTATAATTGTTGCATGAAATGGGATGATTTTGACGATGTGAGATTGATCAAGGAAAATGCCACTCCAAAAGTAATGGGGGATCGTTTGAATATTTTGAGAAAAATCATGATTACGAGAAATTGAAAACTTTAGATGTTATTAAAGAAGCTAAGATTTAACGGAGAATTTGAAGGGGACGGAAAAGCAAAGTACGTTGACAGTATTCTTAGTATTCTTAATAGAATAAACGTGCAACTTATTATTCGTGGTAAAAAAACAGTCAATTAGCAGCATGGTCCTGCAAATTGGTGATAAGATTATTTTAGTAATAAATAAAATTTAACAGGTTCGATGGCAAGAGTGTTCAAAAACATAGCACACGGTGTACAAATCTCGTGTCATATCAAGACGATTGTTCGGAAGTTCTGTGCACGATTGAGGAAATTAAAAGTGTTGTTTGGTCGTGCGAAGGGGATAAAGTTCCGGGTGCAAATGGCTTCTCGAAGTATGATATTTTTGATGGTGTCACGGAGTTTCTTATTTAAGCTAATATTCCACATGGCTGTAATGGTTCTTTCATCACTCTAATTCCAAAGGTGGGTAGCTCATTGAAAGTTATACATTATCGACCACTTAGTTTGATTGTGTTAGGATACAAACTCATTGCTAAGTTGTTGGCTAATCGACGATTTAAGATAAAATCTTTCAAAGGTAAAAGTCGATAGATAAACGAGGATGTTTGAAGTATGTTGCTACTTTAGATTTTTCGGCAAATATAAGTGTTGTGCCTATTTGGGTGTTGACATTATCCGAGACTGAATTAAGTTTTAGAATCTAGAGTTTTTCCGGTAAGTGGAACTTAACGTACGAGTCTTGTACCTATTTAATCTCATCTTGTCGTATCTTATATTTATAACTAAGGGTAATATTGATATGAGACGAAAAGCGATGCCGGGGGACCAAGTCATGAGCACGAGGAATTCTTATGATGACGTAGAGAACAAGATACAGATAGAATGAGAGGAGAAGATTGATGTGATGGATGAAATTTGGAATTTGAAGCAAAAGGGGGTTGATAGCAGTCAAGTTACTTCATCAATTACATCCACGCGATCACTTTACAATTCCTTTATTTTAGAAGCTTGTTTTGAGTTTCGAGTCCCATTAATGGAGACCCACGGCTAGATATAGTACTACTTGAAAGTTGAAATGGACGGCTTAAATGATGCGGTGATGCTGTTAGAACATGGACTATAGCACCTTTATGTAGATTCAACTGAAAAAATAAACATCACAGATGGTAAAACAAGAGCGGGCATTGAGTTTCGATTGTCGAAGATGGATTTTTCCGTTTCATCCATTAACTAAATTCGAATATAATGTTATTTATTGAGCGTTTTTTTATTCTAAATATATTTGTTCGGTAAAAGTCATCCCGTAAATGTTAGAATCGAATTGGAAGTGATTTTAGGTGAAGATGATGAAAAGAGCGGGACATGTTGGTAGAAAAAGCGGATAGTATCTTGGAAAGGAACAACGAACAATTACGGGCTTTTTCTTGGGTCGTAGTTCTTGAGTCCAATTTGGAGTTCAGTGGTTTCAGTGAAATTATGCTTCTTCTCTTTTGCATCTGTGGTGATTTGAGTAATGGCTTCTTTTAGGGCTTCACTCTGAAGCTCACTCTGAAATCACATATTGAGATATTAGTTGTTGATGAATTAGATAGTTGAGCCTAACACAGCCAGCATGTATTTAAAAATCTTAAAGAGCTAAGAACAACCATTTTATAAGATGATGCTGACAGAATCATGAGATTTGAACACCTGAGTAAAATGGTCGAATTCTCCACATATTTTACAAATTATTTCTTCTTCTTTTCATTTCTTCCAATTCCTTTCAGTATCTTTAGATTTCGCCTCCCAGACCATAGAATCATGAGATTTGAATACCTGAGTAATGGGACCTTTTGTTCCCCCCCCCCCCCCCGACCCACTTGCGATTAGCTTCCCAACTAGTAGAATCAGCGGGAACATCTTCCGATCCAATGAAGTTAGTCAATCTAATGAAAAAAATTGAGATTCTAACTCACGAAACTTGAGAAAAGACTATGATGTGAATATAACAACTTTACCCCTACAACCAACACTTTGAGAATAAACAATATTGAACCAAAATACTTACAAATTAATTGGAATTCACCTGGGGCCTCTTGTGTTAACACCTAAGTTCTCCGAATAATTCTTTGAATTCGAGATTTTAGATTTGGTCGACGTCATTGATGAGGAGACCTCGCAGATCAATTACGATTTACCTTCGCTTTATCTTCTTGTTCTCCTGTTGATGATTTCAGACTCCGTCTCCACGCTTACATGATATTTTTTCAGAAAGGGGCTTTGTGGAGCATTGGGGGTTTTCTTTATTTCATAACCCTCGCATTACTGAGTTGAGAGAAAACGAGAGAAGCGGAAGCTTGGAAGAAAATAAAACCCTAGCACATGCTAGATATTAGGGAGGTAGCGATGGCTTAGGGTTTTAAGAGAGACGGGAGGTAGAGAATGAAGGGAGATCTAGAGGAGAGAGTATCAGAGAGGGGAGAGTGGATTGCAAATTTGAAAGATAGATAGAAGGTAGAAAAAACGAGGCGTGTTTTAAAAATTTTGGGGTTTTCGTTTCCCCCCTTGTCAACTAAAAGCGCGTTTCATTAAAATTATAAAGCGACAAGTACAGACGACGCACGTTTAAGATAAAGCGCCCTCCGTGTTTTTGATTTTTTTCTTGAGACACTAAATTAAGGGCACGCAATAATGCGTGACGTAAATCCTTAAATTTTTTGGAAAGATAACACTATTTTAAGGGCACGCCCTTTTACGTATCATTAATCAGTGCGTGTCGTAAAAAGCGTGTCATTAAAGGGCTGTTTTCTAGTAGTGGGATTAGATGACAGATTCATAACATTTTAAAGAATATGGATGATATAAGCCAACAAGAAGAATATAGTAACTCGGTTAATGGCGATGATGTGAGTGGAAACGAGGAGGAGGATGTTTTTGTGGAGGCTGTTCAACATACACGGGTCAATCAAATCAAGTTGGAAAGATAAAGGTATACGTGAGAGGGATGACATGTGTTTTGAGGGTGATAGTACTAATCCGAGCAAACAAATATCTATGGAAGACATGGCCACTGTGAAAGCATAACTAATGATAAGGAAAGATCAAAAAAGTCAAATAATGCCAATGAAGATGGAAGTTCGTCTTAATCCATGTCGAAACCACGAGGGTTTGATGGGGGTTGACATTATCGGAAACTGAATTAAGTTTTAGAATCTAGAGTTTTTCCGGTAAGTGGAACTTAACGTACGAGTCTTGTACCTATTTAATCTCATCTTGTCATATCTTATATTTATAACTATGGGTAATATTGATATGAGACGAAAAGTGATGCCGGGGGACCAAGTCATGAGCACGAGGAATTCTTATGGTGACGTAGAGAACAAGATACAGATAGAATGAGAGGAGAAGATTGATGTGATGGATGAAATTTGTAATTTGAAGCAAAAGGGGGTTGATAGTAGTCAAGTTACTTCATCAATTACATCCACGCGATCACTTGAATTACAATTCCTTTTTTTAGAAGCTTGTTTTGAGTGTCGAGTCCCATTAATGGAGACCCACTGCTAGATATCGTACTACTTGAAAGTTGAAATGGACGGCTTAAATGATGTGGTGATGCTGTTAGAACATGGACTATAGCACCTTTAAGTAGATTCAACTGAAAAAATAAACATCACAGATGGTAAAACAAGAGCGGGCATTGAGTTTCGATTGTCGAAGATGGATTTTTCCGTTTCATCCATTAACTAAATTTGAATATAATGTTATTTATTGAGCGTTTTTTTATTCTAAATATATTTGTTCGGTAAAAGTCATCCCGTAAATGTTAGAATCGAATTGGAAGTGATTTTAGGTGAAGATGATGAAAAGAGCGGGACATGTTGGTAGAAAAAGCGGATAGTATCTTGGAAAGGAACAACGAACAATTACGGGCTTTTTCTTGGGTCGTAGTTCTTGAGTCCAATTTGGAGTTCAATGGTTTCAGTGAAATTATGCTTCTTCTCTTTTGCATCTGTGGTGATTTGAGTAATGGCTTCTTTTAGGGCTTCACTCTGAAGCTCACTCTGAAATCACATATTGAGATATTAGTTGTTGATGAATTAGATAGTTGAGCCTAACACAGCCAGCATGTATTTAAAAATCTTAAAGAGCTAAGAACAACCATTTTATAAGATGATGCTGACAGAATCATGAGATTTGAACACCTGAGTAAAATGGTCGAATTCTCCACATATTTTACAAATTATTTCTTCTTCTTTTCATTTCTTCCAATTCCTTTCAGTATCTTTAGATTTCGCCTCCCAGACCATAGAATCATGAGATTTGAATACCTGAGTAATGGGACCTTTTGTTCCCCCCCCCCCCCCCCCGACCCACTTGCGATTAGCTTCCCAACTAGTAGAATCAGCGGGAACATCTTCCGATCCAATGAAGTTAGTCAATCTAATGAAAAAAATTGAGATTCTAACTCACGAAACTTGAGAAAAGACTATGATGTGAATATAACAACTTTACCCCTACAACCAACACTTTGAGAATAAACAATATTGAACCAAAATACTTACAAATTAATTGGAATTCACTTGGGACCTCTTGTGTTAACACCTAAGTTCTCCGAATAATTCTTTGAATTCGAGATTTTAGATTTGGTCGACGTCATTGATGAGGAGACCTCGCAGATCAATTACGATTTACCTTCGCTTTATCTTCTTGTTCTCCTGTTGATGATTTCAGACTCCGTCTCCACGCTTACATGATATTTTTTCAGAAAGGGGCTTTGTGGAGCATTGGGGGTTTTCATAACCCTCGCATTACTGAGTTGAGAGAAAACGAGAGAAGCGGAAGCTTGGAAGAAAATAAAACCCTAGCACATGCTAGATAGAAGGGAGGTAGCGATGGCTTAGGGTTTTAAGAGAGACGGGAGGTAGAGAATGAAGGGAGATCTAGAGGAGAGAGTATCAGAGAGGGGAGAGTGGATTGCAAATTTGAAAGATAGATAGAAGGTAGAAAAAACGAGGCGTGTTTTAAAAATTTTGGGGTTTTCGTTTCCCCCCTTGTCAACTAAAAGCGCGTTTCATTAAAATTATAAAGCGACAAGTACAGACGACGCACGTTTAAGATAAAGCGCCCTCCGTGTTTTTGATTTTTTTCTTGAGACACTAAATTAAGGGCACGCAATAATGCGTGACGTAAATCCTTAAATTTTTTGGAAAGATAACACTATTTTAAGGGCACGCCCTTTTACGTATCATTAATCAGTGCGTGTCGTAAAAAGCGTGTCATTAAAGGGCTGTTTTCTAGTAGTGGGATTAGATGACAGATTCATAACATTTAAAAGAATATGGATGATATAAGCCAACAAGAAGAATATAGTAACTCGGTTAATGGCGATGATGTGAGTGGAAACGAGGAGGAGGATGTTTTTGTGGAGGCTGTTCAACATACACGGGTCAATCAAATCAAGTTGGAAAGATAAAGGTATACGTGAGAGGGATGACATGTGTTTTGAGGGTGATAGTACTAATCCGAGCAAACAAATATCTATGGAAGACATGGCCACTGTGAAAGCATAACTAATGATAAGGAAAGATCAAAAAAGTCAAATAATGCCAATGAAGATGGAAGTTCGTCTTAATCCATGTCGAAACCACGAGGGTTTGATGGGGGTTGACATTATCGGAAACTGAATTAAGTTTTAGAATCTAGAGTTTTTCCGGTAAGTGGAACTTAACGTACGAGTCTTGTACCTATTTAATCTCATCTAGTCATATCTTATATTTATAACTATGGGTAATATTGATATGAGACGAAAAGCGATGCCGGGGGACCAAGTCATGAGCACGAGGAATTCTTATGATGACGTAGAGAACAAGATACAGATAGAATGAGAGGAGAAGATTGATGTGATGGATGAAATTTGGAATTTGAAGCAAAAGGGGGTTGATAGCAGTCAAGTTACTTCATCTATTACATCCACGCGATCACTTTACAATTCCTTTATTTTAGAAGCTTGTTTTGAGTTTCGAGTCCCATTAATGGAGACCCACGGCTAGATATAGTACTACTTGAAAGTTGAAATGGACGGCTTAAATGATGCGGTGATGCTGTTAGAACATGGACTATAGCACCTTTATGTAGATTCAACTGAAAAAATAAACATCACAGATGGTAAAACAAGAGCGGGCATTGAGTTTCGATTGTCGAAGATGGATTTTTCCGTTTCATCCATTAACTAAATTCGAATATAATGTTATTTATTGAGCGTTTTTTTATTCTAAATATATTTGTTCGGTAAAAGTCATCCCGTAAATGTTAGAATCGAATTGGAAGTGATTTTAGGTGAAGATGATGAAAAGAGCGGGACATGTTGGTAGAAAAAGCGGATAGTATCTTGGAAAGGAACAACGAACAATTACGGGCTTTTTCTTGGGTCGTAGTTCTTGAGTCCAATTTGGAGTTCAGTGGTTTCAGTGAAATTATGCTTCTTCTCTTTTGCATCTGTGGTGATTTGAGTAATGGCTTCTTTTAGGGCTTCACTCTGAAGCTCACTCTGAAATCACATATTGAGATATTAGTTGTTGATGAATTAGATAGTTGAGCCTAACACAGCCATCATGTATTTAAAAATCTTAAAGAGCTAAGAACAACCATTTTATAAGATGATGCTGACAGAATCATGAGATTTGAACACCTGAGTAAAATGGTCGAATTCTCCACATATTTTACAAATTATTTCTTCTTCTTTTCATTTCTTCCAATTCCTTTCAGTATCTTTAGATTTCGCCTCCCAGACCATAGAATCATGAGATTTGAATACCTGAGTAATGGGACCTTTTGTTCCCCCCCCCCCCCCCCCCCCGACCCACTTGCGATTAGCTTCCCAACTAGTAGAATCAGCGGGAACATCTTCCGATCCAATGAAGTTAGTCAATCTAATGAAAAAAATTGAGATTCTAACTCACGAAACTTGAGAAAAGACTATGATGTGAATATAACAACTTTACCCCTACAACCAACACTTTGAGAATAAACAATATTGAACCAAAATACTTACAAATTAATTGGAATTCACTTGGGACCTCTTGTGTTAACACCTAAGTTCTCCGAATAATTCTTTGAATTCGAGATTTTAGATTTGGTCGACGTCATTGATGAGGAGACCTCGCAGATCAATTACGATTTACCTTCGCTTTATCTTCTTGTTCTCCTGTTGATGATTTCAGACTCCGTCTCCACGCTTACATGATATTTTTTCAGAAAGGGGCTTTGTGGAGCATTGGGGGTTTTCTTTATTTCATAACCCTCGCATTACTGAGTTGAGAGAAAACGAGAGAAGCGGAAGCTTGGAAGAAAATAAAACCCTAGCACATGCTAGATAGAAGGGAGGTAGCGATGGCTTAGGGTTTTAAGAGAGACGGGAGGTAGAGAATGAAGGGAGATCTAGAGGAGAGAGTATCAGAGAGGGGAGAGTGGATTGCAAATTTGAAAGATAGATAGAAGGTAGAAAAAACGAGGCGTGTTTTAAAAATTTTGGGGTTTTCGTTTCCCCCCTTGTCAACTAAAAGCGCGTTTCATTAAAATTATAAAGCGACAAGTACAGACGACGCACGTTTAAGATAAAGCGCCCTCCGTGTTTTTGATTTTTTCTTGAGACACTAAATTAAGGGCACGCAATAATGCGTGACGTAAATCCTTAAATTTTTTGGAAAGATAACACTATTTTAAGGGCACGCCCTTTTACGTATCATTAATCAGTGCGTGTCGTAAAAAGCGTGTCATTAAAGGTCTGTTTTCTAGTAGTGGGATTAGATGACAGATTCATAACATTTAAAAGAATATGGATGATATAAGCCAACAAGAAGAATATAGTAACTCGGTTAATGGCGATGATGTGAGTGGAAACGAGGAGGAGGATGTTTTTGTGGAGGCTGTTCAACATACACGGGTCAATCAAATCAAGTTGGAAAGATAAAGGTATACGTGAGAGGGATGACATGTGTTTTGAGGGTGATAGTACTAATCCGAGCAAACAAATATCTATGGAAGACATGGCCACTGTGAAAGCATAACTAATGATAAGGAAAGATCAAAAAAGTCAAATAATGCCAATGAAGATGGAAGTTCGTCTTAATCCATGTCGAAACCACGAGGGTTTTTTGGGGGTTGACATTATCGGAAACTGAATTAAGTTTTAGAATCTAGAGTTTTTCCGGTAAGTGGAACTTAACGTACGAGTCTTGTACCTATTTAATCTCATCTTGTCATATCTTATATTTATAACTATGGGTAATATTGATATGAGACGAAAAGCGATGCCGGGGGACCAAGTCATGAGCACGAGGAATTCTTATGGTGACGTAGAGAACAAGATACAGATAGAATGAGAGGAGAAGATTGATGTGATGGATGAAATTTGGAATTTGAAGCAAAAGGGGGTTGATAGTAGTTAAGTTACTTCATCAATTACATCCACGCGATCACTTGAATTACAATTCCTTTTTTTAGAAGCTTGTTTTGAGTGTCGAGTCCCATTAATGGAGACCCACGGCTAGATATCGTACTACTTGAAAGTTGAAATGGACGGCTTAAATGATGTGGTGATGCTGTTAGAACATGGACTATAGCACCTTTAAGTAGATTCAACTGAAAAAATAAACATCACAGATGGTAAAACAAGAGCGGGCAATGAGTTTCGATTGTCGAAGATGGATTTTTCCGTTTCATCCATTAACTAAATTCGAATATAATGTTATTTATTGAGCGTTTTTTTATTCTAAATATATTTGTTCGGTAAAAGTCATCCCGTAAATGTTAGAATCGAATTGGAAGTGATTTTAGGTGAAGATGATGAAAAGAGCGGGACATGTTGGTAGAAAAAGCGGATAGTATCTTGGAAAGGAACAACGAACAATTACGGGCTTTTTCTTGGGTCCTAGTTCTTGAGTCCAATTTGGAGTTCAATGGTTTCAGTGAAATTATGCTTCTTCTCTTTTGCATCTGTGGTGATTTGAGTAATGGCTTCTTTTAGGGCTTCACTCTGAAGCTCACTCTGAAATCACATATTGAGATATTAGTTGTTGATGAATTAGATAGTTGAGCCTAACACAGCCATCATGTATTTAAAAATCTTAAAGAGCTAAGAACAACCATTTTATAAGATGATGCTGACAGAATCATGAGATTTGAACACCTGAGTAAAATGGTCGAATTCTCCACATATTTTACAAATTATTTCTTCTTCTTTTCATTTCTTCCAATTCCTTTCAGTATCTTTAGATTTCGCCTCCCAGACCATAGAATCATGAGATTTGAATACCTGAGTAATGGGACCTTTTGTTTCCCCCCCCCCCCCCCACCGACCCACTTGCGATTAGCTTCCCAACTAGTAGAATCAGCGGGAACATCTTCCGATCCAATGAAGTTAGTCAATCTAATGAAAAAAATTGAGATTCTAACTCACGAAACTTGAGAAAAGACTATGATGTGAATATAACAACTTTACCCCTACAACCAACACTTTGAGAATAAACAATATTGAACCAAAATACTTACAAATTAATTGGAATTCACCTGGGACCTCTTGTGTTAACACCTAAGTTCTCCGAATAATTCTTTGAATTCGAGATTTTAGATTTGGTCGACGTCATTGATGAGGAGACCTCGCAGATCAATTACGATTTACCTTCGCTTTATCTTCTTGTTCTCCTGTTGATGATTTCAGACTCCGTCTCCACGCTTACATGATATTTTTTCAGAAAGGGGCTTTGTGGAGCATTGGGGGTTTTCTTTATTTCATAACCCTCGCATTACTGAGTTGAGAGAAAACGAGAGAAGCGGAAGCTTGGAAGAAAATAAAACCCTAGCACATGCTAGATAGAAGGGAGGTAGCGATGGCTTAGGGTTTTAAGAGAGACGGGAGGTAGAGAATGAAGGGAGATCTAGAGGAGAGAGTATCAGAGAGGGGAGAGTGGATTGCAAATTTGAAAGATAGATAGAAGGTAGAAAAAACGAGGCGTGTTTTAAAAATTTTGGGGTTTTCGTTTCCCCCCTTGTCAACTAAAAGCGCGTTTCATTAAAATTATAAAGCGACAAGTACAGACGACGCACGTTTAAGATAAAGCGCCCTCCGTGTTTTTGATTTTTTTCTTGAGACACTAAATTAAGGGCACGCAATAATGTGTGACGTAAATCCTTAAATTTTTTGGAAAGATAACACTATTTTAAGGGCACGCCCTTTTACGTATCATTAATCAGTGCGTGTCGTAAAAAGCGTGTCATTAAAGGTCTGTTTTCTAGTAGTGGGATTAGATGACAGATTCATAACATTTAAAAGAATATGGATGATATAAGCCAACAAGAAGAATATAGTAACTCGGTTAATGGCGATGATGTGAGTGGAAACGAGGAGGAGGATGTTTTTGTGGAGGCTGTTCAACATACACGGGTCAATCAAATCAAGTTGGAAAGATAAAGGTATACGTGAGAGGGATGACATGTGTTTTGAGGGTGATAGTACTAATCCGAGCAAACAAATATCTATGGAAGACATGGCCACTGTGAAAGCATAACTAATGATAAGGAAAGATCAAAAAAGTCAAATAATGCCAATGAAGATGGAAGTTCGTCTTAATCCATGTCGAAACCACGAGGGTTTGATGGGGGTTGACATTATCGGAAACTGAATTAAGTTTTAGAATCTAGAGTTTTTCCGGTAAGTGGAACTTAACGTACGAGTCTTGTACCTATTTAATCTCATCTTGTCATATCTTATATTTATAACTATGGGTAATATTGATATGAGACGAAAAGCGATGCCGGGGGACCAAGTCATGAGCACGAGGAATTCTTATGGTGACGTAGAGAACAAGATACAGATAGAATGAGAGGAGAAGATTGATGTGATGGATGAAATTTGGAATTTGAAGCAAAAGGGGGTTGATAGTAGTTAAGTTACTTCATCAATTACATCCACGCGATCACTTGAATTACAATTCCTTTTTTTAGAAGCTTGTTTTGAGTGTCGAGTCCCATTAATGGAGACCCACGGCTAGATATCGTACTACTTGAAAGTTGAAATGGACGGCTTAAATGATGTGGTGATGCTGTTAGAACATGGACTATAGCACCTTTAAGTAGATTCAACTGAAAAAATAAACATCACAGATGGTAAAACAAGAGCGGGCAATGAGTTTCGATTGTCGAAGATGGATTTTTCCGTTTCATCCATTAACTAAATTCGAATATAATGTTATTTATTGAGCGTTTTTTTATTCTAAATATATTTGTTCGGTAAAAGTCATCCCGTAAATGTTAGAATCGAATTGGAAGTGATTTTAGGTGAAGATGATGAAAAGAGCGGGACATGTTGGTAGAAAAAGCGGATAGTATCTTGGAAAGGAACAACGAACAATTACGGGCTTTTTCTTGGGTCCTAGTTCTTGAGTCCAATTTGGAGTTCAATGGTTTCAGTGAAATTATGCTTCTTCTCTTTTGCATCTGTGGTGATTTGAGTAATGGCTTCTTTTAGGGCTTCACTCTGAAGCTCACTCTGAAATCACATATTGAGATATTAGTTGTTGATGAATTAGATAGTTGAGCCTAACACAGCCATCATGTATTTAAAAATCTTAAAGAGCTAAGAACAACCATTTTATAAGATGATGCTGACAGAATCATGAGATTTGAACACCTGAGTAAAATGGTCGAATTCTCCACATATTTTACAAATTATTTCTTCTTCTTTTCATTTCTTCCAATTCCTTTCAGTATCTTTAGATTTCGCCTCCCAGACCATAGAATCATGAGATTTGAATACCTGAGTAATGGGACCTTTTGTTTCCCCCCCCCCACCGACCCACTTGCGATTAGCTTCCCAACTAGTAGAATCAGCGGGAACATCTTCCGATCCAATGAAGTTAGTCAATCTAATGAAAAAAATTGAGATTCTAACTCACGAAACTTGAGAAAAGACTATGATGTGAATATAACAACTTTACCCCTACAACCAACACTTTGAGAATAAACAATATTGAACCAAAATACTTACAAATTAATTGGAATTCACCTGGGACCTCTTGTGTTAACACCTAAGTTCTCCGAATAATTCTTTGAATTCGAGATTTTAGATTTGGTCGACGTCATTGATGAGGAGACCTCGCAGATCAATTACGATTTACCTTCGCTTTATCTTCTTGTTCTCCTGTTGATGATTTCAGACTCCGTCTCCACGCTTACATGATATTTTTTCAGAAAGGGGCTTTGTGGAGCATTGGGGGTTTTCTTTATTTCATAACCCTCGCATTACTGAGTTGAGAGAAAACGAGAGAAGCGGAAGCTTGGAAGAAAATAAAACCCTAGCACATGCTAGATAGAAGGGAGGTAGCGATGGCTTAGGGTTTTAAGAGAGACGGGAGGTAGAGAATGAAGGGAGATCTAGAGGAGAGAGTATCAGAGAGGGGAGAGTGGATTGCAAATTTGAAAGATAGATAGAAGGTAGAAAAAACGAGGCGTGTTTTAAAAATTTTGGGGTTTTCGTTTCCCCCCTTGTCAACTAAAAGCGCGTTTCATTAAAATTATAAAGCGACAAGTACAGACGACGCACGTTTAAGATAAAGCGCCCTCCGTGTTTTTGATTTTTTTCTTGAGACACTAAATTAAGGGCACGCAATAATGCGTGACGTAAATCCTTAAATTTTTTGGAAAGATAACACTATTTTAAGGGCACGCCCTTTTACGTATCATTAATCAGTGCGTGTCGTAAAAAGCGTGTCATTAAAGGTCTGTTTTCTAGTAGTGGGATTAGATGACAGATTCATAACATTTAAAAGAATATGGATGATATAAGCCAACAAGAAGAATATAGTAACTCGGTTAATGGCGATGATGTGAGTGGAAACGAGGAGGAGGATGTTTTTGTGGAGGCTGTTCAACATACACGGGTCAATCAAATCAAGTTGGAAAGATAAAGGTATACGTGAGAGGGATGACATGTGTTTTGAGGGTGATAGTACTAATCCGAGCAAACAAATATCTATGGAAGACATGGCCACTGTGAAAGCATAACTAATGATAAGGAAAGATCAAAAAAGTCAAATAATGCCAATGAAGATGGAAGTTCGTCTTAATCCATGTCGAAACCACGAGGGTTTGATGGGGGTCGATTTCATTGTGTTGGTGTCGAGGGGTTCCGGAAGCAACCCACCGTCAAGGAACATGATTTTGATGTCGAGAATTCGTTGGATAAGCCGGTTTATTCATCCTCCTACTAAGCCACGCCAGAAAATCGAAAGGGTATGAATCATACATTCTTAAATTATCGAGTGAGAACACAATGGATAATTGAATATTCTTTCTCTTAAATATTAGTGGGATCGGGAGCAACGACAAACCGAATAAAGACATGAAGTTGTGTAGAACGCATATTGTTAAATTTTTTGGGATTCAAGAAACATGTATGGTCCGTTAGATCTTGTAAAATTATAGAGTATTTAGGGAAAGGGCCAATGGGTTATTACTATGCATTTGGGATCCTTCGGTGGTTGAATTGAATAGATTTAATGGGAAGGAATAAATTATTATTGTCGAAGGGGAGTGGGTGTTTCCTAAGTTTTTCATGAATACACAATTTATACAAGTTTTCTATCAGATTCACATTCCGAGAGGGTAGGTTTGGTTTTTCCTCAAGATACGACAAATTCATTTAATGATTTCATTCATAAAAGAAGGGTTACTTGATAAGAAACATTCTATGGGTGGGTATGATTTTACCCAATTAGTGTTAATGGTGAAAAATTAGCAAACTGGATAGATTTTCAGTTTTCAGGAATCTTGTAGATATTTCGGGTTTAATGTCACCATCGTTGGAGAAATCAATTCCATATTAGAGACACGTTTTTTTTTTCAAACATGTGGTGGCAGCTTTCAACTTGTATAATTGTTGCATGAAATGGGATTATTTTGACGATGTGAGATTGATCAAGGAAAATGCCACTCCAAAAGTAATGGGGGATCGTTTGAATATTTTGAGAAAAATCATGATTACGAGAAATTGAAAACTTTAGATGTTATTAAAGAAGCTAAGATTAAACGAAGAATTTGAAGGGGACGGAAAAGCAAAGTACGTTGACAGTATTCTTAGTATTCTTAATAGAAGACACATGCAACTTATTATTCGTGGTACAAAAACAGTCAATTAGCAGCATGATCCGCAAATTGGTGAGAAGATTATTTTAGTAATAAATAAAATTTAACAGGTTCGAAGGCGAGAGTGTTCAAAAACATAGCACACGGTGTACAAATCTCGTGTCATATCAAGACGATTGTTCGGAAGTTCTGTGCACGATTGAGGAAATTAAAAGTGTTGTTTGGTCGTGCGAAGGGGATAAAGTTCCGGGTGCAAATGGCTTCTCGAACTATGATATTTTTGATGGTGTCACGGAGTTTCTTATTTAAGCTAATATTCCACATGGCTGTAATGGTTCTTTCATCACTCTAATTCCAAAGGTGGGTAGCTCATTGAAAGTTATACATTATCGACCACTTAGTTTGATTGTGTTAGGATACAAACTCATTGCTAAGTTGTTGGCTAATCGACGATTTAAGATAAAATCTTTCAAAGGTAAAAGTCGATAGATAAACGAGGATGTTTGAAGTATGTTGCTACTTTAGATTTTTCGGCAAATATAAGTGTTGTGCCTATTTGGGTGTTGACATTATCCGAGACTGAATTAAGTTTTAGAATCTAGAGTTTTTCCGGTAAGTGGAACTTAACGTACGAGTCTTGTACCTATTTAATCTCATCTTGTCGTATCTTATATTTATAACTAAGGGTAATATTGATATGAGACGAAAAGCGATGCCAGGGGACCAAGTCATGAGCACGAGGAATTCTTATGATGACGTAGAGAACAAGATACAGATAGAATGAGAGGAGAAGATTGATGTGATGGATGAAATTTGGAATTTGAAGCAAAAGGGGGTTGATAGCAGTCAAGTTACTTCATCAATTACATCCACGCGATCACTTTACAATTCCTTTATTTTAGAAGCTTGTTTTGAGTTTCGAGTCCCATTAATGGAGACCCACGGCTAGATATAGTACTACTTGAAAGTTGAAATGGACGGCTTAAATGATGCGGTGATGCTGTTAGAACATGGACCATAGCACCTTTATGTAGATTCAACTGAAAAAATAAACATCACAGATGGTAAAACAAGAGCGGGCATTGAGTTTCGATTGTCGAAGATGGATTTTTCCGTTTCATCCATTAACTAAATTCGAATATAATGTTATTTATTGAGCGTTTTTTTATTCTAAATATATTTGTTCGGTAAAAGTCATCCCGTAAATGTTAGAATCGAATTGGAAGTGATTTTAGGTGAAGATGATGAAAAGAGCGGGACATGTTGGTTGAAAAAGCGGATAGTATCTTGGAAAGGAACAGCGAACAATTACGGGAAACATAATGTATGGTTGAATATTCAATACCTGAGAGCGAGAGCGGGATGACATAACGAAGAAAGGGTTGCCCGGAAAAATAATTTTTGTGAGGTTTTCAAACGAGTAAGAAATGTGTTGGATATGATTATAAATTTATATGGTTTGAAGATGTAATGTGATTTTTATCAGCAAAACAAGCTAAAAGGATTATGTTGATTAAAAACACATATTTTGATAGAATGGATTTTAAGAAGTCGGACTTATCTGAGAAGTTTGAGTTTGTCCATTAGCTGTTGTGTTTACTTAATAGATATGTGATAAAAACAAAATGGAGAAATTAAAGCAAAGCATAGTAGGTACATGAGTGGAAGGAGCCATTTGTAATCGAGCATGAAATGAAGTTGTGCTGTTTGTTGGCGTGGAGTGAATTTAAACTACAGAAAAATAAGAAAAGAAAAAGCAATGCAATCATAAACACATATGCATATGCAGTAGTAGAGTGTAAGTTTGATTTGAATATATATAGAGAAAGTAAAGAAGTAAAAGAATAATACTCCATTGAAGTTGTTTTTGTTGGTGAAGGAAGGGAGCTGGCAGCGAAAGCGAAAGTGTCTGCATCCGAATTCCCACATCGGGTGAATGAAGGAAGCAGGCAAGAGGGAGGCGAGTACAAAAAGGGAAGCCCTGGAGGGGAATAAGCATACCTTTCTCGGCCTTTTGGCTAAGATCAAGTGTAGTATCTGTTCTTATCAGTTTAATATCTGATATGTGGGCCATCGGCCCACTCGATATTAATCTTATTTTTTATGGGGGAAGGCCCGTTACAGTAGCTTGCTGCTGGGGTTCTTCATGTGTCGCCTTGGTCTTACACTACAGCCAAGGCCCGGCGTACCCCTCCAATACTTGGTCCAATGTTTAAGAATAGCTTAAAGCTTTTATACTTGAAAAGTCTTAAAAATTTGAAACAAGTCTTTGCTGTGTCTGATGTGAACCCACTCCCGTAAGTTTATAAAATCGTCTTGGAATCCTTCACACACCAATGTGGGAGCAGTCACTAATATATACCTACACAAACTTAAATTTCCTTTTGATTAACAATTCCACCAACACATTGTAATTGGACTTCGCGTCATGTAAAACAAAACCATCTCCAACGACATCAAGGGATTTTGGTTCTTCGAAACCATCTGATGGTTTCTTTCTAGTCCAACTTATCATCAACTTGTATGACTATCCTGGTACCCCACAAGCAGGATTGCAGTGGGAAAGACAATCAGTCTGAAGAGATGACGACAAAGGTCCGTCTTACTTATAAAAGCTTCGGGAAATGTTGTCCCATCAAAACATAACACCAACGCCAAATAGAAGCTTCCGCCCGCAATGTCGACACTACCGTGCAATCGATTTACTTTTTATGTAATCTGATTTAATGTTTATGTTATTGAAAATAATCATACTTCACACATCATACTTTTTGTTTAAACAATACAGAACATGACACAATTATATATGAGAAACCAATCACTTCAACTTATATAGAACGGAATACGATATACCGTAAACACTAAACCTAGAATCTCATAGACTCCGACTTGCTTGATGCAACAATTACGGACCGATCGGCCGGAAATCTATAATTTGCGCCTTATCGGGGCATGTTTAACCCAAACCCTAATATCTACCTTAGGGTCTCTCGGTTTAAGATACAGGGGAATTGAAAACGCATCATTGACATGACGATTTGTTTGTAATTTTTCTTCGTAAGCGGTACCTATTTTAAATTGCAAACTTGTATTTAACATAACGAAATAAACCCCTAGTTAAAAGCATGTAACCATTTCTTAAATACAAATAACTTATTTGAAATGGATCATTGAAATGCTATATTGTGGGGACATCTCGATAAACTGATTGCTTTGTATTAGCCATATTAAATATATAAGAAACGCTAGGACATATGTGATTTTATTTTTGGTAAGATTTTTTTTTTTTTTTTAGATTTTTCTTTGCAGGCACGCATCAACATACATGAAGAGAACCCGAGTTAGATCCCTAAGAACATTTCCAATCAACGACTAAGTTATTGAGATTGGATTTTTGAAATGTTATATTACGTGGACATCTAGATAAAATTAATTTTGTGGCTAAATTCTATTACATTATAGAAACTTTCTACATGAGACTCTCCCTTGGCCCGAACCTCCTGAAAATTCTAGCTCTTCCAGAGTGGTATCTCATTGATGTCTCGGACCCCCCCTCCACCGGAAGGAGGCCTTCTTCGCATTCCACCTAAGGGGTACACGAAAAGCCCAAAGTCAATCATAGGGAACAGGAGGCCTTCTTTGCATTCCACCAAAGGTGTGAAGGAAAAGACCAAAGTCAATCATATGGAATAGGAAAAGTAAAGCTTTATAGGGTATTCTGTCAATTTCTGTCCATGTGCAAGTAGAAGGGGTAGAAAGCATGTTCTTTTGGTACAACTCCTCTTTCTTCATTGAAACTAGCTAGCTATCTTTGAAGTCAAGTACTTAGCCGCAAAGGCAAGTCCATCACGGGCACTACCCGACTTATTTCGGTAATCCCATAGTTAATGGCTCATTTCACTCTTTTTATATAAGAAATACGTGGAGTCAATGGCTTCCTATCCTCCTGACCAAGTCGCTACATGGTCTATGTAACTGAGCTAACACGTATAGGAACTTATGTGATGTTATTTTTAGTATAAATGTTAAAAAGTGAAATATCAAACCGATACTGCAAAGCTCAAATATATTTTCAAAATACAACACCAACATTACATAAGTTTAAAAAATCAAAATCCTAGTTATTTTTCGATATAAGGGCATGAAATCAGGTGTTGGATGAAAATGAAAGATGAATACGCTTCAAAGTGGTAAACCACATACAATGTTAATTGTGAAACGTTTTGAAAAAAAAAACTAGGGTTGACCTCTATATAGCGTTCTGGTGGGCGCCCGGGGGGGGGGGGGGGTCATTGTTAATGGTGTTTGGAAAGAAAATCGAATCAAACGAGAACCCTAATTTAAAAAAGGTGGGAGATTTGTCTTTCACGACATTTGATACAACTTTTTCAGGGGGATTTGGAGATGAAGGATCTATGGAAGATAGGTTAAAATATAGAGTGGTTGTAGATGTTTATATGTCAAGGAAGTTGTTAGGGATGAAGCTTTCTATTGCCAAATTCTTAGATGTTGATAATAAGTAGTGTTTGATTCAAAACTTTTGCACCATATCGATTGGGAGATTTCTTTTATTTTCTTCGACTGCGAGGTTTATAAGGGAAGAGAAAATAATATGAGCCCACACAGATCAACCAAGACCACAAGTAAATTCAAATGGTAAGAAAACTCAATTTGGGAAGGAAATTCAAAATATTATGCCTCGATGTCAACGGGGAAGGGGAGACACATAGTCAACATGAACATATAATATTTTTTAGGAATAAAATATATGTAGATTGTGCTTGACTTATTGTGTATGGATCTTGGGTGTCTTCGGAATGTGAATCTCAATGAAATCTTGTATAAGGTGTGTAGTGAAGAATGATTTAACGAAATTAAAGTTAACTGTATTGTGGGATGTGGGTGTGTATTGAATTTAAGTATCAAAATCCTTGCATTAAGCTCAAAAAATACGATGAGAATATTGGTACTTTAAGGAGACGAGGTTGTTAACAAATAACTTTTTGGTTGATGAAAGGATGGTGTGGCTTGAAATTGAGGGCCTTCCTTTTCGATGTGTGCTTGTACATCTGTTGCATTCAAGAAAATTGCAATTTCTTGGGATGAAGCTATGTTTATTGACAGGGATAAAAAATAAAGACACGTTTATGGGGGGATCATCTTTAAAAACCATCATAAAATCACAAAATAGAAGAGTTTGTTACGGTGGAAATTGAAGAGGTGAAGTATAAAGTGTGCGTGAAAGGGACACTACTAGAAAAAAGGCCTTTTACGATGCTCATTGCACGTCGTAAAACGCTCAGACGACGCGCAAATGCGCGTCAAGAAAGGCCCTGTCATAACGAGAGACGACGCACATTTACGACACGCATTTATGACACACAATGCGTATCATTAAAACCACTGTCAAGAAAGGCCATGTCATAAATGAAGATGACACACATTTATGCGTATCGTAATTTTTATTTTAATTTTTTTTAAAAAATATTTGTAGATTTACTAATTTTCAAATTAAATTTGCATTTCATGTCTCATAATAGAAAATAAAATACCATATACAAAAAATATAATCCATTGCACAAAAGTTAATGTCATTCATAATACAAAATAAAATACGATAAATAAGAAAGATAACTCATTGCACTAAAATGTCAAATACAAATAATCATTGTTTACTATATAACCTAATACTACATTGCTATTAAGGGACATCATCATAACTCACTGAAGGTCTTAGGGTTCATGTGCAAATAAAGTAAAACATTGCTAGCTTAAATTCATCAAGTCCTTGGCGTGAAGTCTTAGGTAGAAGCTTAACTGCAATCTCCAATCCTTCTAGCAGGCCCTATAGATCATTATTGGCCATGTAGCAAGATCAACCTGCCAAAAAACACACCAAATTAATCAGAAGCTGAGATGCTAGCTATAGGACAATCCAAAAATAAATTATAAGAATAACAATTAGTCAATGGACTTATCGTGGATCAATAGTTGCAGACACCAAAGTAATAAAAATAGATATTTGTTGGCCACACAACACACATAACAAATGCAGCTGAAATGGCACATCCAATGAACCAGAAAAGAGGTAATGTGATCCACTCTTGTTTTCCTTGTCTGTAGCAAATGAAACAAAGATGTACTGATTTTGAACTTATTTGTTAACTTGAAATGGAATTTTTTTATAAAGTAGACTATTAACAAGTAAACATCTAACTTAAACAATCTATCACATCACATCACATATTAGGCAATGTCTCATTCAAATTGTTTTCAGTAAAGAGAATAGGCGAACCAAGAATAAAGATAAATTAAAGGGAGAGGTGGGCTTATAGATTTGGACATACAACAATCCCAAACCCTGGCAGTGTGGCCAAATAGCACATGCCCAGTGGAAGGAGAAACAGTCACCTTTGTTTCATAATCAGACTCTTTTTTTCCATTAAGAACTTCCCAGATATGAGCACTGCACTAATAAGATATCAAATAGCATAGGCTCAGTAGTCACAAGGTTAGGTTTTACCAAATTGTTGATATCCTCTCTCAAACTATTCATCATACAACACCCATAATTAATCACATCTTCAATAAAGGGCAGGATACATAAAAAATGACATTTTGGCCTTTTTGCGGTTTAACCATTATACTGTGATAGAAATTTCCACTATTTTCAGTTTAGCAGACAAGGCTTCTCCTTTAAATACATGACATTGTATTTACTTCCTATAATAGCATCTAACTTTTTTACTTGTAAGGTATTAACAACTGTTAAACCAGAACAAAAATAGGGTTTCATAGTGGTCTTGGTGGAAATTTCTTTCAGAAATTGTTGGCTTTCATTGATTCAAAATAAAATATAGTGGTTAAACAGAAAAAAAAACAAGTAAAAATAGTGGCTATTATATTATGTGTATTTCCCTTTAACAAATGTTTTAGAAAATAAGTGTATACTTAGGGAAATGGAAGGAGAGAGCAAGTAAGGGTAAATTTATAAAATGGCACGACTTAATATTCGTTATTAAGTCAAGTAAACTTTCATATGAAATGACATCTAATAAAAAAAACTATAATTAGTTAAACAATAAATTGATATAAAATAATAATAGTAACAAATAAATAAAAACTAACCTCTGCCACTCGCCAGTTGCTTTTATATGCCTCTCCACAGCTCTATAAAGACGATCCAAGGTATACAAAATCAATCCATACATACATTGCCCATCTTTCTCCTGCACACAAACACACACACAATAAGCTCATAAATTTGGACTTATTATTAGTAACAAAAAAAAAGTTTTTACCAGCCCATGATCAATGCAAGTTTGGAACTGCATGATTTTCTTCTCAACTTCCACAATTAATAGTCTTCTTTGCACTCGAGCAATTTTCCCTTTGCCTTGTGCCCTTGTGTCCTGAGACAATCAAATGACAAGATAACTGGGGGTATTTTGGTCTTTCAATTAAAAAAAGGAAGAATGGAACTGAATTCTTTCCATGACCACCCTATGAATGGTGAAATCCATTAACACATAATTTAAAGGATTCTGGAAAAATTCATTTGGCAACAAAATACACCATGGAATGGAATGGAATCCCAAATTCCACTTTCGTCAGATTCCGCTTGAATCTAATAACCAAATACGCCCTTAAAGACACATAGATCAAGCTAAATTTTAACTACTAATAAAGAACGGGATGAGCAAATGCAGAAGTTTTAATGAATAGACAGAATTAATGTTTCCTTGTTTAGCCTATGTTTTTTAAAGTGCACTAAATCAACTTAAATAATTATAATAAAACAAAAGTTGCCACCAAGCCATTAGAACTTGTATAGCTAATACAACATGTTACATTTTTCACTTACGAAAAATAATTAAAAAAAAAACTCATTTCTGCTTTCCAATTATAGCCTCAAAGACAGGACAATTGATGACTAAATGGGTTTTGTTTATGTAAGAGCTATAAAATCTAACAATAGGCTAACGGGGCGATTGGAATGTAAATGGAAGAATCTGGAATCTAGACTATTTTATGCTAAACTATAATTAGGGTAGTTCATGAAATCATTGATGGAATGGATTTGGAAATCAGTGGTAAGTTATAAAATCCTTTAAACAAACGATTCTCTTAAACTCCCAGAAACTGGAATTTAGCTCTTTTAACCAAACAAGGAACTAACATGGATTTCAATTCAAAATCCTATGGAATCCTTCAATCCAAACACACCTCAAGTATTTGTGAACCCCCATATTGGAAAGTAAGACAATCGTCAAGTTGATTTGTTGTTACAAGGAATAGAATTGGAAAAGCTTTATAGGGCTATTTTCAATCATTATGGGTTGCCTCCTGCCATATCAACAAAAAGGTAGTTGTCCGAAGTACCAAATCTTGCAATATTTAGAACTTTAATGAAAACAAAATTACTAAAAGGTTCTTGAATATAAAAATAATTATAAAATAAGTTTCTTACCCAAGTACTAGATCTTTCAATATTTAGAACTTGTGAATCCGTGGTAAATAAGAACAACACAAAAGCCAAGCTACCTCCAGATATTAATCCAATCTAAACAAAAACCAAAAATTTGGATTATTTTATTAGCAATATAATTTTTATTACGTTAAATTAAAAAGGAAAAAAGAATTAATATATATATATATATATATATATACTTAACCTTAAGAACTCTGTCTATTACTCTACGTGCTTTACCATAGTTCTTTTGTGAATAACTAATTGCAAGAATTGCCTACAAAACAACATAATCAGACAACTACAGGAAAAAATAGAACAACAACCTTAACCTTGTACTAGGTTATTTTTAAGGTTACCTGTCCTGCAAGTGCTAAAGCATCAGTAAGCAAAGAAAGATCCAACCAAACTTCTAAATAGATCTGATAAGCAGCCATGGGAATAGAACCTTCTCTTGCATTTATTGATGTAGATAAAGTCATACTTACAAGAACAACAAAACTCCTCCACATTAAAAGCAACCTTGGTTGAAAATGGAGGTTGATGTCACTTGTACAAAATCAGATTCCACCCTATTCAAATATGATTATATTCCATTCACAAGACTTCGTTCCAGCCATTCCACCCATGTTCACATGATTGCATTCAAACCATATTGAGAAACCAATTACAAACCCTGTTATATAATTCCATTCCAACCAAACCTTATCATCCAGGAAGATATGTTAAATGGGACAACATTAAAAGGGAGATATATTAAAATGAACATGGATCCTTCTTGAGTATAAATTTCCTCTTTCTTTTTTACATTAAGTCAAAAGAGAACTTATCGGGACTAAACCAAACAGCCTATAAAAAACAAGTAACCCAATTCTCATGGCTTATTAGTTGGAAGAGTAAAACAAATCTTAAAGCAAAGGCAAAACAATTTGTCCCAAGCAATTACAAAATGGTGGGAGGAGTTTAAACATAAATCCTACATATTAGATCTATTAAATGATATATAATAAACCAAAAAAAAGTGAAAGAAAATCACCAATCCTCCAGCTTCTGCAGCTGATGCAAGATGAATATGGACAATTATTTCTTGTTGATTTTTCAGACACCTTTGTTTGGCTCTGTTATAGCTATTCAAGGAAAGGGTTATATAGGTCAACAAGTTGGATATGCATCATTGTAAAATACCCTAGGGTTCAACAGTATTCAACAAAATAGAAACTAATACAACTCTGTATCAGCAATGC
Source organism: Lactuca serriola (assembly GCF_051521515.1). Classification (NCBI taxonomy): domain Eukaryota; kingdom Viridiplantae; phylum Streptophyta; class Magnoliopsida; order Asterales; family Asteraceae; genus Lactuca; species Lactuca serriola. The sequence continues at coordinate 262,099,557 of NC_136412.1, read as the reverse complement.
ACGATTGTATGCAGAAAAAGCTTAATATGGGTTCTAAAATCCTAATGCAGAGATTGGTCTTACTTGAAGTTAACGAACCTTTACTATGTTTAATATTTTATTTTTACAGTTAACGGTTTTAAAATGTGTATTAAGTATAACTTAAGTACTTTTGGGCTATTGAGATAGTTGAGAGAGCTTATTACCTCTTCAACATGTTGGGGCATCTCCAAGCATGCAAACTTTCAATTTAGGCCTAGGAATGTGAGGTAATTTCACTGTTTCACTGAAACATTTGTCCTTTTTTGGGTCGTAGTTCTTGAGTCCAATTTGGAGTTCAATGGTTTCAGTGAAATTATGCTTCTTCTCTTTTGCATCTGTGGTGATTTGAGTAATGGCTTCTTTTAGGGCTTCACTCTGAAGCTTAATGTGAAATCACATATTGAGATATTAGTTGTTGATGAATCAGATAGTTGAGCCTAACACAGTCAGCATGTATTTAAAAATCTTAAAGAGCTAAGAACAACCATTTTATAAGATGATGCTGACAGAATCATGAGATTTGAATACCTGAGTAAAATGGCCGAATTCTCCACATATTTTACAAATTATTTCTTCTTCTTTTCATTTCTTCCAATTCCTTTCAGTATCTTTAGATTTCGCCTCCCAGACCATAGAATCATGAGATTTGAATACCTGAGTAATGGGACCTTTTGTTCCCCCCCCCCCCCCCCCCCCCCCGAACCACTTGCGATTAGCTTCCCAACTAGTAGAATCAGCGGGAACATCTTCCGATCCAATGAAGTTAGTCAATCTAATGAAAAAAATTGAGATTCTAACTCACGAAACTTGAGAAAAGACTATGATGTGAATATAACAACTTTACCCCTACAACCAACACTTTCAGAATAAACAATATTGAACCAAAATACTTACAAATTAATTGGAATTCACCTGGGACCTCTTGTGTTAACACCTAAGTTCTCCGAATAATTCTTTGAATTCGAGATTTTAGATTTGGTCGACGTCATTGATGAGGAGACCTCGCAGATCAATTACGATTTACTTTCGCTTTATCTTCTTGTTCTCCTGTTGATGATTTCAGACTCCGTCTCCACGCTTACATGATATTTTTCAGAAAGGGGCTTTGTGGAGCATTGGGGGTTTTCTTTATTTCATAACCCTCGCATGTACTGGGTTGAGAGAAAACGAGAGAAGCGGAAGCTTGGAAGAAAATAAAACCCTAACACATGCTAGATAGAAGGGAAGTAGCGATGGCTTAGGGTTTTAAGAGAGACGGGAGGTAGAGAATGAAGGGAGATCTAGAGGAGAGAGTGGATTGGAAATTTGAAAGATAGATAGAAGGTAGAAAAAACGAGGCGGGTTTTCAAAAATTTGGGGTTTTCGTTTCCCCCCTTGTCAACTAAAAGCGCGTTTCATTAAAATTATAAAGCGACAAGTACAGACGACGCACGTTTAAGATAAAGCGCCCTCCGTGTTTCTTAATTTTTTTTCTCGTGTCATATCAAGACGATTGTTCGGAAGTTCTGTGCACGATTGAGGAAATTAAAAGTGTTGTTTGGTCGTGTGAAGGGGATAAAGTTCCGGGTGCAAATGGCTTCTCGAACTATGATATTTTTGATGGTGTCACGGAGTTTCTTCTTTAAGCTAATATTCAACATGGCTGTAATGGTTCTTTCATCACTCTAATTCCAAAGGTGGGTAGCTCATTGAAAGTTATACATTATCGACCACTTAGTTTGATTGTGTTAGGATACAAACTCATTGCTAAGTTGTTGGCTAATCGACGATTTAAGATAACATCTTTCAAAGGTAAAAGTCGATAAACGAGGATGTTTGAAGTATGTTGCTACTTTAGATTTTTCGGCAAAGATAAGTGATGTGCCTATTTGGGTGTTGACATTATCTGAGACTGAATTAAGTTTTAGAATCTAGAGTTTTTCTGGTAAGTGGAACTTAACGTACGAGTCTTGTACCTATTTAATCTCATCTTGTCATGTCTTATATTTATAACTATGGGTAATATTGATATGAGACGAAAAGCGATGCCGGGGGACCAAGTCATGAGCACGAGGAATTCTTATGATGACGTAGAGAACAAGATACAGATAGAATGAGAGGAGATGATTGATGTGATGGATGAAATTTGGAATTTGAAGCAAAAGGGGGTTGATAGCAGTCAAGTTACTTCATCAATTACATCCACGCGATCACTTTACAATTCCTTTATTTTAGAAGCTTGTTTTGAGTTTCGAGTCCCATTAATGGAGACCCACGGCTAGATATCGTACTACTTGAAAGTTGAAATGGACGGCTTAAATGATGCGGTGATGCTGTTAGAACATGGACTATAGCACCTTTATGTACATTCAACTGAAAAAATAAACATCACAGATGGTAAAACAAGAGCGGGCATTGAGTTTGGATTGTTGAAGATGGATTTTTCCGTTTCATCCATTAACTAAATTCGAATATAATGTTATTTATTGAGCGTTTTTTTATTCTAAATATATTTGTTCGGTAAAAGTCATCCCGTAAATGTTAGAATCGAATTGGAAGTGATTTTAGGTGAAGATGATGAAAAGAGCGGGACATGTTGGTTGAAAAAGCGGATAGTATCTTGGAAAGGAACAGCGAACAATTACGGGAAACATAATGTATGGTTGAATATTCAATACCTGAGAGCGGGATGACATAACGAAGAAAGGGTTGCCCGGAAAAATAATTTTTGTGAGGTTTTTAAACGAGTAAGAAATGTGTTGGATATGATTATAAATTTATATGGTTTGAAGATGTAATGTGATTTTTATCAGCAAAACAAGCTAAAAGGATTGTGTTGATTAAAAACACATATTTTGATAGAATGGATTTTAAGAAGTTGGACTTATCTGAGAAGTTTGAGTTTTTCCATTAGCTGTTGTGTTTACTTAATAGATATGTGATAAAAACAAAATGGAGAAATTAAAGCAAAGCATAGTAGGTACATGAGTGGAAGGAGCCATTTGTAATTGAGCATGAAATGAAGTTGTGCTGTTTGTTGGCGTGGAGTGAATTTAAACTACAGAAAAATAAGAAAAGAAAAAGAAATGCAATCATAAACACATATGCATATGCAATAGTACAGTGTAAGTTTGATTTGAATATATATATAGAGAAAGTCAAGAAGTAAAAGAATAATACTCCATTGAAGTTGTTTTTGTTGGTGAAGGAAGGGAGCTGGCATTGAAAGCGAAAGTGTCTGCATCCGAATTCCCACATTGGGTGAATGAAGGAAGCAGGCAAGAGGGAGGCGAGTACAAAAAGGGAAGCCCTGGAGGGGAATAAGCATACCTTTCTCGGCCTTTTGGCTAAGATCAAGTGTAGTATCTGTTCTTATCAGTTTAATATATGATATGTGGGCCATCGACCCACTCGATATTAATCTTATTTTTCATGGGGGAAGACCCATTACACAAACTTAAATTTCATGTTACCAATATGGTAATTTCCAAGAGACTTAAAAATCTGTTGTTTTTAATGATATATTTTCATCAGGAGATGAAACAAAACAAGGTTATTTGTTGAATGAATATGACTCATCCCTGTGACAAAATGGACTTGTTTCAAATTATAAAAAAGTGGGAGTCCATTTGAGTGAGACTAGTTGGCAATATAGGCCTGAAGAGCCAACACTTGTTATCCTTCCACTGTCGGAAGCGAGGAGTTGTCGCAGCTCTGTGAAGCCAGCCTAACGCATTGCCCCCTTCTCTAGGTTCCAAGAGACCCAAAGCCTTCGCTCAGGCCACGTGAAACAACTACCGACTTGGAACAGGCAAGTCAAATTACACACCACCAGACCCAACCTAACTCGACCAAATCATAATCCAACCCACTTTAATACCCCCACTTGGGTTACAGGCAAACGTTACCAGGCCCAGTGATGAACAATCTACAAGATAGATTTATAAAATCGTCTTGGAATCCTTCACACACCAATGTGGGAGCAGTCACTAATATAGACGTACACAAACTTAAATTTCCTTTTGATTAACAATTCCACCAACACATTGTAATTGGACTTCGTGTCATGTAAAACAAAACCATCTCCAACGACATCAAGGGATTTTGGTTCTTCGAAACCATCTGATAGTTTCTTTGTAGTCCAACTTATCATCAACTTGTATGACTATCCTGGTACCCCACAAGCAGGATTGCAGTGGGAAAGACAATCAATCTGAAGAGATGACGACAAAGGTCCGTCTTGTTGGATTAGTTTCTAAGTCCATAACTATTTTGGTATGTAGTTGACCCGATGGTGCATGGTCCTTTTGGGTTGCCTTCACCAAAGCAACTTGATAGGATGAATTATGGAGAGAAAGGATTAAATATGATTTATTAATATATTATGGGAATAATATATTATAGGAGAAATCATATTGTTTAATTAATATTAGTCAATAATTAATTGGTAATTAGTTTTGTGACTAAAAGAGATTGATTAAACTTAAGGGACTGGAATTGTAATTATAAAATAATTGCAATTTGGGACATGGATTGCCTTTTATTATAAGGTGGACGAATTCTATGGGGGAAGCCCATATGAAATCGTCCAAGGCCTTAAGGAAAGGGCTCCATGGGTTCCTTAGGGCTTAAACATCCAAATTAGGGTTTCCTTGTTAGATAACCCTAATTGCCTCCTATATATATGGATCCCTTATGACCCAAAAACATGGCTAAGCTTCTTGCTAGGGTTTTCACACAGTTTTGGTAGCCTCCAACCTCTCTCCTCTTCATCCTCTTGCTTATGGTGTTTGTGAACCATTAGAGGAGTGACACTTGTGACTCTAAGCCTTCTAAAGTCAATACAAGGAGATTTGGGATTGTTATTGCTACATAACAATCAAGGTAACATTATAAACCTATTCTTATATTAATATGATTACTTGTATGTTAGAATTAGGGTTTATAGTCTTGGATAACTTGCATGTACAATAGAGAAACCTAGATCCAAGCATTAGGGTTTGTATGAGCACATAGGATGTTCTTAGGACCAAAACCCATCAGTGGTATCATAGCCTAGATTGGTTTCTATTGTATTGATGCTTGACATGTTTGAAAATTTTGATTTTTTGGTTTATGGAGGCTGGACTCGCCGAGTCCATGCAGACTCGACGAGTCCAAGCTTGACTCGACGAGTCAACTCGTCAGATGGAGCATATCTCGCGATTTCTTGCTGTTTTTGCTTATGGAAAATTGCCTTATCGTATTAGATCAATATAAATCCGATTTTTTGATATATATATATATATATATATATATATATATATATATATATATATATATATATATATATGAGTATATTCTTGATCTAATTGAAGATATTTATCAATTAATAAAATATTTGTTTCCTTATGTGATAATTGATTAATTATTTTGATTAAATTGGTAAATTGTTTTGCAAGAAATCATTAAATAAATCAAATATGGATAATTATGTGATTAAATGTTAATTTAGATTATTTGTTATTTGATACTTGTGCTTTGAAAAGTTTCATATTTTCCCCTTTAGGTTTTATAGTTTAAATTTGACCTCAAAAGTTTTGTTGTTTTGAAATTTAAATAGTTGAAACCCTATTGTTTTGAAAAAAGGTTTCAAAACTTGCCCTCAAGTTTTGGAATTTAAATTTTGATGTATATTTAAATTCTAAACCCTAATGTTTTGAAATGTTTCAAAACTTGCCCTCAAGTTTTGGAATTTAAAAGTTGATTAAAAGTTTAATTAGGAATGTTAAATTCTAAAACTCTAGTATTGTTTGAAAAGGTTCAAATCATACCCTTATGGTTTTATTAATTAATTAAGGAGTATAATTAAAAGAGGTTTAATAAATCCATAAAAGTTTAGGTTTACAATTTAATTGAATTAAAAGTATAATTGTTAAATTAGACCACCTAGTATTTTAAAAGTGTAAAATACACCCATTAGTAGGCCTCATTCACGAAGCTGGTTTATAAGGGGTGTTTAAGGAAATTGCCTATAAAATGGCGATTGAATGGGTATCCACTCTTACCCACCGCACTCTTGACTAGTGGAGGGTCGTTAGCCGAACGGGTAGGATAGGACGAAACCTTCCATTATAAGTATAATGAATTACTAAAGTAACTAAATGTTTTACAAATTCCCATCTTAGTTACTCAGGCAAAAGTGAATTGATGCAATTCCATGAAATTACACTTTGTGCCCTTGCGAAGACGTTAGTGGAGCGTGTGTGGTTTACCGGCACACTAAATGGTTCTAAGAAAAGGTAGCAAAGGGTGACTCAATGTTTGTCATAGTTCGGTGGAGCGTGTGTGGTTTACCGGCACATCGAATAGGTGACTGTAACATGTGAGGGCACCATGTAAGTTTGCATGGTTATTCACACCCGCTTTGTGATCCTCGGCATCCCAGTCACAAACTAGAGGGGCATATCGAGATTTAAACATGTCATTGAAATGTTCAATGAATCTCATAGGATCTAGGAGTTTTCATAGAATTAAAACTTAAATTTCTTTTTCGTTTTTCATGGTGGAAATTAGTGAATCGTCATTCACTTACCTTCAAATGTTCTGCAATTTGGGTTATGGCATCCCTCTCCCTAGTTGTGGAATATTGTGTTGGGTCCTAGCCTTAGTATCTCATTTGGGTGATTTAATAAGGACTCGCTCAATCAACTAACTTGAATTCGTTTTCTCCCGTTTTGTAAATGTCAAAGTTTGACAACTATGGTCTTCTCAAATCCCGTGGAACAAGCATTCCACATGAAGATGATATTCCACGATTCGATCGAGGAACAAGCGATCATACTTCACTTCCTCCTCCTCCTCCAATTATTCTCCCTAACCCACAAGTTCAAAGGCTTGAAAAGTTCAAGATCACTCAAGCCCTTTTGGTAAGTAAACATAAAGAAGGAAAGTCGGTGTGTGCACACATCCTAGGGATGAAGTCACACATTGATAGGTTAAGAATGTTGGGATCCGTTGTCTGTAAGGAGATGGCTGTTGATTGGGTTCTTCAGTCACTTCCTAGCTCATATAGTGAGTTCGTAAGAGAGTACTATATGATGAACCGCGACCTGACCCTCATAGATCTCACCTATTTGCTTATTGCTGCTGAATCAGCAATGGTTTGGCGCAATAGAAAAGCAAAGTTGATTGGTGAATCTGCCTTCGATACCTCTATGGATATAGACAATGGCAACGAAAGACATGCTATGGTCGAAAAGTTTGATCATAAGAGAAAGGCAATGTCTGAAGTAGTTCCATGTCATGTTCCAAAAGAGTAAATTTGCTTTTATTGCCAAGAGAAAGGGCATTGGAGACGAAGCTGCCCCATTTACCTAAGAGATCTAAGAGATGGGAGAGTCGAAACGTATGGCTCTAATATAGGTAAAATCCATTAACTAACTCTTTTAAGCTTCTATTCTAGATTCTTAATACATAATGTGATAAGATTGCAATTGATGTTTTGTAGGATCGAAGAAAAGAAAGGAAGCTTAAGGGAAGAAGCGAGCAGAATCTAACCGTGAAGGAATGGATTTCGATCGCATTTCTTGAAGATTAGATTTTTGAGCTACTACTTAGAGTTAGAATTAGATTGCTAAGAAAGATGTATTAGCATAGTTTTTCAATGAATTGCATTGTAAGGACAAATTTTCCCACAATAAAATAAATTTTGATTTTATATTATTCATTTATCCTTGCAATGGCGTATATGAAAAATTGATGTTTGAATATTAGTAATAATGGATTTGGTTCTTATTATGTTATTTATGGAAAGTCGAGAATTTACCAAATAGGGAGAGTTTCTCATCACCCAAGTTTCAATTGAACAGAAACTTGGAATCATGCAACTTGGTTGCACGATAAATGAGAAATCTCATATTTGATAATTAGACTAATTCATTGACAAAGTGTCAAGTGAAGGACTAGGAGATCGAGTACGCAAAGTTATGTGTTGATCAAGTCCACCATAAGAGTAACAAAGATATTCGTCATGATTTACTAAAGGTTTAGTAAATGTGATTATACTTACAAGATTAAGTGTAATTCTAGATTGATTGAAAAAGGTTTAAATCAATAGTAGAACGAATAAGAAGAATTCAGTAGGCAGAAAGATAAAAGTTTCTCCATTGTAAGAAGAAGGGAGAGTACCTTTTATGCTTTATGATGGGTCTTAATGATTAAGAACCATATCTCAATTGATCCTCTAAGTGAGTCTTAGTACAATTATATGTCTAAGAAGAGGAATCAAGAATTGAAGAAATGGTTAAATAAAGAAGTCAATCATGCTTCGTTCCAATAACAGGTCTTAAAGTTAAGATTGTGACAATGAGTGAAAAGTATTAAAACATTCATCAAATGTGGAAAGTTGTGATGTCTTAGATAAGACAAAGACCAACTAGAACCAATTTATGAAGTGTTTTGATAAAAGCTACACTAACTCTTGAATATTTGTTTGTCAAGAAATGGTTATTGACAAAAGAATATTATATGTCAAGGAGTCAGTAGGAGTCTTAATGGTATTGAAAGGTTTCAAGAACAAATCAAAATAGACCTTATTGATCATCACTAGCACACGAGTTGAGGTTTACAACCTATCGTATTGACATTATTTTGTTTCTGTGCCGCTCCGATTAAGTTAATTATGCATGTGAGTTCTATGAGTTCTCATTTGAATGCATAAAAGGCAAGGACCTTAGTCAATGAAAGGTACATTGATAGGAAAGGGTGAGCTGCTTAACTACTTGGAAGACATGGTGGGCAGCTGTGTTACCATAAGGCAAGAAATCAAGATTAAGAAAGTTCGATCCATATAAGTTTGAATTTGTCAGAAACCTTGGTTTTAACAAATTCACATGCATAGGAACACATACACCGTTTAAATCTAAGTGTCATAAGATTTCCTCCTTAATGAAAATGATTGTGAGGAAATGCTTTTACTAAGAAAGATTTTAAGAAGATAGTGATTGTAAAATTGCATTCTCGAATTCGATTATGGTTACGGTATCCCTTTCCATAATTTGAATTGTGAGGTTTGGCAATTGTTTACACACACATGAACTATCTAAGGCAAAGGTGTATAAGTTCAAAGAGCCTTGATAAAAGATTATCAAAGCACTAAGTATTAGAAACATGAACTTAAGAAATTCAATAAGCATTGTTTTTCTGAAAGTTAAGTTGTTTCTGAATACATGTCAAAGCTAGTGGGAGCATAAGTGTTATGTTTTATAGTAATCATCATGATAGTGGGAGCATAATAGTTATGATTGTATGATTATTATGGAAAGTATTGCAAGTTGGCAATATTAATTATAGAAAACAAGAGTTATAAGTCGTAAGGGTTGTAAAGTTGTTTTGCTATAATTAAGGGAGAGAATATTATGCTTCATTTCAAATCTAAAGGATTAGGTTGAGAAATGTTAATAAATTTAGTCAAGGGTACATAGTGTGTTCTTAAAATTTCGATTATGATTACGACATTCCTTTTCACAATTCGAATTTTGAGAACATAGCAAATAAAACATTATGCGTCGTGTCCCATACGCTTCGGGTATAGGATCGATTGCAAATGCTTTAATGTTTGACCATTCTAAAATTTTCCAAATGTCGAGCGCATTTAGAGGGAAAAGGGACTAGAATTGGTTTTGACTAAAATAATTAAACAACTATCAAAGGACAATCCAAAGTTTGACGAGGATTGGTCGCTTGTGAGTAGTTGGAAGCATGGTATTGGATGGACCATATCGACATTATTATGAATAGAAAAGATTCTATTAAGAATGAGTTGTCATATGGAAATTATGGAAATGTTTCCATATTGGATGGACCATATCGACATCATTACGAATAGATAAGATTCTATTAAGAATGAGTTGTCATATGGAAAATATGGAAACGTGTCCATATTGGGAATTGAATATTGAAAATCTATGACTAGATTAGAAACCTTTATGCAAAAGGATGTTCAAAGAATGTACTTTGAGTGATAGACATCACGTCTATGGAATTGTCTTGTAACAATCTCCGATAGAGGAATTTGTAATTTCATTGGCAATAGTCTTTGTGACTTTGGTGCAGTGACATTACGAAAGGATCATTGCATAAAATGTTAGAATCTAGCATATTCTATGAGTAGAAAAAATTTGATATTCTTTCACTTATGAAAAACGATTTGGAGTTATGAAATGAGTATGATTGGAAATGTGTTCAATACGATCTATTTCACAAAGTGAGAACCATAGGTAAACATTGTGTGCATGTTACGAGCATGGGACAAGTGTTGTAATTCAAGTAAGAAGTTGATTACCCGAAACGACAAATAATGAGTAATCGATATGGTGATAAATAAAAGGTGTTTTATTTATACTCAAAGGTTTGAGGCCATATGGGATTAGTATTATTCTTGTGTTTCACATTTGCATGTTTTGACTTCCAGAAAAATTGAGTTTATGAAGAATAATCGAATTATTCGAACAGGCCACAGTCGTTCATGTGTTGGAAGTAGATATGAATGAAGACTGTCGTGAATTGGTGTGTAGATCGTCTAAAAGAGTATTAGACATAAGCAGATGTTTGCTGCAACGTTCATGAGTGCTTATGAATATGATTTGAGCATTAGATTAAACCCACGCTCACTTGGATCACTCCATGAATTGTATCATGAGTGATTGGTGAGACGATAACATCTTATATTCTTGAAACCAAGATGTGTGAGTTGTATCTTGCAAATCGGTTGCACATTGATAATATGTAAACGCACTAGTAACTTGGTGTTATAGAACATATTGTTGTGTGTGATTCGGTGAGTAAGTGCAAGCAAACATTGTATCAAAGTTTATCCGTTCCTTTTAACCAAGGTAGGATAAAAGCGATATCTTTGGGCCCCTCGATGATTTAGTGATGACAAACGTAAATGCTCGGCCGGGCTAGGGCTAATTTGATTTGTTCAATTAGCCAGTCGTCATAAATCGGGAATCGAGATATAGTACAAAGAGAATGATTTGAAATCATATCTCATATGATATCTAGAATGGAGGAATATATGATCGCTTATCTAAGGACACGCGTATCTGATAGGATCAGAGTTGACAACGGCTTTGGAAAGCTACGATTGCAGATCAGGATCTGAAGTCATACGCATAATAGTTATTAGACTTATCCAAGTGGGAGACTGTTGGATTAGTGTCTAAGTCCATAACTATTTTGGTATGTACTTGACCCGATGGTGCATGGTCCTTTTGGGTTGCCTTCACCAAAGCAACTTGATAGGATGAATTATGGAGAGAAAGGATTAAATATGATTTATTAATATATTATGGGAATAATATACTAAAGGAGAAATCATATTGTTTAATTAATATTAGTCAATAATTAATTGGTAATTAGTTTTGTGACTAAAAGAGATTAAATTAAACTTAAGGGACTGGAATTGTAATTAAAAGATAATTGCAATTTGGGCCATGGATTGCCTTTTATTATAAGGTGGACGAATTCTATGGGGGAAGCCCATATGAAATCGTCCAAGGCCTTAAGGAAAGGGCTCCATGGGTTGCTTAGGGCTTAAGCATCCAAATTAGGGTTTCCTTGTTAGATAACCCTAATTGCCTCCTATATATATGGATCCCTTATGACCCAAAAACGTGGCTAAGCTTCTTGCTAGGGTTTTCACACGGTTTTGGTAGCCTCCATCCTCTCTCCTCTTCATCCTCTTGCTTATGGCGTTTGTGAACCATTAGAGGAGTGACACTTGTGACTCTAAGCCTTCCAAAGTCAATACAAGGAGATTTGGGATTGTTATTGCTACATAACAATCAAGGTAACATTATAAACCTATTCTTATATTAATATGATTACTTGTATGTTAGAATTAGGGTTTATAGTCTTGGATAACTTGCATGTACAATAGAGAAACCTAGATCCAAGCATTAGGGTTTGTATGAGCACATAGGATGTTCTTAGGACCAAAACCCATCACGTATTACTTATAAAAGCTTCGGGAAATGTTGTCCCATCAAAACATAACACCAACGCCAAATAGAAGCTTCCGCCCGCAATGACGACACTACCGTGCAATCGATTTACTTTTTATGTAATCTGATTTAATGTTTATGTTATTGAAAATAATCATACTTCACACATCATACTTTTTGTTTAAACAATACAGAACATGACACAATTATATATGAGAAACCAAGCACTTCAACTTATATAGAACGGAATACGATATACCGTAAACACTAAACCTAGAATCTCATAGACTCCGACTTGCTTGATGGAACAATTATGGACCGATCGGCCGGAAATCTATAATTTGCGCCTTATCGGGGGATGTTTAACCCAAACCCTAATATCTACCTTAGGGTCTCTCGGTTTAAGATACAAGGGAATTGAAAACGCATCATTGACATGACGATTTGTTTGTAATTTTTCTTCGTAAGCGGTACCTATTTTAAATTGCAAACTTGTATTTAACATAACGAAATAAACCCCTAGTTAAAAGCATGTAACCATTTCTTAAATACAAATAACTTATTTGAAATGGATCATTGAAATGCCATATTGTGGGGACATCTCGATAAACTGATTGCTTTGTATTAGCCATATTAAATATATAAGAAGCGCTAGGACATATGTGATTTTATTTTTGGTAAGAATTTTTTTTTCAAGATTTTTCTTTGCAGGCACGCATCAACATACATGAAGAGAACCCGAGTTAAATCCCTAAGAACATTTCCAATCAACGACTAAGTTATTGAGATTGGATTTTTGAAATGTTATATTACGTGGACATCTGGATAAAATTAATTTTGTGGCTAAATTCTGTTACATTATAGAAACTTTCTACATGAGACTCTCCCTTGGCCCGAACCTCCTGAAAATTCTAGCTCTTCCAAGTGGTATCTCATTGATGTCTCGGACCCCCCCTCCCCCGGAAGGAGGCCTTCTTCGCATTCCACCTAAGGGGTACAGGAAAAGCCCAAAGTCAATCATAGGAAACAGGAGGCCTTCTTTGCATTCCACCTAAGGCGTGAAGGAAAAGACCAAAGTCAATCATATAGAATAGGAAAAGTAAAGCTTTATAGGGTATTCAGTCCATTTCTGGCCATGTGCAGGTAGAAGGGGTAGAAAGCATGTTCTTTTGGTACAAATCCTCTTTCTTCATTGAAACTAGCTAGCTATCTTTGAAGTCAAGTACTTAGCCGCAAAGGCAAGTCCAGCACGAGCACTACCCGATTTATTTCGGTAATCCCAGAGTTAATGGCTCATTTCACTCTTTTTATTTAAGAAATACGTGGAGTCACTGGCTTCCTTTCCTCCTAACCAAGTCACAACATGGTCTATGTAACTGAGCTAACACATATAGGAACTTATGTGATGTTATTTTTATTATAAATGTTAAAAAGTGACATATCAAACCGATACTGCAAAGCTCAAATATATTTTCAAAATACAACACCAGCATTACATAAGTTAAAAAAATCAAAATCCTAGTTATTTTTCGGTATAAGGGCATGAAATCAAGTGTTGGATGAAAATGAAAGATGAATACGCTTCAAAGTGGTAAACCACATACAATGTTAATTGTGAAATGTTTTGAAAAAAAAACTAGGGTTGACCTCTATGTAGCGTTCTGGTGGGCGCGCGGAGGGGGGGGGGGGCATTGTTAATGGATGTTTGGAAAGAAAATCGAATCAAACGAGAACTCTAATTTAAAAAAGGTGGGAAATTTGTCTTTCACGACATTTGATACAACTTTTTCAGGGGGATTTGGAGATGAAGGATCTATGGAAGATAATTTAAAATATAGAGTGGTTGTAGATGTTTATATGGTAAGGAAGTTGTTAGGGATGAAGCTTTCTATTGTCAAATTCTTAGATGTTGATAATAAGTAGTGTTTGATTCAAAACTTTTGCACCATATTGATTGGGAGATTTCTTTTATTTTCTTCGACTGCGAGGTTTATAAGGGAAGATAAAACAATATGAGCCCACACAGATCAACCAAGACCACAAGTAAATTCAAATGGTAAGAAAACTCAATTTGGGAAGGAAATTCAAAATATTATGCCTCGATGTCAACGGGGAAGGGGAGACACATAGTCAACATGAACATATAATATTTTTTGGGAATAAAATATATGTAGATTGTGCTTGACTTATTGTGTATGGATCTTGGGTGTCTTCGGAATGTGAATCTCAACGAAATCTTGTATAAGGTGTGTAGTGAGAATGATTTAACGAAATTAAAGTTAACTGTATTGTGGGATGTGGGTGTGTATTGAATTTAAGTATCAAAATCCTTGCATTAAGTTTAAAAAATACGAAGAGAATATTGGTACTTTAAGGAGATGAGGTTGTTAACAAATAACTTTTTGGTTCATGAAAGGATGGTGTGGCTTGAAATTGAGGGCCTTCCTTTTCGAGGTTATGAGCCTGCTAGGGTTCCACAGGGCTGTCTAGAAAGAGTATGTGGTCGTTATCCATACTCTGCTGAATAACTAGATCAACAACAACAACATCGAGGCCTCTCATCTGTTTATCACACATCAACTATCTACCCATGTTCTACCAAACATATTAGTAGATAAATATATATATATATATATATATATTTATACATAGTTTAAAACCTGTATAGCATTCTCATTTAACACATATTCCAAACCACAAATGAGACACATACACATAACACGTATTTCATAGAGAATAAATCATATCTATGAGATAGAAGAAAGTGAATATACATTCACACATATAACAACAAAATATACACATAACACGTATTTCGTATAAAATACTTCATAATTATGCGTTAGAACAAGGTAACTACACACTCACTTGATCAGAAGATGATCGGACAACACTACGACTGGTTGAAGTAGTATTCTTCGGTAGATCTGGAAGATCTTCACAAAATCGGGCTTCTTGCGGGCAGAGCTTCGGCTCGGGAATTGCACTTCTCGGGATCTTCGGGGCTTCGGGACTTGCTTTGGGGCTCAGGAATGATACCAGGGCTTCGGGGTATAAGTTACACGCAAAACGAGGTAAAAACGCGAGAGAAAGGAAGAAATAAGTAATAGAACTCGGATGCACTCGACATCTATTTATAGGGGCTGGAAACCCGAATTACGCTGGGCGTAATGTGGATAAGGTCGCTGACTCCCCACCTTTGGATAATATCGGGTATTTATAATTAAATTTAATATTTTAATTATTTATTAAACTTCAAAAACTCATATCTTCCTCATACGAACTCTGTTTTCGACGTTCTTTATATCAACGCGTAGGTGAGACTACGCTCTACAACTTTCATTTAGACTCCGTCGGCTAATTTTGACTTTATTTTTATTATTTATTTTTAGTAGGCCGGGACAGGAAAACTCCGTTATAAATTCATAATTTCTTCATCCGACGTCCGTTTTTATCGTTTCACTACAATTAACGAGATCTTCGATTCTCGTTTAGATTGTTTCGGCTAAAAACCGCTCGGTCTCAAATCGAGTATTCAGGTTGCATACTGCTAAGTCGAAACTTCAGAAAATCATAACTTCCTCATACGAAGTCAGATTTGGACGATCTTTTTATGCACGCTCTCGGTTTAACGAACTCTACAACTTTCATTTAGATTGCTAAGGCTAAATATCGCTCTAACGTAAATTTCACTTTTTACGTCATTCAGCGTTGCCGGTTCTGTCGCGAAACTTCGACAGATCATAACTTCTTCGTTATAACTTGGATTTCGACATTCTTTATATATTCGGAAAGTTCGTTACGACCACTACGTCTTTATGTATCGATATCGGGCTTATCTAACATTTCATTTTCACACTTAATTTCATTCTTAATTCATTTAAGCCACATAATTAAGTACAAAACACATAATACTCAAATAATACACTTCTATTATTTCAAAACGGGTTACAAAGGTTAACCTAGACTATTATATCAACATTAATGACAAGCCCAGAAACACAGGCGTTATAATTGTTAATGGATGTTTGGAAAGAAAATCGAATCAAATGAGAACCCTAATTTAAAGAAGGTGGGAAATTTGTCTTTCACGACATTTATTACTATTTTTTCATGGGGATTTGGAGACGAAGGATCTATGGAAGATATGTGAAAATATAGAGTAGTTGTAGATGTTTATATGGAAAAGAAGTTGTTGAGGATGAAGCTTTCTTTTGTCAAATTCTTAGATGTTGAGAATAAGTAGTGTTTGATTCAAAACTTTTGCACCATATCGATTGGGAGATTTCTTTTATTTTCTTCGACTGCGAGGTTTATAAGGGAAGAGAAAACAAATTCAATCCAGACAGATCAACCAAGAACACAAGAAAATTCAAATGGTATGAAAACTCAATTTGGGAAGGAAACTTAAAATCTTATGCCTCGATGTCAACGGTGAAGGGGAGACACATAGTCAACAAAAATATATAATATATTTTAGGAACAAAAATATATGTAGATTGTGCTTGACTTATTGTGTTTGGATGTTGGGTGTCCTCAGAATGTGAATCTCAAAGAAATATTGTATAAGGTGTGTAATGAAGAATGATTTAACGAAATTAAAGTTAATTATATTGTGGGACGTAGGTGTGTATTGAATTTAAGTAATAAAATCCTTGCATTAAGTTGAAAAAATATGAAGAGAATATTGATACTTTAAGGAGATGAGGTTGTTAACAAATAACTTTTTGGTTGATGAAAGGATGGTGTGGATTGAAATTGAGGGCCTTCCTTTTCAATGTGTGCTTGTACATCTGTTGCATTCAAGAAAATTGCAATTTCTTGGGATGAAGCTATGTTTATTGACAGGGATAAAAAAAATAAAGAAACGTTTAAGGGGGGAGAATGTGTAAAAACTAACATAAAATCACAAAATAGCAGAGTTTGTTACGGTGGAAATTGAAGAGGTGAAGTATAAAGTGTGCGTGAAAGGGACACTACTAGAAAAAAGGTCTTTTACGATGCTCATTGCACGTCGTAAAACGCTCAGACGACGCGCAAATGCACGTCAAGAAAGGCCCTGTCATAACGAGAGACGACACGCATTTATGACACATTTACGAGAGACGACCACCAAGGTACGTCTTATACTTGAATCTTTTAATATTCCTTTATCTGCTTATGATCTTGAACTCACGTCATTTGATGATACTGTGGCTTATTTTGATTCTGTAATTGTGTATGCTAGTACTGAATCTCAAAAAATAAATATGCAACTAGGAGAGACACAAAGAGAATTAGAAATAAAAAGAAGCAGAGTAGACAAACTTGAATTACAGCTCAAAAATGTAAATTGTGATAGGGATAATCTTACAAATGATGTTAGGTTATTGCTTGCACAAAGGAACATATATTGTAATTCAGCCAAAAGATTGTATGCAAAATTAACTGCTTTACATCATTTTTCGGATATTAGCAAAGAACAACATAGGAAAATTTTACCTTTTCTTGAATATGAACGTGAAAAAGTTGATGTTGTTTCTTATGATTGCGAAAGTACAATTGCTCAATTTGACAAAATACCTGATGATAGATATGCATATGGTATTGTCAAAATTAATGAATTCTTGAATGCTGATGAGTTGGTTGATATTGTAAATGAAAGTTTGACAAAGAGTGAACAAGTGAAAATTCTAAAGAAAACTGAAAGTTCAACTCTTGATTCTC
The DNA here is from genome assembly GCF_051521515.1 of Lactuca serriola. Taxonomy (NCBI): domain Eukaryota; kingdom Viridiplantae; phylum Streptophyta; class Magnoliopsida; order Asterales; family Asteraceae; genus Lactuca; species Lactuca serriola. Next base: position 262,081,864 of record NC_136412.1, on the reverse strand, counting down.
AACTCAATTATGTTGATGTCAATGACAATTCAGATAATGTGAGTGAGATCAGTGAAATTGAAGAAGAAGAAGAGGTTGATTGTTCTAAATTGTCAATCATTAATATCACATCTAAGATCAAAGGTAAAGAAATAATAGTTGATTCGATAGTTAAAGATGAAGCTGATAAATCTTCAACTTCGCAACATTGTACCTTTGATAATGTGGAGGTTGAAAGCTGGAAAACTGATGAAAATTAGGAAAACAATGAAGGTGTGAAGGATTCACCTAATACATCTCCAAGAGTTGTTGTGAATCAAGTGTTTGATAATATAAAAGAATTTGACAAAATTCTAAATGAAAAAGGTGCACATTATTTGGAAACCAACATAATGGTATATCCAAATTTTAAATGTACAAATGACATCATTTTTCCAAATCAAGTTTTTGTCACAATTGGAAATGTTGAGAACATTAAACCTGAATTCATCAAAATGGTTGAAAATGATAATCAAAAGTCATCAACCGCAGGGTTCTTTTCAAATCAAAATACCGAAGAAAACAATTTAACGAAAATTTTTTATGTTTTTCAAGAGAAAAAGCCATCACAAAAATGGGTGGCTAAAGGTGAAAATTCAAACAAAGTTTTTGAAAAAATTGAGAAATCAAAGGTTGAAGTAAAATTAAATTCTCATGAATTTAAGTTGATGGTTGGAAATTATTCAACAGAAAATAATGTTTCAAAAAGAAAAGAAAGAAAAACAATTTTTTGGCAAGTTGTGTCTAATGATAAGCCAAAAGTTGAAAACGAACAAATTTTGAAACCAAAATCATCAAACTTTCAAAGCAAAAACAAACAAAAAGATACAAGTTGTCACAGACCAATAAATTATGTTGATAAAATTCCATTTGTTCGCAAATATGACAACAATCGAACATTTGAGACTTCACAAAAATTTGTGAACAATCAAAAGTTTCGAAATGTTGGAAAATTCACGAATACTTCATCACCTTTGAACAATTCTAACAAAGCTAAAGTGAAATTTTTACTAAAACAACCAAATTTTCCAAATCCTTCAAATTCACAACCAACCAAAGTTTCATACTCAAAAGAAAAATCTGATGACCATACAATCAATCGTTGGCTTGAAGGAAAAGACAAAAAATATCAAAGTGCGAAGTTTTCAGAGCAACAAATCAAGAATGCATTTGACAAGTTCGCAAATAATTCTTCCACTGCTAGTTCATCATCTCATCATTCGCAAGTTCCAGTTCAAAAATGGAAACCGGTTATCAAAAATGCGAATGTTGTGAAGGATAAGATTACAATCAATGGAAATCCAAAACTATTGAACGACTATATTTCAATATCTAGATCTGATGATGTTGATATAACAGATTCTGTCACAAACAAAGTAAAAATATGGTTTTTAAATTCAAAAAAAATTGTTTCATTCTACTAATGATGGACCCAACAAGTCTTGGGTTCCTAAATTTTTCCAATAAATGCAGGTGATGTGTGACGAGCAATATGATATGAAATGGTATATTGATAGTGGTTGCTCTCGTCATATGATTGGAAGAAAGGAAAACTTGCGAGATTATAGAAGCTTGGAAAATGCTGGAGTAGTCAAATTTTGGAATAATCACAAGTGTCAAGTGAAAGGCTATGGGAAAGTCACAAATGGACAATTCACTGTAAACAGAGTTGGTTATGTTGAAGGACTTCAACATAATTTGATAAGTGTGTTACAACTTGTTGTTGGTACTGGAAACCAAGTTGTATTTAATGAAGAAGGAAGTATCATTTCAAATGCGAAATCAAATGAAGTACTTCTCAAATCCAAAAGATATGGTGATATGTTTACACTGGACATCAAACCAATTGTGGGAAAACCTGCTGTATGTTTACTATCAAAAGCATCTAATGATGTCAGCTGGCTTTGGCATAGAAGATTGTCACACTTGAACTTTCGCAATATTAACAAACTTGTCACTAAAGATTTAGTTCGAGGGTTACCTATACTAAAATTTGACAATGATTCTTTGTGTGCAGCTTGCAAACAAGAAAAACAACATAGAAAAGGTCATTCGATTGTGATCGATTCAAAAATCGTAGAACCATTGGAACTTCTTCACATTGACTTATGTGGACCGTCGACTGTTGCTACAATCAATAAAAAGCGGTACATTTTGGTTATTGTAGATGATTTTTCTCGATTCACATGGGTATTTTTTCTCAGGTTAAAATCTGAAGTTGCTCAGATGATGATTGATTTTATCAAAAAGATTGAGCTTAGTCTGAAAAAAATGTTCGCAAAATTAAAAGTGATAATGGTTCTGATTTTAAAAATCAAATTCTTGATTCTTTTCTCACAAGAAAAGGCATTTTCGCATAATTTCTCATCACCATATACTCCGCAACAAAATGGAGTTGTTGAAAGAAGAAATCGATCTCTATGCGACGCAGCCAAAACCATGTTAACATATGCGGATCTTCCTCAATATCTATGGGCTGAAGCAGTTTCAACTGCATGTTTTACTCAGAATCGATCATTCATTCATCGAAGATTCAATATTACTCCATATGAAATAATCAATAATAGGAAACCTAATGTCAAATTCTTTCATGTTTTTGGTTGCAGGTGTTTTATCATGAATCTCAAAGACAATTTTTCCAAGTTTCAAGCTAAAGCTGATGAAGGCATATTCTTAGGATATTCGCACAATTCAGTGGCATACAGAGTGCTCAACAGAAGAACAAG